>NC_132793.1:84614375-84947500 GCF_048418805.1 Vulpes vulpes | reverse complement strand
ACATATATAGCCTTTCCAGATTGGTCTTTTTCACCTAGTAATAAACATTTAAGGTTTCTCCGTGTCTTTTCATGATTTGTTAATTCATTTCTTTTTATTACTGAATGATTTTCCATTGTCTGGATGTATCAAAGTTCATTTATCCAGTCACCTACTAAAGGACATCTTGGTTGCTTCCAAGTTTTAGGAATAATAAAACTGCTATAAACATCTGTGTACAGATTTTTGTATACCTAAGTTTTCAGCTCCTTTAATAAATAGCAAGGAATGTGATTGTTGAGTTGTTGGACTATATGGTAAGAGTATGTTTAGTTTTGTAAAAAACTGCCTAACTATCTTCCAAAGTGGCTATACATTTTGTATTCCCACCAGTAATGAATCAGACTTCTTTTTTGCTCCATATCCATGTCGGCATTTGGTGTTAGATTTTGGCCATCTAAGAGGTGTATCTCATTTTAATGTGCATTTTCCTAATGACATATGATATGGAGAAGCTTTTCTTGTGCTTATTTGACTTTATATCTTTGCTGAGGTGTCTGTTCAGGTTTTTGACTCATTTTTAAATTAGGTTGTTTTTATACTTATTGTTGAATTTCAAGAGTAGTTTCCATATTTTGGATAATAGTCTCTATCAGGTATGTCTTTTTCTAATATTTTCTCACAGCCTGAAGCTTTCCTTTCATTCTCTTGATTGACATGTTTTGGGAAAGAAATCAGAAAAGGTGGGGTTTTATAGACAAGTTTCATCTAGTGTACAATGTCACTTATGAACATACATGTATAAATCTTAACTAAATTTTAGCTCACTAAATCTAGCAATAATTAAAAATAAATTGAATCAAATATAATTTTCTGTTAGGAATACAGGTTTTGTTTAACTTTAGAAAAATCTATTTACATAATTTACCCTATCAATGGAATGGAGAAAAATCATATAATAATCTTGGTAAGTGGAGAAAAATCAACTGACAGTATTTGATACCTATTTGTGAAAAAGAATTAAACTTGATTTCAGTTGATGTAAAGTCTTTATCAAAAGCCCATTTAATGCTGAAACATTAGAAGTTTCTGTTTGTGGAAAACAGAATAAGGATATCCATTGTCATTGCATATCTTAATAATGGTATGAATTTAAGTAGTAATATAAGTAAAGTAATAAAATGTTAAGGATTAGAAAAAAATAAACTAAATTACCATCATTCATAGACTATGTGGGTTTTTTTTTTTTACATTAAAAAGGACTCTTAGAGACTATCTAGACAAAATATGTTGGCTAATAAACAAGTATAAAAATACTGAATGTATTTCTTTACCCTTATGACAATTAGAAAATATAGTTTAACAAATTTTATTTTATTTATTTATTTTTTTAAAGAATCACAGCCCACTTAAGCCATGTGTGTTGATTTTTTTAAGATTTTCTTTATTTATTCATGATAGAGAGAGAGAGGGAGAGGAAGAGGCAGAGACAGAAGCAGAGTCCATGCAGGGAGCCCAATGTGAGACTCGATCCCAGGACTCCAGGATCATGCCTGGACCAAAGGCAGGCACCAAACCACTGAGCCACCCAGGAATCCCAATTTAACAAATTTTATTTCCAATATCTGCAAGTATTAAAAATTACCAATAAGGATATAAGAAAGACTAAAATAAATTATGAATTTATATCATATTTAATTTTGGGAATACTCGGTATCACAAAGATGTCCAATTTTCACAAAATGTTCTGTAAATTTACTGTGATTCCAACTGAAGTCTCAGCAGGTTTTCATGGGACTGGACAAGTGGATCCCAGAATTTGCAGTGATGAATCAAAGATCAAGGATCAGTAATATAGGAGAGGGGCAAGGTGGCGGAAGAGTAGAGTCCCCAAGTCACCTGTCCCCACCAAATTACCTAGATAACCTTTAAATCATCCTGAAAATTTATGAATGCAGCCTGAGATTTAAAGAGAGACCAGCTGGAATGCTACAGTGAGAAGAGTTTGCGCTTCTATCAAGGTAGGAAGACGGGGGGAAAAAGAAAGAAACAAAAGGCATCCAAGGGGGAGGGGCCCCGCGAGGAGCCGGGCTAAGGCTGCGGTGAGTGTCCCCAGGACAGGAAAGCCCCATCCCGGAGAAGCAGGAGCTTCACCAATCTTCCCAGACGGAAGGGCGCTCGCACGAGTTACAGCAGGACCCCAGGAGGGCGGGGTGGCCTCAGGCTCCCCGGGACAATAACAGACACCTGCTCCCCGGGGAGAGTGCGCCGAGCTCCCTCAAGGGCTGCAGCGCGCACTGCTGGACCCGGAGCAGCTCGGAGGGGCTTGGGCGGCAGCGGCTTCTTGGAGGCGGCTGGGCAGCCGGGAGTGCGAATCCAACAGTGCAGGCTCCGGGAGAGGGCGCCGGGGACACAGCCCAGGATCCGACCTCCCCCGGGACAGGCAGAGGCCAGGAGGGCCCAGGACAGCAAGAACGCTCCTGCCCCGAGCTGAGCAGATCAGCGGCCCGCCCCGGAGCCTCCAGGCCCTGCAGACAGAGAGCTCCGTCTTACTGCGGGAGCTGACTCCAGAGCTCCAGAGCTGGCCACCGCCACTGTGGTTGTTCCTCCTGGGACCTCATGGGGTAAACAACCCCCACTGAGCCCTGCACCAGGCAGGGGGTAGAGCAGCTCCCCCAAGTGCGAACACCTGAAAATCAGCACAACAGGCCCCTCCCCCAGAAGACCAGCTAGAAGGACAGCGGAAAAACAAATTATTGACCAAGCAGCACTGGAAATTCCAGGGGAAAGTTCCAAGGGAAGTCAAGGGACTTACAGTACACAGAATCAGAGGATACTCCCCCATGGTTCTTTTTTTTTTCAGACTTCATGACTGCAGAATTTAGATCCAGTCAGGCAGAAATTAAAAATCAATTGAATGAGATGCAATCCAAACTAGAAGTCCTAACGATGAGGATTAACGAGGTGGAAGAACGAGTGAGCGACATAGAAGACAAGTTGATGGCAAAGAGGGAAACTGAGGAAAAAAGAGACAATTAAAAGACCATGAGGATAGATTAAAGAAAATAAATGACAGCCTGAAAAGAAAAACCTACGTTGAATTGGTGTTCGCGAGGGCGCCGAAAGGGACAGAAGTCCAGAATATGTATTTGAACAAATCATAGCTGAAAACTTTCCTAATCTGGGAAGGGAAACAGGCATTCAGATTCAGGAAATAGAGAGATTCCCCCCCCCCCTAAAATCAATAAAAACCGTTCAACACCTTGACATTTAATAGTTAAGCTTGCAAATTCCAAAGATAAAGAGAAGATCGTTAAAGCAGCAAGAGACAAGAAATCACTGACTTTTATGGGGAGAAGTATTATGGTAACAGCAGACCTCTCCACAGAGACCTGGCAGGCCTGAAAGGGCTGGCAGGATATATTCAGGGTCCTAAATGAGAAAAACATGCAACCAAGAATACTTATCCAGCGAGGCTCACATTCAAGATGGAAGGAGAGATAAAGAGCTTTCAAAACAGGCAGGAACTGAAAGAATATGTGACCTCCAAACCATCTCTGCAAGAAATTTTAAGGGGGACTCTTAAAATTCCCCTTTAAGAAGAAGCTCAGTGGAACAATCCACAAAAACAAGGACTGAATAGATATCATGATGACCCTAAACTCGTATCTTTCAATAGTAACTCTGATCATGAATGGGCTTAATGACGCCATCAAAAGGCACAGGGTTTCAGACTGGATAAAAAAGCAGGACCCATCTATTTGCTGTCTACAAGAGACTCATTTTAGACAGAAGGACACCTACAACCTGAAGATAAAAAGTGGGAGAACCATTTACCATACAAATAGTCCTCAAAAGAAAGCAGGGGTAGCCATCCTTATATCAGATAAACTAAAATTTACCCCGAAGACTGTAGTGAGAGATGAAGAGGGACACTATATCATACTTAAAGGATCTATCCAACAAGAGGACGTAACAATCATCAATATGTATGCCCTGAATGTGGGAGCTGCCAAATATATCAATTAATAACAAAAGTTAAGACATACTTAGATAATAATGCACTTATACTTGGTGACTTCAATCCTGCACTTTCTACACTCGATAAGTATTCTAAACACAACATCTCCAAAGAAACGAGAGCTTTAAATGGTACACGGGACCAGAAGGATTTCACAGATATCTACAGAACTTTACATCCAAACTCAACTGAATACACATTCTTCTCAAGTGCACATGGAACTTTCTCCAGAATAGACCACTAACTGGGTCACAAATCAGATCTTAACCAATACCAAAAGATTGGGATTGTCCCCTGCATATTCTCAGACCATAATGCTTTGAAATTAGAACTAAGTCACAACAAGAAGTTTGGAAGGACTTCAAACACATGGAGGTTAAGGACCATCCTGCTAAAAGATGAAAGGGTCAACCAGGAAATTAAGGAAAAATTAAAAAGATTCATGGAAACTAATGAGAATGAAGATACAACCATTCAAAATCTTTGGGATACAGCAAAAGCAGTCCTGAGGGGGAAATACATCGCAATACAAGCATCCATTCAGAAATTCGAAAGAACTCAAATACAAAAGCTAGCCTTACACCTAAAGGAGCTAGAGAAAAAACACCAAATAGATCATCCACCCAGTAGAAGAAGAGAGTTAATTAAGATGCGAGCACAACTCAACGAAATAGAGACCAGAAGAACTGTGGAACAGATCAACAAAACCAGGAGTTGGTTCTTTGAAAGAATTAATAAGATAGATAAACCATTAGCCAGCCTTATGAAAAAGAAGAGAGAGAAGACTCAAATTAATAAAATCATGAATAGGAAAGGAGAGATCACTACCATCACCAAGGAAATACAAATGATTTTAAAAACATATTAAGAACAGCTATACACCAATAAATTAGGCAATCTAGAAGAAATAGACGCATTTCTGGAAAGCCACAAACTACCAAAACTGGATCAGGAAGAAATAGAAAACCTGAACAGGCCAATAACGAGGGAGGAAATTGAAGCAGTCATCAAAAACCTCCCAAGACACAAAACTCCAGGGCCAAATGGCTTCCCTGGGGAATTCTATCAAACGTTTAAAGAAGAAACCATACCTATTCTACTAAAGCTCTTTGGAAAGATAGAAAGAGATGGAGTACTTCCAAATTCGTTCTTTGAGGCCAGCATCACCTTAATTCCAAAATCAGACAAAGACCCCCACCAAAATGAGAATTCTAGACCAATATCCCTGATGAACATGGATGCAAAAATTCTCAACAAGATACTAGCCAATAGGATCCAAGAATACATTAAGAAGATTATTCACCATGACCAAGTAGGATTTATCCCCGGGACACAAGGCTGGTTCAACACTAGTAAAACAATCAGTGTGATTCATCATATCAGCAAGAGAAAAACCAAGAACCATATGATCCTCTCATTAGATCCAGAGAAAGTATTTGACAAAATACAGCACCCATTCCTGATCAAAACTCTTCAGACCGTAGTGATAGAGGGAACATTCCTCGACATCTTAAAAGCCATCTATGAAAAACCCACAGCAAATGTAATTCTCAATGGGGAAGCACTGGGAGCCTTTCCCCTAAGACCAGGAACCAGACAGGGATGTCCATTCTCACCACTGCTATTTAACATAGTACTAGAATTCCTAGCCTCAGCAATCAGACAACAAAAAGACATGAAAGGCATTCAAATTGGCAAAGAAGAAGTCAAACTCTCCCTCTTCGCCGATGACATGATACTCTACATAGAAAACCCAAAAGACTCCATCCCAAGATTGCTAGAACTCATACAGCAATTTGGCAGCATTTCAGGATACAAAATCAATGCCTCGAAATCAATGGCATTTCTATACACTAAAAATGAGACTGAAGAAAGGGAAATTAATGAGTCAATCCCATTTACAATTGAACCCAAAAGCATAAGATACCTAGGAATAAACCTAACCAAAGAGGTAAAGGGTCTATACCCTAAAAACTATAGAACACTTGTGAAGATATTGAGGAAGACACAAAGAGATGGAAAAATATTCCATGCTCATGGATTGGCAGAATTAATATTGTGAAAATGTCAATGTTACCCAGGGCAATTTACACGTTTAATGCCATCCCTATCAAAATACCATGGACTGTGTTCAGAGAATTAGAACAAATTATTTTAAGATTTGTGTGGAATCAGAAAAGACCCCGAAGAGCCAGGGGAATTTTAAAAAAGAAAACCATAGGTGGGGGCATCACAATGCCAGATTTCAGGTTGTACTACAAAGCTGTGGTCATCAAGACAGTGTGATACTGGCACAAAAACAGACACATAGATCAATGGAACAGAATAGAGAATCCAGAAGTGGACCCTGAACTTTATGCTCAACTAATATTTGATAAAAGAGGAAAGAGTATCCACTGGAAGAAAGACAGTCTCTTCAGTAAATGGTGCTGGGAAAATTGGACATCCAAATGCAGAAGAATGAAACTAGACCACTCTCTTTCACCATACAGAAAGATGAACTCAAAATGGATGAAAGATCTAAATATGAGACAAGATTCCATCAAAATCCTATAGGAGAACACCGGCAACACCCCTTTTGAACTCGGCCACAGTAACTTCTTGCAAGATACATCCACGAAGGCAAAAGAAACAAAAGCAAAAATGAACTATTGGGACTTCATCAAGATAAGAAGCTTTAGCACAGCAAAGGATACAGTCAACAAAACTAAAAGCCTACAGAATGGGAGAAGATATTTGCATATGATGTGTCAGGTAAAGGGCTAGTTTCCAAGATGTATAAAGAACTTATTAAACTCAACACCAAAGAAACAAACAATCCAATCATGAAATGGGAAAAAGACATGAACAGAAATCTCACAGAGGAAGACATAGACAGAGCCAACATGCACATGAGAAAATGCTCTGCATCACTTGCCATCAGGGAAATACAAATCAAAACCACAATGAGATACCACCTCACACCAGTGAGAATGGGGAAAATTAAAAAGGCAGGAAACAACAAATGTTGGAGAGGATGCGGAGAAAAGGGAACCCTCTTACACTGTTGGTGGGAATGTGAACTGGTGCAGCCACTCTGGAAAAGTGTGTGGAGGTTCCTCAAAGAGTAAAAAATAGACGTGCCCTACAACCCAGCAATTGCACTGCTGGGGATTTACCCCAAAGATACAAATGCAATGAAACACCGGGACACTTGCACCCCGATGTTTCTAGCAGCAATGTCCACAATAGCCAAACTGTGGAAGGAGCCTCAGTGTCCATCGAAAGATGAATGGATAAAGAAGATGTGGTTTATGTATACTATGGAATATTACTCAGCCATTAGAAACGACAAATACCCACCATTTGCTTCAACGTGGATGGAACTGGAGGGTATGATGCTGAGTGAAATAAGTCAATCGGAGAAGGACAAACATTATATGGTCTCATTCATTTGGGGATTATAAATCATAGTTAAAGGAAATAGAAGGGAAGGGAGAAGAAATGGGTAGGAAATATCATAAAGGGAGACAGAACATGAAATTCTCCTAACTCTGGGAAAGGAACTAGGGGTGGTGGAAGGGGAGGAGGCCGGGTTGTGGGGGTGAATGGGTCTTGGGCACTGAGGAGGGCACTTGATGGGATGAGCTCTGGGTGTTATTCTGTATGTTGGCAAATTGAACACCTATAAAAAATAAATTTATTATTAAAAAATAGGATAGGTAATATAACATTTAAACAAAAGAACAAAGGTGGGGGTCTTACTCTGCTAAATACCAACATTTTCATTATGTTTTACTGATTAAGATGATATGATACTAGTGGAGCTTGCTGGATCAATCTTTGGGCATCTGGTCCGTGATTTCAGATCAGGTAATGATCTCAGGGTCTTGAGATCAAGTCTTGCATCATGATCTGAGTGTGGATTCTGCTTGGAATTCTTTCTCCCTCCCCGTCCTCTCTCTCTTTAAAAAAAATATTGTACTAGGTCAGGGATAGTTATATAATTCAAGGAACAAAATAGGGAGCTCAGAAACTTGATACCTGCTGTGGTAACATCTTATTTATTACATTGTTATAATCCATCCAATGTTACATTCAATTATTAAAACAACATCCATGTTATATGCCATCTAACATGTAAATTGGTGGATAAGGAAATGGATCTTGAATTCATTCTTCTGGAAGCCTCCTGCCCAGATATCTGCCTCCTGGGATTTCTGACCATTAAATTTCAGTTCTGCTCAAGACTTTTTGTTCATGGACTATGACTGGCCACATTGGTGGTTGTAGATCCTTAACATCTTAGAGTAAAATGCAGAACTAAATCAAAATATCCAAAAAGAGGACTCATTACTTTCTTATGAAACAAATTAATCTATTGTAAATAGTCTCTTTTCCCTCTGACATCGGGATGTACCTTACATCAGAGGTGTCTTGATAGCTAGTTTTTCTTTGAAGAAATTTTTTTAAAGCAATAAATTCTTTTATTTTTTATTTTTATTTTTTTATTGAGTTCAGTTTGCCAGCATATAGCATCATCCCATCAAGTGCCTCCCTCAGTGCCCATCACTCAGTCACCCCCACCCCCCGCCCACCTCCCTTTCCACTACCCCTTGTTCTTTTCCCAGAGTTAGGAGTCTCTCATGTTCTGTCTCATTTCTGATATTTTCCACTCATTCTCTCTCTTTTCCCCTTTATTCCCTTTCACTATTTTTTATATTCCCCAAATGAATGAGACCATATAATGTTTTTCCTTCTCCAATTGACTTATTTCACTCAGCATAATACCCTCCAGTTCCATCCACGTCGAAGCAAATGGTGGGTATTTGTCGTTTCTAATGGCTGAGTAATATTCCATTGTATACATATGCCACATTTACTCCTAACTTTGGGAAAGGAACTAAGGGTGGTGGAAGGGGAGGAGGGCGGGTTGTGTGGGTGAATGGGTGAGGGGCACTGAGGGGGGCACTTGACGGGATGAATACTGGGTGTTATTCTGTATGTTGGCAAATTGAACACCAATAAAAAATAAATTTATTATTAAAAAAAGAAAAGTTTTGTGGTATCCCCCCCAAAAAAGATTAAAATAAATGATACCTTAGATATTTTGAGATAGATTGGATCTATCTTCCTCCTTTACTTTTTTCTTCCAATATTTTTATTTTAATACTTTTATTGAGATATAATTGACATATAACCTTATGTAAGTTTACTGTGTGCAGTGTGTTGAATTGTGTGTATATTGCAATATGTTTACCACTCTAGCATTATCTAACACCTTATCACATCAAATTGCATAATCATTATTTCATTTTGTGGTGAGAACAGTTGAGATAATTTTTCTTCTCTTCTGCTCTTCTGTCTCTCTTTCAAGGATGATGTGAGCTCAGAGGAGACAGGATGGGCTGCACATGAGTCTTTATTCATTAGAGTGATCATGAGACCACACACCTAGTGCCCTCTTCAGTACAGCACAGTGACCCTGGATTTTTTTTCCTAATCCTTCGGTATTACCTGTACACAAAGTCTTAGTTTAGTGAACATGTGTCCTGTTGGGGATTGGTCTTTCTGGGCTTCCTTGATGATTGGTCATCCTGTTCTCTCTTGGGGCACTGACAGCCTGGGTTTTGGCCAGGTGATTCTGTGAATGGCATGGTCACCTTCTTTTCCTGGGCTTAGGACTGAGCTTCTCCATGATTGGCAGTGGGGGTCAGTGCTACAGGCAGGCTGAGCAGAAGGCTGCACTGAACTGGGTTCAGAGGTTCTGCTTCCCAGGTCAGGAGCCAGGAGTGGAACCAAACAGCCAGGGGGATGGAGGACAGAAAGAAATCTAATCCCAGGATCCCCAGGTTCACCTCTGCCTGCCTGTGCCTTCACTGACTTCTGAAAGCACAGCTTGCAATTAATTCTGTAAGCATTGAACCCTGGGTCCCACAGGCATGGCCACCCTTAGTTTGCTTCCAAGCCTGATGCTAGCCTTACTGCTAAGGTAAGTGTTAAGGTAAGGTGTTAGGCCAATACCTCACTCCACCCCAGTGTCCAGGCAAACCACAGCTTCATGAAGCTTCCTTTTGTCTAGTTTACCTCCAGGTATGTAATCAGACCATGCATTCTGTGGGGAATGTACCAACCTTCCTTTCCACCTGCTGGAGTTAGGCTCATCTTTAGGACCTGGCCAGCTGCCTTTTCTTCCTGACCACCACACTAAGACTGTAGGATCTGCACTCTGGATAATTGGGCTAAATATGCCTCCTTTCCATGGTCAATTTTCATTGACCAAAGCCCCCTTGCCCTTGTTCCCCCATTGGTTGTGGGGGTGCTCCTAGAGTTCTCCCCATATCAAGTGGAAGCTTGTCTGCCCTGGGACAAGGACCCAGGCAGCTGGAAAGAGGAGCTGTCAAAGGGAATGAGGTTGCCAGGTGCCTGAGTCTTCAAGAACTCAGAGGGTATATCATGTCTTAAGTACATAAGCAGTATATATATTCAGACTGCTTAATAGCAGAAAGTTTCACATGCACATCAGAGCAGAGGAGTGAACCAAGTTCTGTGGGCCCACCACAGCTCCCATGATTATCGGTGTTATCATAACGCCCTCATGGTCACTATCTGCTGCACGCACATAGTCCATGAGACAAACAGTACTGATGCTCACCTCCTGTGTCATGGCAGTTTGGTCATGGGGATTTCATCCCCTGCCATGTTCAGCTGTGTTCAGCCTCAGCCTTTAGCCATAGAGACCTTTTACAAACAAACTTTATCTCCAGTTCTAATGGCCAAAGCCAATAAAGCGGTATTAGCATACAATTATTATAGCAGTTTGCTTTTATATCATTTATGTATAAAATAGAAAAGAACCCTAAAACTGCCAAAATGAATATTAAGATTTGAATTTTGATATAGATAACAGTGTTAACAGTTGTGTTTCTCTCAATATTCTGTTTTGTTTTAATTTAAATTCAATTAGCCAAAATACAGTACATCATTAGTTTCAGATGTCCTTTTCAGTAATTCGGTCAGTTACATATAATACCCAGTGCTCATCACATTATGTGCCCTCCTTAATGCAATCACCCAGTTACCCTATCCCCCCACCTACTGCCACCCTTCCAGCAACTCTGAATTTGTTTCCCAGACTTAAGAGTCACTTATGGTTTGTCTTCCCCTCTGATTTTTCCCCATTCTATTTTGGTTTAACTGTTTAGAAATCAGTGAGTCACACAGGTAAACTGTTGTTAATGGAAACAGATTTTTATCTTGTTTTTACTTATTTGTCTTGTGATCTCAAGAGTCTCTTCAATTAAATTGATCCAAATGTGTGGAGGAAGAGCTTGGAGGAATTCTTCTTTTTTTTTTTTTCTTTCCAGAATTAAGTCACTGATCTAACAGATGCTCATAGTCTTTGTTATAAATATAAAAATCAGCAAGAAGAAACCCAAGCTTAAAATAAGCAAAACTATGCATCCTGTGTCATGCATCACATGACACTTTCAGTTGTTGCAGCTACAGTGGTGGGAACAGGTGCCAGTTCTGTGCTGGGCAGCAGGGTGCAGGTTCTTTGCTGGAATTGGAGGCTCAAATGTGGATTTCTTTAAAAAGAGCGTGCAAAACTGAAATCTTACTGGATGACTCATTTGCAAGAGGTTCAAATACAGGCACAGGCATGGAAAGAGGCGTTTTAGTTTAACTTTCAGCCAAAGAGGAGTTAAATGAGCCACATGTATTGATCCATTGGTTTTCTAGTTTGAAGTTAAAATTTTGTAGAAGTCATTTGAGTGTGTTTGGACTTGTGTTACCATTTTAGAATACAAGGAAAAGAGAATATTGGAATCAACATTTACACTATCAACATTTACACAATCTAAGTTTACATTTATGGAATCAATTCCAGAGCATACCCAGAAAATCTCACGGATCCAGAGAACCTAGTTTGCAAATTATGGTATGATCTAGAGCGATTTTGTGAAGATCCACCTTTTCAGCTATTTTGTTCCTAGTCACTGTTTATCATGTGATTCATTGAGACAGTTGGGTACAGACCACAGTCAAGCAAAGATATTTGCATCTTGAGCCTGCCTCCTCCTCCTTCTCACTGTGTGCTTGCAAGTAAGGAGGTAGGTATATGTCCTTCCTCTCAAAAGATTATCCTTTTAAGGCAGCCTCATATGTATCCCTTCCTTCTTCCTCTGCACTTCATCACATTTTTGTTTCATATTCAAACCCTGACTTTTTTGTATAGTTTTTTTTTCCCCTGAAGTTTCTGGTTGATTTTTTTTTCTTACTTATTATGGTAACTTAAGAAAAAAAATGTGTCCTTAATAGAATCCATAATGTTTCCCAGCTTGTTTTCTCCATTGCTCTAACTCTACTTTGCTCTCCTCAGAGACCCCTCATGTCTTCCTGTAAGACCCCACCTTTTCTAAGCCCTGCATAGCTCATCATGCAAATCCATTATCTTGATCCCTAGGTGTAGTCCAAAAGTTTATTTCCTTTTTTTTTTTTTTCAGTATTCACCTTCATTTTCCTAGCGCTCATCCTCAAATCTATGACCAAGAAAATATACGTTAAATATACACAAATTCTCTGAGGCCTTAGTATTCTTGAAAGCGTCTCCCTTTGCCTTCATGTTCAACTGGTATCTTTCAGCTCTAGCATTTCTCTGTGTGATTTCTTTGCTAGTTTCCTGCCCTCTTGTCTCTCCAGCCTCTGTTGAGTAAGTTCCCCTGGTCTTGTACTCTGGAGGCTTGCCTCATCTCTGTCCTACATGTCATCTCTGTGATTCTTCTCAGCCAAACCTCCCACCTATTGATAAAAAATTACTTCATAAATCATATTTAACTTTCATACTGCTCTTCGTTTTGTCTCAATGCAGTATCCTCTTGAATTTCTGTGAGGATATTACTTTTTTAAGGAGTAATTTTTTATTCCTTTTGTTGATTGCATCATCTTGGATGGAAAAGAGCCATTGTTGTGGCTTCCATGGACTGGAACTGGCAAGACAGGGTGAACAGGGTTAGGATTGACTAGTTTGAAGAATTTCAGTGGGCTCCGGATCATAGGGGCTGTCACTAGTTGTTTGGTACCTGGCCTTAAGGTTGTTAGGACGAGGGAGAGAAGGCTGGAGTGTGAGACCTTGATAAAGGAGATGGCTAGGGTATAGGCTCTGGATTATATGGTTTGTATTTGAGAGATGCGCTGGTAAGCAAGTTGTTTCCTATTTCTAGAAACTGGCCACCCTGGCAGGGGCCGGGTAGGGGGGACAGTTTCTCCAGGGTCAGCAAAGCATCAGAATACAGAAGATAAAAGATGTGGATAATAATTGTTCTTTTTTCCTGTTTTGTATCTTCCCCCCACCCCCTTTATTCAAGTTGGTAACTCCTGGGTGTGGGAGGTTCTGAACATGAACACACAGGGGGCTAGGGTGCAACTGTCTAAAACCTGTACCTAATTCTGCTCTCTTCACCTGCCCTCCTTCCTGTCATTGCTAACCATGGAGCCCAGGATGCCTCTGGGGTCTGCTGGTGCCCAGTAACCTCCTGTGCTTGCAGCTCAGTCATTCAAGATGCATTGGTTAAGTACAATCAAGAGTTAGATGCATTCAGGAGGCTGGAACCAGAGCTTTGAAGATAGTGGGTCAAAATCCCTGCCCTTATGGGGCTGTCAATGACAGAGTGCCTCTACCCACCCTTTATCTCCTATATAGAGAGAAATTTTTTATCTGCTGATGTCCAATGAAATTGTCTTCAGGTTTAAGTTTGGCTAAGAAAACTTTGTTTTATGTGCATATGAAAATAACAGTGCATATGAAATGGGTGTGTGTGGGGGTGGACATTGGCTGCTACCAACCTGTGCTCTGAGAAGATCTCCCAGGCCAGCTGCAAATGGTGTTGGCATGACCTGAGGATGAAGAATAGCACTTAAAAAAATTAAATATTTTATTTTATTTGAGAAGGAGAGAGAGAACAAGCAAGCACAAGCAGTGGAGAGGGCTAGAGGGAGAAGCATGCTCCCTGCTGAGCAGGGAACCTGATGTGGGACTAGATCCAAGGACCTGGGATCATGACCTGAGCTAAAGGCAGATACTTAAATGACTGAGCCATCCAGACGTCCAAGTAGTACTTCTCAAAGCCATTCTAGCTGCAGTCAGGACAGACCTAAGGGCACTGGGAGTCCACCGCCTGGCAGTGCTGACTCATGAAATCCTTTTCATGTTTCTAGTGCTGATGAGCGATTCGATGCCACATTCCACACCAACGTGTTAGTTAATTCTTCTGGGCATTGCCAGTACCTCCCTCCAGGTAAGATCCACTTCCTTTGTCCTCCTGTAGTTAGTTGAAGTGAGTTCAGGCATCAGTCCTGACATGCTCACAAGAGTGGTGGGCATCCTTTGCCTCATTAACACCCAACCCTTCTTGCTTTCTTCCCCTCTGTGTTCACAAATGTTTCCTGAACATGACAATGCCATCTTCCTTATTTTTGTCTTGGCTCAAAGGGTCTTTGCCAATGTGTGTTATATGTCCTTATTGTGTGCCAACTGTTCTTTAAAGTTAATCCACAGCTAAAGCAGGTCTCCCTCAGCAGATCACTCCTGGTTCTCCTTACAGCCTGCAAGCCAAACATCCTGGCACTTCCCTACTCCATTTCCAATGGCCATTTCACCTCCCGCCAGACCACGTATCATCTTGGCAGTTTCTGCTCCCCAGGCGCTGAGGGCACGATGCTGGACTTGCTGGCTTCTTGAGCATGTGCATTAACAAGCACCTGTGTGTTAGATATAAGAGCAAGTGGTTTCAAAGTGGGGCTCATTAGTGCCTTATTCCTGACTGAGCTTCTCTTCTTTGCCACCAGTTGATGGTTAACTGCTTCCTGGGATCGATTTTTTTCCCACCAGCTCCTCATTTCTCTCAGTTCATTGGGCCCTGGACTGCTCACTGAATAATACAGAGCATGAGGAACCTGGGTTTTAATGCTGTGAGGCAGATATTAGTAGTTTTAAATATCTTATACATGATATTTTTTACATTGTTTTCCAGGATTATCTCCCCCTCTGCAACTGTTTAACTTCCTGCTCCCAGGCAGTCTTCAGCCAACTCCTACCTCAACACCAGTACACACACACACACCTCACACCATATCCACATACCTGTCACCCCCACACATTACACCTCACATATACACCCACATGCCTACCTCCCACTCAGATCCACACACATTCATACACTGACCATACCCCCACATGCACATACTACATACCACACACATGCTACACACCTATACCACATACCTTGCATATACACCTCACACACATCCACACACATTCACAGACTATACCCCCCACATGCACATGCTACACACCACACACATTACACAGCTATACCACACACCTCACATATACCCTCCACACACATATTCACACACATTCACACACCAACTACACTCCCCACATACACATACTATACACCACACACATGCTACACACCTATACCACATACCTCACATATACACCCCACATACATA
The DNA here is from genome assembly GCF_048418805.1 of Vulpes vulpes. NCBI lineage: Eukaryota > Metazoa > Chordata > Mammalia > Carnivora > Canidae > Vulpes > Vulpes vulpes. The sequence continues at coordinate 84,932,004 of NC_132793.1, read as the reverse complement.
CCTTCCACACACATATCCACACACATTCACAGTAGCCACACACCCCACATACATACACTAAACACCACACACACACGTATACCATATCCATACACCTACCAACACATTATACACCACATACACCATACCAAATTCACATACCTAGTAACCTCCTCACACCACATATACATTATACACCGCATACTTCACATATACACCCCACATACCTATCTCCTACACACACATCCACATACATTCATTCAAGCACCAACCACACTCCCCACATACCACACACACCAGAGCATTTCTGCTGCAGTAAATCCCAGTCCCACACCTTCATTTCACAGTACACTGCAAAGCTGGCCTTGTCTCCTGACTTGTTGCTTACACATTCATTCTCATTAGCAGATGATAAGCATCCTGTGGGCAGATAGTGTGTTTACAAACCATAGAACCACCACTAGTCAACCAGGTGCCTGGCCCATCTGTTCATAAATGCACGAGTGAGTGATTAAACCCATCAAAGGCAAATACCTCCCAATGTTTGTATGGACTGAAGAAACACAGATTTTCAGTTTTCTGCCTTAAAGCATGTGCTTCCTTGCTACTTCCCCTGTTCCTTCACCCATCCCCCAGGCAAAGCATGCTTTCTGCCACACAGCAGGACCCTAGGGGACTGAGGCTATGGGATGAGTCTTCCATCACACACACACACACACACACACACACACACACACACACACACACTTACATTCTTCTTCCCTAGCCTGTAAGTTGCAATTTCTATTATGAGGGCTGTTTTAGAAAACAATCTCCGGTGGTCATCAGTATACAAGAATATGGTGCTGCAGATTGTTTTGAAGGCTGAGGCTATTTTCAGCTACAAGAAGCAGCCCTTCTAAGCTCCAGGCTGCCTGGGTACAGCAGTCCCCTCTGTGCTTCATTCCTGTGTCCCAGCCTCTGTGGCTCCAGGAGCCTGGAAGGACAGGGCATGCTGTGCTGTGGGTGTGGGTGTGGCAGTCTCCCCTACACTGGCAGGAGCCTAAGGGAGCTCCTGGCCTGGGGCAGCCAGCGTGTGCCCTAGGTCTGGTAGAACTTATCTGGGATGCTGTTCTGTCAAGCAACCAAGCACAAGCAAAAAAAAAAAAAAAAAAAAAGGTGCTTTGGGTGCAAGATTTGAAATAGAGACTTTGGTAATGAAATTACCTTTCTTTTTATTTCATATTTTAATTTTTTAATAGCTTTGTTGTACAATTTACATATCATACAATTCACCCATTTTAAGTGCACAGTTCAGTGGTTTTCAGTAATTCACAGAATTGTACAACCATTACCAAAATCTAGTGTTAGAGCATTTTTTTTATCACCCCAACAAGATCCCTTTTGATGATCTGCAGTTAAGCCCCACCTCACTACAAGCCCCAGGCCACCACTGATTACTTTCTATCGCTAGAGATTCTCCTTCTCTGGCTGTTTTGTAGAAATGGAATAATTCAATTAGGTAGAGTTACATTTTCTTTTCTTTTTTTAAGATGTTATTTATTTATTCATGAGAGACACACAGAGGGAGGCGAAACACAGGCAGAGGGAGAAGCAGGCTCCCTGCAGGAACCCCGATGCAGGACTCAATCCCAGGACTCTGGATCACAACCTGAGCTGAAGGCAGACACTCAACTGCTGAGCCACCCAGGAACCCCTAGAGTTACATTTTCTACAAGCATGTGGGTTTGGGGGGATCTAGCCCATTAATGGGAGGGCAGTGTCTGTAGCTTCCCTATGAACATTGGATGTACATCATATCTACTTAAAGGAACTTGAAAGGACAGGAAGGTTTTTTAAACTTCCCCAGCTTGGCTGTGGGGCGTGAGGGTCAGTGTTGGCAAGGCTGTTGAATCCCTTCCTCCATTCATTCTTTTTTTTTTAATTTAGTAGTAGAAATATACAGAGCACTGACCCAGTCCCCAGAAGAGAGGAACCATTAGTTCTTTGTCCCTTCTCCTGCCTTCAGGCCTTTGTCTGGACCTCATGAAGCCCAAGGGCATAAGTTACTGGAGGGGGTTTATCTGTCCTCCTCTCCATAACCTGCCAGAAATTCACCTCCAGCTTGTCTTAGGTTGAAGACACCCTTCTCATTAGAAGCTCCTTGTATCCAAGCACTGTCTTCAACTTAAACCTATCAGTCTTTGTTCTGTTCTTAGTCTAGAATCTACATGAGTTAAAATTATCCTCCACATATATTTCTAGATAACCAAGAGTTTTCTCAATTTTTTAAAAGATTTTATTTATTTATTTGAGAGAGAGAGAGTGAGAGAACATGAGCAGGGGAGTGGGGCAGAGGGAGAAGGGGAGGGAGAAGTAGACTCCCACTGAGCAGGAAGCCTGATATGCAGCTCAAACCCAGGACCCCGGATCATGACCTGAGCTGAAGGCAGATGCTTAATGGACTGAGCCACCCAGGTGCCCCTGTATTTTTTTTCTCAATTTTTTTTCTTCCCACCCTCTCCCCTTTTTTCTCAATTTTTAACCTAAGGAAATGCACACCCAGCTCCTCACTAAACAGAGACACAAACACACACACATACACATACACACATACACACATCCCTTTTATATTCTGCTTCTAAACCCTTTTATATTCTGCTTCTAAACCCTTCATCATTTTTATCAGTTATTCTGGGATTTTTTTTTTTACATTCTTTACTTTCTCTTATTGGAGTTTAAAGATGCATAGGCATGGTATGAGCAAGTTTACAGAATTTCTAATTCTTTGCCCAGAAATCCTTTAGAATAGTCTTCAACAAAACATGGTGGGTATTGTTTTTGAAGTTTAAAAGACAAATGAAGCTTCATCTGAGCTTCCTCTTTAGAGACTTTCCAAAAAGACCAAGCTTGTTCTGGACAGGTCTGCCTGTAGTTTGGAGGAGGAGGAGGGGCTGAAGGCCTCTGTAGTCACAATCTCAAGGCCCAGGAGCCTACATCTCCTCTTCTTGAAGGGAACACTGGTGAGCCAGAACAATGTGTGCCTGAGGTACTGACCAAAAAGACAAGCTGAATATCAAAAAAATAATGTATCATTTAACTTGCCTACCATTTCCAGGAGGAATAGACACTGCATATTATAAACAGCATATGAGGTTAGAAACTCAAGGGATTGCTCTGTATTTATTTACTTATTTTTATTTAAAAATTTCTCCCATCTTTATTGAAATATAGTTGACAAATGAAAATGTAATGAGGTGCACAACATGCTGACTTAATATACATATCCATTGTAAAATGGTTTCCACAATCAAGTTAATAAATACATCCTTTACCTCCCATGGTTGGGTTTTGCTTTGTTTTGTTTTTCATGAGAATGTTCTACTCTCTTAGCACATTTCAAGTATACAGCGTTGTTAACTAGAGTCACCATGCTGTACATTAGATCTTCAGAATTGCTCCTCTTTTAAATGAAAGTATGTACCCCTTGACCAGCCCCTGTCCACTTCCCCACCTCCCCAGCCCCCTGGCAACTCACTGTTTCTATGAGTTTAGCTTTTTTTTTTTTTTTAATTAATTTTTATTGGTGTTCAATTTACCAACATACAGAAAAACACCCAGTGCTCATCCCGTCAAGTGTCCACCTCAGTGCCCGTCACCCATTCCCCTCCAACACCCGCCCTCCTCCCCTTCCACCACCCCTAGTTCGTTTCCCCGAGTTCGGAGTCTTTATGTTCTGTCTCCCTTCCTGATATTTCCCAACATTTCTTCTAGCTTTTTTTTTCTTCCAAAATCCACATGTAAGTGAGATCATACAATATTTGTCTTTGGTTTAGTTCACTTATTATAATGCCCTCCAGGTTTATCCATAGTATTGCAAATGGCAGGATTTTCATCTTTTTAAAAGGTTGACTAGTATTCCATTTTGTCTGTGTGTCCGTGTGTGTGTGTGTGTGTGTGTGTGTGTGTGTGTGTGATTTGATAATCCTTTTCTTTGTTCATCCATCCATTGATACTTAGCTTGTTTCCGTTCCTTGGCTATTGCAAATAATGCTGCAGTGAATATCATGAACACGGAGGTGCAGATATTTCTTCCAGATAGTGATGTTGTTTCCTTTGGATATATACCCAGAAGTGGGGTCACTGGATCATATAGTAGTTTTATTTTAATTTTTATGGAAATCTCCAAACTGTTTTCAGTTTACATTCCCACCAGCAGTGTAAGATTGCTATGTATTTAAAGCCCAGCTCAGTCCCCTTCCATATCAGTTTTCCAACTGCTTTGTTGCCCACATAGGCATATTCAAGAGCTCCTGCTACATCGATGTGCGCTGGTTCCCCTTTGATGTGCAGCAGTGCAAGCTGAAGTTTGGGTCCTGGTCTTATGGAGGGTGGTCCTTGGATCTGCAGATGCAGGAGGCAGACATCAGTGGCTACATCCCAAATGGAGAATGGGACCTTGTGGGTAAGCCCAGAAAATACATGAGACTAGCAACCTTGCAGGAAGCCACTTTTATTCCTGTGCTGGCTTTAAAAGTTAGGGATTTTTCACTCTGCGTTTTAGTGTCAGCATTTATTGAACCCTGCAGCAATCTCTATAATTTACTAAGAGCTATACAATAAGAAACAAAAAACAATTAGAAAACTCAGGGCTTTCCATGAGAAACGTGCAGCTATTTAAACAAGTCATTGCTGGTATAGGTGTCCCTGTACTATTAGAGTCCATTCGATTCCTAAAATCAGGTTGGACAGAAAATTGCAGTTCATGGGAACCTATATTCGATGATTTTAAATAGAAAACAATAATTACATTTATAATAATCTAAAGCTTATAGTGTATTATTATTTATAATCATGGTGTCTTAGTCCCTTCAGGCTGCTATGACAGAGTACCATAGGCTGGGTGGCTTATAACAACATAAATTTATTTATTACAGTTCTGGAGGCTGGGAATCCAACATCAAGGTACTGGCAGATCCAATGTCTGCTGAGGGCCTACTTCCTGGTTCCTGAATGGCTGTCTTCAGTGTCTTCTGGCTATATTCTTATGTAGCAGAAGAGAGTAGGGAGTTCTCTGGGCCTCTTGTAAAGGCAATAATCCCACTGCTCCCCTCAAAGGCTCCATCTCCAAATATCATTGCTGTGGGGGTTAGCATTTCAACATACGAATATTGAGGGGATCACAGATGTTCACTACATACCACATCTAGTTCCAACTCATTAAAAAAATTCCCCCAATTTGCTCCAGGATCATTAAGACATTCCTGAATAGCTCTAATAAACCAGAAAGAAAGTTTATTCAAACACTGATTACCCAGGTGTTTTTTGTTTGTTTGTTTTTTAGCATTTAACAAACTCCATGGTTGTTTGTGTGATATACCCATTAAAATAAACAAGCAGGGTAATTTTATTCAGACATGCTTCCTTTCCCCTGCTACTCATGGAGGAATCCCAGGCAAGCGGAGTGAGAAGTTCTATGAGTGCTGCAAAGAGCCCTATCCAGATGTCACCTTCACAGTGACCATTCGCCGCAGGACCCTCTACTATGGCCTCAACCTGCTCATCCCTTGTGTGCTTATCTCTGCGCTAGCCCTCCTTGTCTTCTTGCTCCCTGCAGATTCAGGGGAGAAGATTTCCCTGGGTGAGTGTCCTGATCTTGGGCAGGAGTCTGAGACAGGATGGGAGGGCCTTGACGTGAGGTCAGCTCTGTAGGGATCACTGTGGACAGTGCAGGACATGTCATGGCTTGGGTGCAGAGATGTTGCAAAGCCTGTCTGGTGCATCACACACTGACCTCCCAGTGCAGGGCATCTCCCCGAGACTGTGGGCTCCTGATTTAGACTCCATGTTAGATGCCCATCCATGTTAGATGCCCATGCCCTCTGGAGAATCTGTAGGATCCTTTTATCTTCCACAGAAGATAGGAATGCCCAGGAAGACACCACTGGGTTCTGTCCTGAGGTACCTTACTTTCTTCTCTCCTGCCACCCCATCCTGTTTCTTGGTGGCAGCTGGCTGGCATTCGTTATGGACAGGAAACAGTTTAGTATTAGTTTGCTAATCTGTATATTGCCATACACAGGGTAATTCCTTACAATTATCCAACAGGAAGATAAGAAAACTAATACTTAGAATGGTGAAATTAATTTCTCAACATCTTAAAGAGTTACTAAAGATCATGTTTAGTACATATAGAAATCATCCTCAAACCCATATCTACAGTCACATAGCTAGTAAGCAGCAAAATCAAGACCATAAGTCAGGTCTTCAGATTGCATTTTTTTTCTCCCTGCTATACATAACTACTTCTCAATCCTAATATAATTAAGAAAATGAGAGATATTTCTGTTAAGTTCAGTAACCATTTGTGTATTGTTGTTCTAAAGTTCTCGTTCCCAAACTTACCTCCATCTGGGATTCTGGTAAATGATGTGAACAGTCCCCAGAAAAATGGCCATGCCCATAAATACAGATAACCCTGCATTTGGTTTCAGGATGTCACTGACCCCTCCTCCACACCTCTCTAGTTCTTTGAATCTCAGGTTAGGCACAGTTAGATGGAATTGAGCCTTATCATCTCTTCTGTCTCAGGCACTGCTGTGTGTTTATGTTTTAGGGATAACAGTTTTACTCTCTCTTACGGTCTTCATGTTGCTGGTGGCTGAGATCATGCCTGCGACATCTGACTCGGTACCCTTGATAGGTAAGCAAGTGTCAGGCCTCTCTTGAAGACATAGGCTTAGAGAGTGCCAAGAATTTCCTAGCACAGGCACAGAGCAGAAACCTGTTGTCTATATCCTGGACAGCCACATGCCCAGAGGGAGTGACTTGCTGTAACTGTTCAGAGTGAACCATGGCCTCTGCTCACCTGGGCATATATAAGGGGAATGCAAGGAGTCCAGATTTGTGGTTTGGCTTGAAGATGCAGAAATGTACCCTTCCTCCCATTGTTCTCCCCTTCACACTTGTTCTGCAGCCAGAGATTTTTTTTTCTTTGAGATTTGTTAGAGATTTGTTTCTTTAGCTTGAGTTATTGTTTTTCTACAAATCCTTTGTCAGAATGGGAAGGGCTCACATTTTAACTCCTGGCCCTTGTTTCCTGAGATACCTCGATGTCTCTGGATAAAGTTAAAGCTTGCGACAAAATGTAAACAGGACAAATATGTTTTGGCCAAGACAGATATAAAGCATGACCTCCTGCCCAGGGCAGAATGGCCAAAATAGGAGATAGCATCATTTGTGGCTATGCATCTCCCTGGATTAGAATAAGCAAGAACATGCAGAGGGGTGCGCAGTGGTCTAGTGGTCAGGATCTGGTACTCTTTACACTATAGCCAGGATTCTGCTCCTGGTCAGGGAACCAGACCCCCAAGCCAGTTTTAAGAATGGGAAGGAAACATTCTAACAGTGGATATTAGATTTAATATGAAAATCACTACTCCAGTTTGGTGATGGAGTTCAGAAAGAAGAACAGAGTTTGTGATTACTTATGTTGGCCCATGCCACCTGAGGGCCAACCTGTGTGGTTAGTAAGGGAGGGTAGGAGTAAGGGAGCCTGTTTATCATACACAGATACCCCTAGGCTTCACAAAATAGGAGGCCAAGGCTCTTTTTTTGTGAGTTCCCTTAATGTGTCATATTTTGGCCAGAGAGAGAGAGAGAGACTGTTGGTGTTAAAAGCCTTGGTGGGTGTTCCTATCAGTGGGTCTCACTACCATCCAGGGGGCAAAGAACCATGTTTCAACCTGACGGTCTGAGCCACTCTTCCTATCTTCCAACACAATGCTTTTAATAGAGACTTGCAAAGGAAAGCACCTTCTACAGGGCACTTGGCAGGCCCTGCCTTGACTAATGACCCAGTGGGAAAAAGGCATGGTTGATGCTTAGCCCATGTCTAAAAAGATGGGATGCTGTAGGCCTCTGATGTTGTTGAGATTATTTGACCCTGGATACCTCCAGAGGTCTTTGTATTAATCTATTCAGGCTGCTATGATAAAATTTCACAGATCGGGTAGCCTACAGAACAGAAATGTATTTGCTTTCAGTTCTGAAGGTTGAAAGTCTAAGATCAAGGTGCAAGCAGGTTTGATATCTTTGGAGGCCTCTCTGCTTGACTTGTAGATGACCACCCTCTTTCTGTGCCATCACATGGTCTTTCCTCTCTGGGTGGATCCCTGGTACTCCTTTCTGTATCCAAATTTCACCTCTTGTAAGGACACAAGTCAGATTGGATCAGAACCCACTCTAAGGACCCCATTTTAACTTAATCCCCTCTTTAAAGGCCCTGTCCTCAAATCCAGTCATATTTTAAGGTACCAGGGGTTAGAGCTTCAACATATGCATTTGAGGAGGCCACAGCTCAACCTATAGCAGTCACAGTTTTGTTCACTCTCCTTCCACTTCTTAGAGGTTTCTGGTGCTAACTTGAAGTCTCAAATGTCCATCTCTGGCAGCTTTTCATAGGTACCTCTTGGTTCCCATGGGGGACAGAGAGTTCATTCCTGCCTGGAGAGAAGGAGGCATTCTTAACCAAGTGTGTGGCCATGCACTTAGCCTCCACACCGGGATATTCTCTTCTTAGAGCTCAGCCCCCTGGAGCTGAAAGCCACACTGAAGGTCTAATAATCAAAGTTGCCAATCAAAGAATGTCTTCCTTTTTCTAGGCTTTCTTCTACATCCTTGGCTCATATAATTTCTCATTCCTGCACCAGCCCTGCAAGGAAGGCATTGCCATCTCTGTTATGCTGGTGAAGAATCGAGGCCCAGACAGCCTGAGTAGCCTGTCTAAACTCATAGATGTCTAAACTCATGGGTGGGGTAGTGGGTTAGGGGAGAGCTGTTTCAGATGCTCAATGCTGCTTCTCACCTGGGCCAAGGGAGAAAAATGCATCCTTACCCATAAGAGCTGAAACTTCTCAGCTGCGAAAGTCACTTTCACATCTTCCTCAGACAACTAACATCTCCTCCTAGCTCTTATTAGATGGGACCAGACTCACTTTCCACAGTAATTAGGTATCCCTCTGGTGATGCCCAGGTGTGCCCTTTCCACATCACTGCCTCCAGCATGTCCCTGGCCTACAGTTATCATGATGAGGATCACACCCTCACTACCCCAGTGTTTTCAGTTTCCATAACTGTCCACACTTTTCTCCTGGGAATAATCTTGTCAGAATCCTATGAAGCACTGTTAACCCTCACTGAAGGAGGAGGCCGACAGAGTTCACAGAGGGTAGTGAGCTGGGCCAGGCCGCTTGTGTGGATGGGAAAGTGGGTCTCCTTGCTCTAGGACAGCCTCTCCTTGCTGGGAATGTTGGGGGGAGGTCTGCAGGCCTAGAGGTGGTCTTACCTTGCTCTTGGCTTTGCCACTGAGTCCCAGGCAGGCAGGCAGAGAGACTGGTGTTGGGGTCTGCCTGCCACACTGTGATGCTTGTGCCATGGAGGCCCCATGTCTCACCCTGTGTCTCTTGTCTCTGCAGCCCAGTACTTTGCCAGCACCATGATCATCGTGGGCCTCTCCGTGGTCGTGACAGTGATTGTGCTGCAGTATCACCACCATGACCCTGACGGTGGCAAGATGCCCAAGTGGGTCCGTTCCTCTGCCCTTCACCACAGGAAGTCAGGGGCCGTCCCCAGGGGAGGCTCCATGGATGAATTGTCTATTTTAAAAACCCACAAACAGCTAGGTGTTCCTAAACAAAGAGCAGTACTTCCCATACCTCCTCACTTATCTGCATCATTGCATTATCTCTGTATAAAGGATAGTTATGATGAGCATGCTTTTAGGGGTCCATGACACTGTTCTTGTAATCTGATGTTCCAGAACAGGGTTCACATACTGACCACTCTGTATATTTTGCTACCATAGTGTTTATAAAACTACTTTTTGCATATACACTGTGGAGAACTGTGCAGTGGTTGAAAGCAACAGACGACATAAGCACTCATCCATGTGGTTGGATCTTCTAAACAGAATGAGGAGTGAAAGGGTAAGGGAGAGTGAGCCATGTAATAATACATGTAGTCAATTCATGTAGGAATGTCATCTTACCACAGGCCTATAAAATAAAGGTTAGTGGTTACCGGTGGGGAAGAGGGATAGGATAAAAGCAAAAGGATGAAAAATAAACAATTGAACCTAACAGCCTGTTGTATCAGCCCAGGGAACACCACACACCTTCCCAGCATCTGCTTAGCACCATGCACTGAGATGTGGGTGGATGCTTACCCAACCACATACTGTGCTCCTTCGGAGTCCAGTATCTGAAGCTGTATGCCTATCCTCATCTGAGACTCGGGAAACCTTGATTAGGGTCAAACATGGCCTGGGCTTTCCTCACCTCAGCATAGTGGGACCCCTTACCCAAGGCAGGGGAGGGATGCTTCCCACGCCTGATTCTTACTTGGGCCCTGCAAACTTTCTGGTCTTCTTGCCTAGAGAGCATGGCCTAGGGACGGTAGGAGCTAAAGGAGCCCTCTTGTGTCAAAACAAGCCTGTTTGCTTTGGAGACTTACAGCCTTGCATCCAAGTTCAGAAGGGAGTATAAGACTCACCAACGTGCTACATGCAGGTGCAAGGAGTAAGGTGCATTTTATAACCTCCAGGAACAGGGAGTGCCCAGGCCTTCTAAAAATATTCATTATGCAACAATTTATAGTTACCAAAAAGTGAACTTAGGAAAGATCCAAATAAAAAAAAATGACCTTACCAAGTTACTGTGTTCTCTTGGGTTCTTTTCCACAGCAAATGCTTACACTTAAAAAGGACTTTCTCTCAAAGCTCATTGCATCAGCAGTGGAGTGAGCTCTCAGAAATGGTGCTATCTCCCACACATGTCACATCACTGCAGTCTGTGGGCTTGTTTTGAGCCCCCCATTAAAAGCTGGGACACTTTGGCAGACATTCACCTACAATGTCATCTGACTTTTATAACCCTGACACACTGTCTACCCTGCTTCCATTTGAAATAGATAATACATTGACACGTTTCAAAAGTCAAAATAAAAGTAAATTACAGGAAAGGAAATCCTGCTCTCACTCCTGCCCCTCACTGTGCTTCCAACAATAATACTGATAGTCATTTTAAGTAATTTCTTCATTATCCTTCAAGTGTTTGTTTATGCAAGTGTAAAACTAACACCACATATTATTATTTATGTTTAAGACATGAAGACACAAAACCATATTTAATGGCCTGATAATACTTTACTGTCCAGAAAAAAATCTTAATTAAAAGCATATCCTAATTTTTCACCGATCAGCACAGGCGTGTATTAAAACCAATGGCTACAAATGAAATATGAAGCTTGTACTGCTCGTTTTCAATATATGGAGCCAACTGCATTTTTCTTTCTTTCTATGTGTATTGGAAACATAAACAGCCTCCAAAGGACTTTTATTATGATGTGTTTCTATGAAGAAGATACTGCTGGTGCCGTGGCTTTATGTGACATTTACGCAGCTAACCACAAAACCATAACCTAACAGAAGAGGTCATGAGCAGTTTGATAAGTGCCAAGAGGATCATTTCATCTCTTGAGATGCTGTAGCCTTGAAAGCTAATAATTCAGGCTATGGAATTAAAAATAGACTTGGTAGTGTGGATCACATTAGCTTGAAATGTGCTCCAGGGTATGCACAGACCCTTTCCCCCAATACACACACACACTCCATGTGTACAGCTACCCCTGGGTTAAGACGCACTCATTGCCCAATGTATTCCTTTGAGCTCTGGTCCAATCTTCCAGTGCCTTTGAAGTGGGGCATGGGCTAAAGTCACAGGAGTTTTGAAGAACACTTCATAGACTTTTTTACATGAGCAGTGGCAGCCTAAAGATATAGGTGACTTGCTTACAATAAGACCTTGAGCCAATTTATTACGGTTTTTGAAGCCTCCGTTTCTTTATCTGTAAAATGGGTGGAGGCATTATACTCACTCATATACTCATTATACTCAGAGCCCCTGAGAGGCCCAAGTGAGATGGCATGTATTCTGAGACTCCTGTGGAAGGCCAGACTGACCTTTGGATTCATGTGAGGCCATGTGTTTCTGTTCCTTACTGATCATGGAAAATCCTCCTGGGTATGCAGACAGGCTTTTCCAGGCTCTGGAGGTTTGTCCATAGGGTGTGGGCAACATATATATAGAATGCTATCTGCTGTGAACAAAGGGTTATCTTTTTTTAAAAATTTAAATTCAATTAGACAACATACAGTACATCATTAGTTTCAGATGTAGAGTTCAGTAATTCATCAGTTGCCTAGAATACCCAGTGCTCATCCCATCATGTGCCCTCCTTAATGCCCATCACCCAGTTCTCTTTACAGCTGCAGTGAACTTGCTCTTTCACCTTCTTTTCATTGCTTGTCTCCAGACTGGTCTACTGCAGTTATCTCTGATAAGATGCCATTAAAAAGTGCTACAGACATGAACTTCACAACTTACTGCCTGTACTTGCAGGTGGGAAACATATTTGTTGTGTTGCTCATGGAATTCACCCACAATCATAAATCAAAATTAAAACCATTATCTGGGTAATCTCAGGGAAAGGGCACACTTTTCATATACTTGTCTAAATAAGCTTACAAAAATTTTTTTTTGACCTGTATCATGGCCTCACATGGCTCTTTCTTTTCATCAGAGGGAAAAATAAGAAATCTCAATGATTTCTCTCCAGTGTCTTCTATGCAAGTAGGCAATGTATGTTGATAAAGCACTTCAAACCAGAGATTGGCAAACTGTGGCCCCAGCAGTGATATGCGGCCTGCAAGCTGCTTTTGCAAACAAAATGTTACCAGAAAAAAGCCACGCTTGCTTCTTCACATGTTTTCATGACTAATTTGTACTTTATTAGCGGAACTAAGTAGTTGCATAAGAGGCCTTATGGACTTTATTATGTGGTCCATAAGTCTGCCAGCTCCTGCTTTATATTTTTCCGAGTACTTTCCCGCATATCATCTTAGTCTCCACTGCAGCCTAATGAATCAGGCTGAAGGTTCCCAAACTTCCCTGGTTCACAGCACCTTCAGTGTCTCAAGGATTTTTTTCATAGCCCCTAAGGCAAAAGAAATACCTAATGGCTTTCTTTATTACATTAGTCAAAACGACTTAATAAGTACTTATGACAGGCCACTTGGCACCTGTTGGCACAGCACACGCACCCTCATTTTCTGTTCCACATTGACGTTCTTGGCACTTGCTTTTGTTTTGTTTTTTAAACATTTATTTATTTATTTATGATAGACATGGGGGGGCAGAGACACAGGAGGAGGGAGAAGTAGGCTCCATGCCGGGAGCCCGACGTGGGACTCGATCCTGGGACTCCAGGATTGCGCCCTGGGCCAAAGGCAGGCACTAAACCGCTGAGCCACCCAGGGATCCCCTGGCACTTGCTTTTGATCAGGACAACAAAAACCTGCTTTGCAATGATATGCTATCATTGCAAGGGACCTGATGTTATAGTTTGAACTGCCCCAAGCTAGGGTATCATGCAGCATCTGATAGGCATCATAGGATTGCCCTTGAAACAATTTTAAATCTCCAGGGGTGTGCTCCTGTAAGAGGGCCATGACATACCAGGGTACCTCACTGGCACTTAGGTATGATGGACGCTAGTTACAGATGAGGAAAGACTAGAAAGAGAAAGTGACTTGTCTTGTTCACACAGCTCAGGCAGGGCTCTTTCTGCAAGCTACCCCTCTCCTCCTGCCTGTCTGCCCTGAGACTACAGCCTGTCTGCCACTGAGAATTCAGCTCATCTGTAGGATGACTTCCTGCGTTGATTTACTCTAGGCTCACATGTGACTCAACCATTGTAAGGCATTGGCACTGCTTGCCTGTGTAGGCTCACCCGGGAAGTGGTGGGGGCCTGTCACTCCCAGGATCCACCTAGTAGGGCTGGGATCAGGATCAGCTGATGCTCACTTCCTGTCCACCCCTAACTGCCCTGTTGTCTCCCCAGACCAGAGTCATCCTTCTGAACTGGTGCGCATGGTTCCTGCGCATGAAGAGGCCGGGGGAAGACAAGGTGCGGCCAGCCTGCCAGCATAAGCAGCGCCGCTGCAGCCTGGCCAGTGTGGAGATGAGCGCAGTGGCAGGGCCGCCTACCACCAATGGCAACCTGCTCTACATCGGCTTCCGTGGCCTGGATGGTGTGCACTGTGCCCCCACCCCCGACTCCGGTGTCGTGTGTGGCCGCATGGCCTGCTCCCCCACGCACGACGAGCACCTCCTGCATGGCGGGCAGCCCTCGGAGGGAGACCCGGATCTGGCCAAGATCCTAGAGGAGATCCGATACATCGCCAACCGCTTCCGCTGCCAGGACGAGAGTGATGCCATCTGCAGTGAGTGGAAGTTCGCGGCCTGCGTGGTGGACCGCCTGTGTCTCATGGCCTTTTCCGTCTTCACCATCATCTGCACCATCGGCATCCTGATGTCAGCTCCAAACTTCGTCGAGGCAGTATCCAAAGACTTTGCTTAACCTGGTCCTGATCCCCAGCATGTAGGAAAAGCACAGACAGGCGATGCCATTGGCTTGGGGAGAATTTGGGGTGCTAATCCCACAGCCACACTAGACATGAGGATGCTGATTTACCCGTTGCGCTTGCTGCTAGTCATATTAATTAGAATTACCTTGTTATTTTCAGTAATAGGATCTCAGCACGTTTTTTTTTTTAATCCTCTCAGATGGTCTACTTGATATTCTTGGGAGGTCCATGGGGTCGCCAGCACCACCAAGAGGTCATTTTTCCCATTTTCCAAAGTCTGGTGAGCCCTTCAGAGAAGTCAGGTTGGCTCAGGACTGCCAGGGAAGACCTGTACAGTTGGTTGCATGCCTGCATGTCACTTGCCAAGAGAGTCTACATGAAAATTCAGCATATGCTTTTGCCTGTTTATAAACCTAAATTGAAAGTAGTAATAGTAATAAACCACACTCACTAGATTCATTCAAATAATTGGTAAAAGGAAACAAAACTAAAACTTAAAACCTAACTGCTGTTTTTTTCTGCAATTCAGATTTTGTTTTCCTCTACCGGACATGGCAGAAACAATTTTACACTGTTCCTACATTTTAAGAGAGAGAGAGATAGTTGGCCTTGAACATTGTGCTTTTACCAGCCTGATTTCTGCCAACCTACCCTGTGGGGGGAATCATGGAGGACACAGATATGTGTTGATTCTGAACTAGGACCAGCTCTGGGCAAGTCAGAGGGATTTCTGAGATCCCAGGTGACTTCTACACTTCCTGTGCTACCCTCAGACACTGGGGAATTTACTTCGCTCTATTCTGAAAAACCCAAAGGACAAATAGAGTTCTATTAGAATTATCAGCCCAATGTAATAGCTAAAGTTAAATTAAACCAGCTATATGTTTTGTTTTGTTTTAATAATTTATTAGATGCTTCTCATGTACTAGAGTTGATTAGTCTTAGAATAAATGTGTGGGTACATACAAATGCACAACATAAAGTGAAAGTATGCTATGCTTTTCTTTATGTATCAAGGCCAGGGGGCAGAGTCTGGGACCTCTTCTGGTTCCTTGTATGACAGGAACTGGGAAGGAGATGATGTGGCCAGTGGTTTCCTGGATGAAATGCCAGTGGAAGGCAGCAGGAGGGGCTGGCAGGCTGTACAACCAGTAACTCAGTCTCTTGCATTTAGGGATCTGCTTTCCCACAGCTCAACTACCCCAGCTTTAGCCAAGAAAGATGGCTTGAACAGGTAGATTCATTGGAGATAAGCATTTTGAAAGCAAGGGAAACTTTATTTTTTTTTAATTTTTTAATAAATGTATTTTTTATTGGTGTTCAATTTGTCAACATACAGAATAACAGTGCTCATCCCGTCAAGTGCCCCCTCAGTGCCCGCCACCCAGTCACCCCCACCCCCCGCCCACCTCCCCTTCCACCACCCCTAGTTCACTTCCCAGAGTTAGGAGTCTTTCATGTTCTTATTTCATGTTCTGTCCCCCTTTCTGATATTTTAAACCCATGTGGTGACACAGTTCTCCACTTACATTATCTGGCTGATAATGATCACTCTGCCTCTTCCCAGTCTTATTTTTTAATGAGATTAGAGGGAGACACAACAAAATCTCTCCTGTTGTTTCATCTAGTAACAGATCAGAGCTCGAAACTACAGAAGGCTTGGAGCTCTTGGGGTTTCTTAATTTGCTTCTAACCCCTGAGATCGGTATATTATGAGGGAGATTAGATTTTCAGAGCAAAAAAATTGCATGCCTTTCTCCAGCCATTTATTTCACTCATTTCTGGGTAATGCACATGGATTTGTTTGTGACAAATACCCACCATTTGCTTCAACGTGGATGGAACTGAAGGGTATTATGCTGAGTGAAATAAGTCAATTGAAGATTTTGCACTGAGGAGAAAGGAGGCTTGTGCATGCTGTGTGTGTGTGGGTGGGGGCACTTGAGCACTGAGTGTGCAGTAAAGTGTTTAAAACCTTGTTTACAACAAGAAAGCTGATAAGTTAGGGCATTCTAGCATCATGCCCTTTGGAGCAGGGTTGTCCTCAGAGTTCACCCATTCTACATGGGACAGATGAACAATGCACAGTCTTTTTTCTCTTTTCTGTCTATTGTAGACACGGGTGGAAGTGTTTTGATAAAAAGAGAATGCTTCATTTCTTATTACTACTGCAAAATGAATCCCTACAACATTTTTTCTTGAAAAAAAAAACTTTTTGATTTTGTATTTTATACAGAAAAATATTTAAAAAAGTAAACAAAAGTAGTTTATATGTTGACCACTCAAATAATACTCTGCCATTTTAAAAGATAATAATAAGGAGAAGATGCACATGTAATAAGAAAAGTGTTAATGGCTACAGGGGCTACCAGTGAAAGAGCTTCTGGGGACTGGGGGGCATTTCCAGAAAGGAAGAAAAAGAAAAGGAGGAGGCCAGGAGGGGGAGAAAGGGAACATGAAGAGAGACTCCTTTACTACAGCTCATGCTATGCATGGCTCTCTACATTTTGCTTTCCACACTTAGTGTTTTATCCTTCCATAACAACATATAAAGATCTACCTCATTCTTCTTAATAGCTACTTACCATTCCATTGTCTTGGTGCACATAATTTCTTTGGTTAGTCTATTAATTAACATATAGAGTATTTCCAGTTTTTATTTTTATATACAAATCTGTAATTAGCATCCTTGATTTATATCTTAGCATACTTTTGTGACCATATCTTGGTATAAATTCTAAGGTGGAAGTAGAATTGCTGGATTTAAGGCTATGTGCATTTAATGTTTTGGTAGATATTGCCAGATTACCCTCCAAATACTGATCAATGGATATACCTAAAAAAGTATAATGAAAAGGCCAATTTCTCAACTTTCTCAGTACTGGGTATTATCAAACTTAATTTTTTTCCAATCTGGTGAAAAATTATATTGCACTGTTATTCTGATTTAGTTCATTTTATTATGAATGAATATCTTTCAGATATATTTTAGAAATTTCAGTTTTTGTAAATGTATGTCTTTTACATAATTTTGGATTACTTGGCTTTTTCTTAATAAATTTGCCTGTGTACTTTGGAAATTTCCTTATATCTTGAAAATATTCCAATTTGTTTAGAAAATATTTTTATTTATTTATCTTTTGATGTTATTTATTGATTTGGTTATTTCTTAGCATATAGAAAGTTTAAAGTTTTATGTTGTCAATTTATCCATATTTGCTTGGTAGATACTGGGATTTGTTTCCAGTTTTAAAAGGCCTTCTCCATTCTAAGGTTATAAATAAATGTACTCATATTTTCTTCTAAATTCTTATGGTTTCACTTGTTTACATCTTTTAACTCCTTGGGATTCAGTTACTGCAGAAAATGGTAAAAATGCATCTTTTTTTCCTCCCCAAATGGTTAGTCAGTTGTGCCAAAAAGTATGTAATAGTGTATCCCTGTAATACAGTTAGTCTTTTCCCCATTTTTTTCAAAATGCCACCTAGTTTGTAAACTAAATCCCTGTAAGTGTTTTAGGGCTATTTCTAATTAATTTGTCTCTCTGTAAATGCTTTTAGTTTCTGAAGCTTTGTTCAGGGTAATATCAAATTTTCATATGAATATCAATATTTTCAACTCAACCATCTCCTCAACACTTCTTGCCTCATCCTTCCACTTTTTCTCTCTCCCTCTCTCATACACATTTTTTAATTTAAACAAGTTATTTTAGATTTGTGTGGAATCAGAAAAGACCCTGAATAGCCAGGGGAATTTTAAAAAAGAAAACCATAGCTGGGGGCATCACAATGCCAGATTTCAGGTTGTACTACAAAGCTGTGGTCATCAAGACAGTGTGGTACGGGCACAAAAACAGACACATAGATCAATGGAACAGAATAGAGAATCCAGAAGTGGACCCTCAACTTTATGGTCAACTAATACTCAATAAAGGAGGAAAGACTATCCACTGGAAGAAAGACAGTCTCTTCAATAAATGGTGCTGGGAAAATTGGACATCCACATGCAGAAAAATGAAACTAGACCACTCCCTTGCACCATACACAAAGATAAACTCAAAATGGATGAAAGATCTAAATGTGAGACAAGATTCCATCAAAATCCTAGAGGAGAACACAGGCAACACCCTTTCTGAACTCAGCCACAGTAACTTCTTGCAAGATACATCCTCGAAGGCAAAAGAAACAAAAGCCAAAATGAACTATTGGGACTTCATCAAGATAAGAAGCTTTTGCACAGCAAAAGATACAGTCAAAGACCACCTACAGAATGGGAGAAGATATTTGCAAATGACATATCAGATAAAGGGCTAGTTTCCAAGATCTATAAAGAACTTATTAAACTCAACAGCAAAGAAACAAACAATCCAATCATGAAATGGACAAAAGACATGAACAGAAATCTCACAGAGGAAGACATAGACAGAGCCAACACGCCCATGAGAAAATGCTCTGCATCACTTGCCATCAGGGAAATACAAATCAAAACCACAATGAGATACCACCTTACACCAGTGAGAATGGGGAAAATTAACAAGGCAGGAAGCCACAGATGTTGGAGAGGATGTGGAGAAAAGGGAACCCTCTTACACTGTTGGTGGGAATGTGAACTGGTGCAGCCACTCTGGAAAACTGTGTGGAGGTTCCTCAAAGAGTTAAAAATAGACCTGCCCTACGACCCAGCAATTGCAATGTTGGGGATTTACCCCAAAGATTCAGATGCAACAAAACGCTGGGACACCTGCACCTCCTCCCCTTCCACCACCCCTATTTCTCAGAGTTAGGAGTCTTCCATGTTCTGTCTCCCTTTCTGATATTTCCTACCCATTTCTTCTCCCTTCCTTTCTATGCCCTTTCACTATTATTTATATTCTCCAAATGAATGAGACCATATAATTTTTGTCCTTCTCCGATTGACTTATTTCACTCAGCATAATACCCTCCAGTTCCATCCACGTCGAAGCAAATGGTGGGTATTTGTCATTTCTAATGGCTGAGTAATATTCCATTGTATACATAAACCACATCTTCTTCATCCATTCATCTTTCGATGGACACCAAGTCTCCTTCCACAGTTTGGCTATTGTGGACATTGCTGCTAGAAACATCGGGGTGAAAAAAAAAGAAACATCGGGGTGCAGGTGTCCTGGCGTTTCATTACATCTGTATCTTTGGGGTAAATCCCCAACAGTGCAATTTCTGGGTTGTAGGGCAGGTCTATTTTGATATCATCTTTGAAATGAACTTTTTTTGGATCATTTAAAAATCATCACATTTTTTAAAGTTAAAATTTAATTTATAATTATGTTACCTTGTTCTTTGAGCACCATGTATTCTGTAGGATTTATATTATTTATAATTTGTTGAGTTATATTTTGAGTTTTTGTTTTTTTATATGTATATTTTTAATTGGAATTCAATTTGCTAACATATAGTATAATACCCAGTGCTCATCCCATCAAGTGCCCCCCTCATGCCCGCCACCTCATCCCCCCACCCACCTCCCCTTCCACTACCCCTTGTTCGTGTCCCAGAATTAGGAGTCATTTTGTATGAAAGAGTCCTTCCCAAACTATAACCTTGGAGCTCTATCCTTTGACATTGACCTGCCAGAGTCTGGCAGGAGGATCTACACTCTCTATTAGCTGTACTTCTTTCATATTTCTTCCTTTTATCATATGATATTTAACAATTAATACATCATATTTTGATTCTATTCTAAATGTCTACCTTGAATACACTCTTGTCTGCTTTCAACATCAGGGCCCCTGTACTAAGAAAAAGCACTTGAGGAGATGAGCACTGGGTGTTATACTATATGTTGACAAATTGAAGTAAAATATAAAGCAAAAACTAAAAGTAAATCAGGGCCCCTGATTTCTTTTCCTGAGCTTATGCCTCATATATTCTCACTCATGATTTTATTTTTAACCATTTTTGAGTGACTTTGTTGTAAGTTTATCTTGAATATTCATTTACATTTTAAATATAAGTGATATGTTTGGTTCTAATATTTTTCCTCTGATTATTTCTGTAGTAAATATTTCGTTCGCATCCTATGTTTTGGATTTTCTTTCCCCTCTTTTGGGTATATGAGTATTCTATTTTTTAAAATGGAAGATTTATTATTTGTATCATTTAAAGTGGCTACTGATACGCTTTTCCATAATATAATCAAACCTATATTTCATGACTTATCAATCTGAACCTGTTTCCAGGGTTCTCATGTTTCTGGAATGGTAGGTTTGGGATTCTCAATTTGTTTCTCAAGCTATATAATTTGCCTTTCATTTTATTTATTGATCTTTTAGCTATTGTTTTATTGAAATCAATTTCTCATTAGCTTCTTATATCCCATTTTGGAGCATTTCCTTCTGTTTGTTGGGTTCTCTGTCCTTGCTGAGTGGGATTTTTGCCTCTCTCCCACATGCTGTGGACCACACTTTCCTTTCTGTTCTCCAGGAGCATGTGTGCATGGATGCCTTACCATTTATTTTCATCTTGCTTCTACTTTATTTGGGCAACTTGGTGTGGACCTTCTATTTCTTCTGATTGAGAAGATCTCTGACCCACTTTCCCAAATCTCTAATTATTCTCCCATTTAAACTTGAGCTGAAGGCCCACTTCCTCTCTTTCTGGTCTTGAGGTTCTGAGAGGAAGGGTGGAAGATCTAGGGTTTATATTTACCTTTCTTTTTTTCCTATTTTATTTTATTTTTAATATATTTATTTTTTATTGGTGTTCAATTTGTCAACATACAGTATAACACCCAGTGCTCATCCCGTCAAGTGCCCCCCTCAGTGCCTGCCACCCAGTCACTCCCACCCCCCACCCACCTCCCCTTCCACCACCCCTAGTTCGTTTCCCAGAGTTAGGAGTCTCTCATGTTCTGTCTCCCTTTCTGATATTTCCCACTTATTTTTTCTCCTTTCCCCTTTATTCCCTTTCACTATTTTTTATAGTCCCCATTTTATTTTATTTATTGCATTGTATATTTTTTATTGGAGTTCGATTTGCCAACATATAGCATAACACCCAGTGCTCATCCCATCAAGTGCCCCCCTCAGTGACCCCCTCAGTGCCCATCATGCAATCACCCCAATCCCCCACCAAATCCCTTTCCACCACCCCATTTTTATTGGAGTTCAATTTGCCAACATATAGCATATCACCCAGTGATCATTCCATCAAGCGCCCCTCCAGTGCCCGTCACCCAGTCACCCCAACTCCCCACCCACCTCCCATTCCACCAGCCTTGTTCCCTTCCAAGTTAGGAGTCTCTCATGTTCTGTCATCCTCACTGATATTTCCCACTCATTTTCTCTCCTTTCCCCTTTATTCCTTTTCACTATTATTTATGTTCCCCAAATGAATGAGACCATATAATGTTTGTCCTTCTCTGATTGACTTATTTCATTCAGTGTAATACCCTCCAGTTCCATCCACGTCGAAGCAATGGTGGGTATTTGTCATTTCTAATGGCTGAGTAATATTCCATTGTATTCATATACCACATCTTCTTTATCCATTCATCTTTCAATGGACACCAAGGCTCCTTCCACAGTTTGGCTACTGTGGACATTGCTGCTAGAAACATTGGGGTGCAGGTGTCCCTGCTTTTCACTGCATCTGTATCTTTGGGGTAAATCCCCAGCAGTGTAATTGCTGGGTCATAGGGCAGATCTATTTTTCACTCTTTGAGGAACCTCCACATAGTTTTCCAGAGTGGCTGCACCAGTTCACATTCCCACCAACAGTGCAAGAGGGTTCCCCTTTCCACACAACCCTTCCAACATTTGTTGTTTCCTGTATTGTTAATTTTCACCATTCTCACTGGTGTGAGTACCTTTCTACTGCACTTGTTGGTCTGTTAAGTGTCATTGACATTTGAGGTTACCACTCTGAGAGAAGTTTTCCATCTATTTCTCTAATTCAGCATGAAATCCTGGGACCTCCCACCAGCTGATTATTTTAGCCTGATCTCTAGAGCAGCATGGCCCCAACCCTTATCCTAAAACCCACTCCAATCAGGACAAAGAAAAGAAGAGACTCTCATGGATGGAGCTGCTAGTCCCACCATCAGGTGGGATGTGGGAACATTACCTTTTGATCTGATTATGCCTTTTAAAAAATAATTTATGTATTCATGAGACACACACACACACACACACAGAGAGAGAGAGAGAGAGAGAGAGAGAGAGAGAGAGAGAGAGAAGCAGAGACATAAGCAGAGGAAGAAGCATGCTCCATGCAGGAAGCCCAATGTGGGACTCAGTCTTGGATCCCAGGATCACACTCTGAGCCAAAGGCAGTTGCTCAACCACTGAGCCACCCAGACATCCATGAGTATGCCTTTTAAGTGACTTAAATCACATTCCCTTTTTTTCCTGTCCATATGGGAAAGACAATGTGAAGACTCCTGGTAGTTATCCTGCTTTTACAGAGATCCTCAGGGGGTAAGTAGGGCACTCTGCACTCAGGATTTCTAGAAAATTTCCCCTCTGGATTACAACTTCCCTTCTCAGTGAGCCTCACTCCAGATTGGTGTGGATGGGGCAGGGAAAGTGGAGTCAGGTGCTTCAGTGGGATGTATATGTGGGAGTGTCACACTGAGGCAGGTCTGTGCTTTGCACATCCACA
Source organism: Vulpes vulpes (assembly GCF_048418805.1). NCBI lineage: Eukaryota > Metazoa > Chordata > Mammalia > Carnivora > Canidae > Vulpes > Vulpes vulpes. Next base: position 84,908,922 of record NC_132793.1, on the reverse strand, counting down.
CAAGAGACTCTCGTCTCTTTTTTCTTGGCTGAAGTATTTTGAAAGTGTGGCATGCAACTCTGTCACTTCATTTACCTCCTTGCTGCTGTTTAGCATTCTTGCTGTTTTGGTTGGAAGCATATCTTTCTTTCACTCATAATGCTTTTTGAAGGCCTTTGACTTATATTCGGAAAAATGAGTAACAGTGGAGAGTGTTATACCTAAATACTGAGGCTAGTGGAAAGTGATATTCTCAATAATTTAAAAGTATCCTGGCAGGTATTTTAACTTTATGTTGAAGCTGTGAGTCTTTATGTTGAAGGAGAATCTATAGTAGTGGATCTTAATATCCCTCCACTGATATTTGCCCATTTTTCTCCCTATGGAAAGTAACCAAGAACTGGCCACTTATTGTACTATATCTTTCTATTAATACTAACTACATAGTTGTTTTTCAAGACATGTTATACTGAACTATCTTTTAAGATATAGTCTTGAAGGAATAAATATGTCTGAGTTAAAATGAGTGCTGTGTTTCTTCCTTTGCATTTTGGTAATTACTACATTGTGAACTTCTGTGAAACCCTTCAAACATAATACGGCTCAGAAAATAACCACCCACTTGCAATTACAATATGATCTAGTCCTGTCCATACTTCAGCATGCTCCCTATACTCTGCCATTCTTGGCCTTCTGGTTCCTCTGTGACAACCTCAGCCATCCTCTTTTGCCAAGACCCACATACTTTCTACAGAGTGAATCATGGTTGTGCATTTGAGAAAGCAATGTCTCAAATCCTTTGAAGAACAAGGCTTAGTTTGTCAACAGCTAGACCCTAAGACCTGACTTTCACTGCCCACTTGCTTGTACTCACCGACCTTTGTCCCACATTTTTCCTTAAGCTCCTCTTTACAATTTATCTCTTAACTCAGACAAGTAGGCAGCAAAACTGCCCCTTAAGCAATAGCAATGTCCCTGACAAGACATTCAGACGGCCCAGACCACCCAGACCAGTTCGAGTCGCGTTGTGTAGATGTGGCCATGGAGTGACCTCTAGAATGACCATCAACTATATTTATGTCATTATATTACTAAAATCTCCACCCAAAGAGGAGCACAAGCCTCATTTACATAACATACAATGTATATGCAGGCATGTTTCCTTCAGGCACATGTGTAACCTTATGCCCACCCCTATATACAATGATAAGGCTTCCCTGTCCACATAGTCATCTTAACCCCAAAGAAAAGGAACTCATCCATCCTTGCTTGGAGAGTCATGGGTTTGGAAGTTACTCCGGTGATCTCCTTTTTTGCTGAAAATAAAGTTTTCTTTGTGTGACAGCTCAACCTGGTAGTCTAAGAAGTGAGCTCTCGTTGGTTCAATTAGAATATGGGTGGGCCCTAATCCAATCTGACTGGTATCCTTCTAAGTAGAGATTAGGACACAGACCCCCACAGAGGGAAGACCACATAAGGACACAATGAGAAGACGGTCATTTGCAAGCCAAGTAGAGAGGCCTGAGAAGAAACCAAGCCTGCTGATGCCTTGCTCTCAGACTTCCAGCCTCCAAAACCATGAGATGATAAGATCCTGTTGTAAGCCTCCAGTCTGTGGTACTTTGTATGGACCAAAAAACACACCTATGATCTGATGTCCACTCTGCCAGGCTCTGGGATGCAGAGTGGATACAGTCACAGGAAAAAATAGTTCTTCAGCTGGAACAGGGGGTCGTTCTCAATAAGAGACTTAGAAACATAAATAGACAAGGAGTGAGGCATCTCAGCCTTGAGAATTGATGGAAGACTTCCCAGAGAAGGTGGTACCTCAACTACAATTAGACAGAAAGATTGAAGACAAAACTGATCACTTGTTTGGTTTCTCACAAGTGAGTATTTTTGCTGAAGTTCGATTTGCCATAGTATTACACCCAGTGCTCATCCCATCAAGTGCCCCCTCAGTGCCCATCACCCAGTCACCCCATCCGCCTGCCCACCTCCTCTTCCACTACCCCTTGTTTGTTTCCCAGAGTTAGGAGTCTCTCATGGTTTATCACCCTCCCTAATTTTTCCCACTCATTGTCTCTCCTTTCCCCTATAATCCTGTATCTGCTGAGACAGGTGTCTAGATACAGCCCAGCACACATGAAAACACTTCAAAAATGTTTGCTAAGTTTATTTTCATCAGGATAAGACCTCATCTTCCCATACAGGGGACACTCTATTCTTGTTTTTAAAGGCTTATGACAAACAGCTTCGAGTCTTTCTGTCACAGGTGTCCCTTTCAAGTTTAACAAACTGTTCTTGCCCCATTGGCAAGGACATCCAGCCACATGTTCTCTGGTGAGGAAAAACAAAGTTTAGAGAGACACTGTCATCTCTTCTGAGTGTTATTTTCCAGGACTCTAATACTGAAATGCACAAGTCACACATGAAGAGGGGGTCTTTGGCAGGTGGGTAGGGAGTGGCCATTCCACATGAAAAGCAGCAGAGCCCACACAGAATGAGTACTTTTGGAATGTCTACCACATGTTCTGTAGGTTTCCACATGGAAAGGGGGAGAAGCATATCCACATGAAGCTGGGACTCTGGTAGGGAGGCAGATAAACTTGTAAACAGACCTGGATACAATTGGGACAGGATGCATGTGACAGCATGAAGACCTGAGGCAGTGGAGTGGAGGGAATGGGCCAGGGGAGTCTCTGTGGAAGTACCTTCATCCAGCACATAAAGAGAAGATGAGCAGAGTTATCCAGTGGGGTGGCTGGGAATGGAAGCAACACAGGGGAGGCCCCCAACCATGGGTAGCATCAGGGAGAAAAGCAGTCAGGTGCGGCTAAGAGCTGGGAGGGGTGACACTGGGGTGTCACTGTGTTTCATCAGACCAAGGTTTGAGGGGCTTTCAAGATTCTCAGCAGGACAGCGGTATAATCCAATTTGTCTTCAGATTCTTTAAGACAGATTTGAGGGAGACAGCATATCCCTTTCCACTACTTCTACTTCATAGGGCATGAGAGAAAATGTGTTGAGGACTGTGCTGAAAGTCTGAACAAACTTTAAAGTAGGAACTGAAGATCCCCCATTTTCTTTAAGATTTATTTATCTATTTGAGGGAGGGAGGGAGGGAAAGAAGAAGGGAAAGAGAGAGAGATAAAGAGAGAGAGAGAGAAAGAGAGAGAGAGAGAGAATGTGCAGGGGGGGAGAGGCAGAGAGAGAGGGAGAATCTTAAGCAGACTCTCTACTGAGCATGCAGCCTAATGTGGAGTTTGAATTCATAACTCTGAGATCATGACCTGAGCCAAAATCAAGGGTTTAATGCTTAATCAACTGACCCACGCAGGCACCCTTGAAGTTCCCTCATTTTTAAGATGAGATACTAAGTGAGATTTGCAGAACATGGGATGGAAGGTCATAGGTAATGAAATATGGTTGACAAATGAGTAACCTCTCATCAAAACCCAGGACAGAGGGCCCCAGAAGAAAAAACAAAGTCATAAGAGGATTTTGAGGTATTCTCTAAACAAGTATGATATAAACCCTCTTTTCCAAATTATATTTTCTAAACTTTACAAAGCCCTCTCTGCCAGTCAGTGCAGATGGGAGACAGAAATGTGAGCATGAAAGATTTTATATGAAGAACCACCAAGCAGACAAAGGTAGCCAAGACTGAAAGGAGTCATAAGGGCTCTGAGGTGTGGAGAGGCTGGGATCACAGAAAGCAGCTACCAGCCCTAGAGCTGAGGGGAGGGACAGATATTCCAGGGTTTCATTTATTTCAAGAAAATGTATCATTGTTGGAGTATTGTTTTGTGATGGCTACTTTAAAAGTTCTTGTCAGATAATTCCAATATCTGAATCACTCTGTGTTGGTGGCCCTTCTTTCCTCATTCAAGTTGTGATTTTCTTGGTTCGTGGTATGACAGGTAATTTTTCCCTTATATTGTAAACATTTTGTCTGTCATGTAGGATACTCTGAGTCCTTTTGAAATCTTTTACTTTAGCGGGCAGTCATCTGTTTAGGCATGCATACCCTGGCCTATTTTGTGGGCTGTGGTTCCAATGATGGTGTCAGAGTCTCTGCTGTGTTCTTTTTCCCTGCTTGGTTTATCTGGTGCCCCTAGGGCTCCCATGATCCCTGCTGATGCTGTCTTAAGGAGCGAAGGGGCTTCTTCCAGCACTAGGTGTCTCTCAGTGAGGCAGGGTAACCTGTGCTGGACAAAGAGGTCTTCCAGACTGGGTCCCCCTACAGGTGCACTTTATCCACCAGGTATCCCTAGGAGGGAGGAAGGTCTCAGTTTGCAAGAAATGAGAGTGCTTCCCCTGACAATTCACACTGGTTGGCATCCAATCCCGTTGCTAGTGTTATTGAGCTGGTATTGTCAGAAGAACCTTGTTTTATCAGACGGAGAACAAGTCCACCTGGCCACCTTCAGTTACTTGACTAGGATCATCTTCTGTTGGGTCGGAGAGACTCAGGTTTTCCTGATACTGTTCCTCCCTTCCTATAGTCCCAAATTAGCCCTCCATCCTTTTACCACCTTTTGGAGATATCTAATTGCCTCCTTTTATGTTACTCTAGGTTTCTGGTTATGCTTGTAGCATCAAGGAGGGGTCTACCCATTTTGCCCAAATGGTAGATGAAGTAGTGAAATGGGGACATCTTATGTGTTTATCATAGACTGTCCTTTCAGGGGAGGATGCACTACCAGGGATTGTTGGGAAGCAGTCCATGGAGTCCAGGAAGTGTGAAGGTATTATACAGATATCCCTGGGGCTATGGGCAGAAGGACATCCCAAGTGAGGGAATCACAGTGCAAGAGGCACTCATGAGGACAAACATAGCCTCTCTGTGGTTCCTGGGGTTTGGTTTAGTGGCTGAAGTATCATTGCATTTTTGGATATTGCAAGATTTGATTATTTTTAGCCCAAGATCTTTTTATTACTTTTCCTTTATGCATCCTATAATTTGAAATAATCACATCCACCCACTTAATAATATTCCAGAGTTTCTAAAGAAAAGAATGTTGATACCTTTTTCATCAATAATCCTGCAGTATACAAAAATTAAAAAGTGCTAATTTAGTCACATTTTGCATTAATTATTACTGCTTTGGTATGAGAAAGAGAAATGATGTCTAGGAGCTGGCCTGGTGCTTGTAGGTGGGCCTTGGTACTCTCCTGATGAACATAACTGCACTGCACACACTATCAGGCAAAGCCATTCAGTGTATATGATCAATCAAGATGAGAGCAAGACAAGTATATCATCATGTCGGATTACAGACAAAACAGGAGCACTGTTCAAGCCACAGAACTGACCAAACATCCCCCTTTCCCAGATAAAGTGCTGCTTCTTTATAATTAAAACAATGCTACCTTGCTCTAGCCTGCCCTCCTTCTAGATGTGATTTATTAGGACACCCAAGCAAAGCATTATGTTTCCTGACAGGATCCAATCCAGAGCAAAGCCCTGCTTCTTCGAACCCTCTTCCAGAGTCACCCAACACAAGCCCTAGTCCTGCAATGAATCTTTTCTGACAGCCCCTTACCCAGATGCTCCATGACTCCCCATAGGGTGCACTATGTGTAGTTTCTCTAGCTCCAAACAAGCAATAAGCCTAACCTGTTCAACTGCAGGTATGTTCCTGGGGGTCTCCTGTTAGAGGAGATTTTCAATTATAATATATTCAGGTAGCATTCATGGGCTAATTTTCGTGAGGCCTTTTGAAAAATGTAAAACAACTTATATATTCCACCCCCATCTGGCCACCAACTCCATGACAGTATAACTTTTGCTAAACCCTGGGATTCTGGAGCACTCTTGGTTTTAACTTATGAGTTAAGAATATCCTTACATTTTTTTGTGGTGTCTGTAAAACACCAGGAGTAATTTCATGAGAATGGAAGTCATATTATTTTGTCACTAGAATATGCTGATTCTAGTAATGACTAATGAGAACCACCTGGGGACTTTAAACTCTCCTTCCCACCTCTCCTGCTATATGTCCTCAAGACACATACTCCATTAGTTTTCAATTACTGTGTATCTGCTTTCAAAGACTTTTTTTGCAAAAAACAAAAACAGGTGCTATAATGGATATTCACCAGCATGCTCATTGTTGCACAAAAATTGTTAATTTTAAATGTTAGCATAAGGAAACATAAAGTAAATAATACTTAAAGTTTCTGGTTATAGACTTTTAGCAAAATGGCTCAAAGGAGTATATTCAAAGTCAGAGAGCCTTTGAACATCATATGGAGCCTTTGACACACACCCATGAGCAGCCTACATGTCGTCTGAGTCTGGAGTTAAGGATGAAGTTAAGGAAGCTTCCAGAAGACATTGTCAGCTGTGCACAAGGATTCCCTCCACCCCTCTCAGCCATATAAGACATGGAGGAGGGATGCTTCGGTGGCTCAGTTGGTTAAGCATCTGCCTTCGGCTCAGGTCATGATCCTAGGATTCTGGGATTGAGCCCTGCATTAACCCCTCTGCTCAATGGAGAGCCTGCTTCTCCCTTTCCCCCTGCTCGTGCTGTCTCCTGCTAACTCACTGTCTCTCAAATAAATAAATAAAATCTAAAAAAAAAACAACAACAAAAAATACCAAACACATGGAGCAGATCTGAACACACAGTTTCTACCATGGATGATCCTCCTTTCATAAAATTCATGATGTGGGTATGAAATAGTTTCCACTGCATCCCATATCACACACCAATATAAACAAACATGTAAGTGTAGCTTTGAATATGTATTTTTTAATATACAACCACATTAGGATTTTGGAAAATATCTCCTTGAGTTTAGGGGAGCGGGATGAGGTCAGGTAGGGTTTGTAGATTTAGAAGATAAAAATACAGGACAGGATACATAGTACATGAGACATCTTTGTGCTAAAAAAAAAAAAAGTTATTCAAGTGAAACTCAAGTTCCTTTTTGTTGTTTTTTGAAACTCAAGTTTCACTAGGTATCTTATGTTTTATCTTTCCACCCTAAGGAAAGAGGTTGTCACACACACAAAAATAACATTAAAAACTAGACAGGTAGAAGTGCTGTTCCAAATAAAGAAAGGTTTGGTCTGTGATAGGATTCAAAGTGTGTGATTTCTGACTACTCTGCAAATGACGTAGGGGCTTTGCCTGGCTCATGGAGGAAATAGAAGTCAATGGTTGACCAAAAGAGAGCTTAGGAGCAGTGTGTGGCACAGAATTGCCTATTGATGGGTTCTAGAGAGTATAGGACTCTAGACTCTTTTTTAATTTTTTTTATTATTATTTATTTATGATAGTCACAGAGAGAGAGAGAGGCAGAGACACAGGCAGAGGGAGAAGCAGGCTCCATGCACCGGGAGCCCGATGTGGGATTCGCTCCTGGGTCTCCAGGATCGCGCCCTGGGCCAAAGGCAGGCGCCAAACCACTGCGCCACCCAGGGATCCCCTAGACTCTTTTTTATTAAGATTTTATTTATTTGAGAGAGAGAGAGTAGGGGGGAGGGGTAGGGGGAGAGAATACCAAGCAGACTCTCTACTGAGCATGGAGCCTGACTCCAGGCTCAATCTCATGACCCCGAGATCATGACCTGAGCCAAAATCAAGAGTCGGATGTTCACCCGACTGAGCCACCCACCGGCTCCAAGAGCTGTGATTCTTTGGGAAGGTCTGGTTACCCATCAGAGCCTAGAATGGTAGGTTAGGAGGCTGAGGTACATGTTGCTGAGTTGAGTAAATTGAGTCAAGTTTCTTGGTGCAGAAAGTGGCTGGCTCCAGTCAGGTGGTGTTCTTTGATAAAGGGAAGAAAGAGACCAGTGTCCTGCTTCTCCACCCCAACAGGACTCTGCTCAGCCCTTGGGGCCTCCTGGAGGGCTCTCCTGGAAGTTCAAGACAGTCACAGGCCTGAGGTGCACAGTGTGGATGAGGGAAGACAGAAGCCTGACAGAGGGGCCACCCGCTCTTTTCCTTGTTCCAGCTGCAGTCCTGCTCTGGGCTATTTGGTTGGAGCTTGCCAATTCCAGCAGTCAGCAAGCTGCTTTAATTCAGAAGTGTCCTGCTGTGAATGATAAATTACACGATCATCCTATTCTTAGCCCAGAGGCCTCCGTGCATTGAACTGATTGCATCAGCTTTGTTTTAACCACAGAACTAATCTTTGCAATAGGTGGGCAATATGATTCTGGCAGACAGAGCAAAGATGAGGAAAATGGGACAAAATGGAAACAAATAAGATGAATACAGCCAGCAGAGGAAATGATAGGGATAGGGACAGAAAACACTATCCTTCCCTCCTGGATCTCCTGACCTATGCAGGCCTCAAAGGAACAGGGTTATTGGGGCCAACATGAGAAACTCACTTCAGAAAAGTATTCCAGGAAGCTTTTTCTGGAGATACTGAGACCTGGCTCTGGGGGAAACTGTGCCAGCTTGGCACTCTCCTGATTCTGAAGTTTGAAGAGATTTAGCATTTTTCCCAGAGATGCTTCATTCAGGTAGGGCAAAGGGACTGAGGCAATGGACACTGTAGATGGTTGGTATTGATCTGCACTGTGCCAGGCATTTAGTAAATGTCCTGTCAATGTTGGTGGGGAAAATACATAAATTTCAAACTGTCTTGTTAGAGTTTCAGATGCTTTTTCTCTGTCAATTATTAAAATATTTCCCTTAGTTTCTTAGAAAAATTTTAATTTAAACCCCACCCGTGTTAGTTTTCAATGGCTGATGTAACAAGTAACCATAAATGCAAAACAATATAAATGTATTCCCTACCATTCTGGTGATCGGAAGTCTGAAAGGAATCTCCTAGGGACAACACACTGAGGTGTCAGAAGGACTGGCTCCTTCTGGAGGATCTCAGAGAGGATCAATTTCCTTGCCTTCTCCAGCTTCTGAGGCCACCTGGGTTCCCTGGATTGTGACACCTTTTTGCAGCACACAGCCCTTTCTTCCCCTACTTCTCCATAATATTGCTTTTCCTTTCTTTTTTGTAAAGATTTTATTTATTCATTCATGAGAGAGAGAGAGAAAGAGAGAGAGAGAGAGAGGCAGGCAGAGACACAGGCAGAAGGAGAAGCAGGCTCCATGCAGGGAGCCCGACATGGGACTCCATCCCGGGTCTCCAGGCTCACAGCCTGTGTTGAAGGCGGCACCAAACTGCTGAGCCACCCGGACTGCCCTTGCTTTTTCCTTTCTATTGTCAAATATCCCTCTGCCTCTTTCTTAGAAAGACATTTATGATTACATTTAGTGTCCACTAGGATAATCTTGGATAATCTCCCCACTTTAAAGTCCTTAATTTCATCACATCTCCAAAGTCGTTTTGCCACATAAGATATTCCAGGGATTTAGGATGGGGACGTCTGATCCTCTCAGATTGAACTGGTGGCCTTGCTTGTCACTCTTTCAAAGCAAGGGAAGGAATTCAGGATCCCCTGCTCCTCACAGAACTGCCCGTAGAGAATGTCTTTCACATACATCTGGTGTGTTCTTCAAAACCACCTACAAGCCAGCATTCACTGTCATGATCATTTTGCAAATGCAAAATTGGGAAGGAAACTTATCTTTACTGAGTTAAATCTGATATCAATTGAGCATCATTCTGTATAAGGTCCTGTCCTTTCATTGCTTCATTTAATCCCTTTACAATCTGGAAAATAATTTCATTTTTTTTTTACTGTTTTTGTTCCCATTTTGTAGGTAGAGAACCTAACACTGGAAGAGTCAAACACTATAACTAAGACTGCAGAGCCAGACATGAAGGTGTTGAAGTCGAACCCAGATTCATAATTTCTAGCCCTCATGTATCCCACAACCACCTTCTGCCCTGTTCAGCACTCCTCGAGCAGAGCACAGTCCTGTAATAGTCTGAGGATGGGTGGCCAAAGGCTGCAGCTGACCCTGTGGCTATTCTTTCATGGAATACAGTGACATCTTTGGATGTGTCCAAAGACACAGAATCATTAAGGCAGAAATGAGTATCAGTGAAAGCTTTCCCCATATGCTGCTCAAACTACAGGATATACAGAACTATCTTGTTGCTTATAAAAACATAAAACCTCCTGAGCCCCATTCTTAGAAATTTTAACTTAGAAGGTCAGGGAGTAAATTCCAGAAATCCAATTTTTAACATGGCCAGAGCATTTTTAACGTGCTTGGATACAATTGGTTGGAAAAGAAAGACACCAGGATGAGAGGGGTAGTGCATGTTTTCCAGAATGGAGCATTATTATAACCCTTCTTGTGAGAGCATGGGTTTGTGTGTTATGGAGGGTAACCATGGTGGACTATATAGTTATAAGTGGCAATAATTCTTCTTCCCTTTTTTTTTTTTTCTTCTTCCCTTTTTAATAAAAGATTTTTTTATTTATTTGAGAAATAAATAAATTATTTATTTATTTGTTTATTTATTTTATTTATTATTTTAGAAGGAGAGGGAGAGAGAATCTGAAGCAGACTCCATACTGAGCACAGAGCCAGCCATGGGGCTCAGTCCCACAACTGTGAGATTATGACCTGAGCTGAAACCAAGAGTCAGACACTTAACTGACTGATCCACCTGGGTGCTCTGATAAATAATTCTTAAAACCTTTCTGGTTGCTTAGCAGATTTAGTCAGGTGAAAAATTTTGGCAGTCTGGGCTCTGATTTGAGTAAGATAAACAAGTGAAAGGTGGATTTCAAGGTGTGGAACGGGACTTTTGGGGATGCTTAGAGTCTAACTTGTGCATTTGCTGGAAAGAAATCAGGAGTGGTTGCTAGAATTTCTACATCACAATCTGTCCTACTGAACTTTGCAAAATATAGAATCAACTGACCCTTGAGGAATATTCCAAATCAGGGAGTAGATGGGCAATGTCCAGAGGCCATAAATTCACCAGAGATGTTAGCACAGACTTGAGGTTTGTTATTGCTTAGAATATTGAGAAATGGAACATCAGAACTTAATATTTAGGGCAAGGGATAATATGCCCAAACAAGTGCCTAGACATCTGATTGTCCTAGGCAAATTTGCCCTATAGGAACCTGCTTTCTCTGTATTCATAAACTTACCAAGTCACCTGTTACTCTGCGCTGCATTTCCCAAGCTGAATACCCTGGGACAGATACACAATGAATCTGTTTGACTGGCATAATCCTGGTGGTACAGATGAGACTCATGAACAGTGATTCATGGCCTATCATGAATGATAATATAACTTATCACGCTGGGATCTGACTCTGCAGTTCACGACAAGCTGATTTCTTGAAAGGGCTCAGATTCCTGATTCAGCATGCTTTTGCTAGAAGAGTATGTTCTGAATGGAAGAGAAGTAATAGTTCTGTTTTTTTTTTCCTCAGTGGACCACTTCTAAAGTCAAGTCAGAGTTTTAACCAGTGTTCATTGTTTCTCTTTAAAATCCCCCACGTCTCTGTTTCTCATATGAAAAGATTCAAGCCAGAGTTTATGCAGACAATATTTTTTTGAGGGCAAGGTCAGCAAATTGTGCTAAGTATGTGTCCTATGATCTCCATAAAAGGAAATCATTGAATTTTCTGTCCACTTAACAGTGTCTTTTGTTAATGATGGGCAAGAGGCTTGCATTATTTATGGAGCACTTTCACAACTCAGCAGTTTATGGAGTATATATGAAGAAAAGGAGCTCTTTATTATCTAATAGAATGCTGCATAACAACTTTAGTATTAAACTTTTAAAGAAAGAATCCTGGATTATCATGTGGGCAAGTATAAAGGACATACTTTGGCCTCAGATTCAAGCTAACCTCCCAACCTTTAAGACTATGTGCCTATATGTCTGCTGGAAAAAGTGAGGTATTACTTCAAAGATAAGAAGTTTTAGTTTATCCATTATAAATCCTTCCTAAAGCAAAGAGGAATCTTATTAAAATGTTGTAAGTTCGTCCATGTGGGATTTGGGTGAAAGCAATTTTGGACAAACCACTGTGTACTGGTAATGAAAACAGAAATGAATTCAACCCTCTAATGGGAAAGTGACAAGCAAATAAATTAGTCTCCAGGTTATCCAATTTTAGAAAATTATCTAAGACAAAATATGACCAAAAATTGAAATAGAAAGTTAAAAGAATCTCCAGGTTTCTGTATAGATAATTTGTAATTTAAAATAGTTGGGTCAAGCAGGGGTGTCCAGGGCAAATCTGGTATCAAGATATGCCCCAGCCTGTCTGCTACTTCTCTTACTCTTACTGAACCTCTTCCTTCTCAACTTCCCCATAAGTGTTAGCAAACTTACCAGGCTGAAGTATACATACTGTGCCTTCTGTCTGAGACTTGCCAGAGTCCCTTAGTTTTTGTTTTTTACTAAACAAGTTATCACCTCTGCTTAAATAGAAACCATGTGCTGCAGGTCCAGGACATATGATTAGCATAATGTCTTGATGTTTAGGAAAAGGGGTGGAGAAGATCCTGTCCTGGACATGTGTTGCTCTTTTTTCCTAGGATTTTGAGACACTCATGTCACCCATTTGTCCTAAAAACTCATCCTCAAAGTCTTGCTTTCCTCAGAGAGCACCATATCCCTGAAGTAGCACTTGATTCTCCTCCTACTTTGTCCTTCCTCCTCATATAAGGCAGATTAGTCAAAATGCCAGAAGTACGGGCTTCTACAAACAGGATCATTGTACCGGTTTTCAAGAGACTGTGACAAACTTTCAGTTATAAAGTAAATAAGTCATTATAGAGATGCAAAGTATAGCTTGGGGAATATAGTCAATAATATTGTAATGGTTTGTATGGTGACAGATGGTTAGTACACTTATTGTGATGAGCACTGAATAATGTACAGAAATATCAAGTTGCTGTGTTGTACACTTGAAACTAATATAACATTGTATGGTAATTATATGTCAATGAAGTAAAAAGATAGTGTTATAAGTGCATAACAAGGAACAGAAGTGGGGCTTCTATAGTTTTCCCAGGTCTTTCTCCAAAGCAGTGGAACAGAAGCCAAGAGGGGTCATAGTTTTTCACCCAGAGGTCAGCCTGAAACCAATTGTCTGGAGCCAAACAGCTGAGATGCTGGAAAGCCCATACTTATCTTGGTTTTCAGATATTTAAATATCCCTCTTCCTGACTCCAGGTATTTTTTTAAATCCATCTCACCCAGATAGAAAAATCATTGAAGTGTTTGTTCACAAAGATAATCTTTATGGATTTCTGAAAGTAAAAATGATACATGCCATATCTCCTTCCATAAAATAATGAAATTAGAAATTAAGAATAAAGGGAAAGCAAAAAAAGAATATGGTATATCCCCCTTTAAGAAGTCCAGCCTTTTTAATAATCCTTAAATTAAGGAGGAAATCACAACAGAATTTTAGATTATTTAGAAGTGTATAACTGTGAAGACACCAAATCCAAATTCATGGAACATGCCCCAGACATCAACTAGTACAAATCTATTGTCCTTAAGATGTACATTGAAAAGGATAAAAATATGAACAGCATTTAATTATGTATATCAGTTTAAAAAATTCAAGAGATTCTGGTGGTATGATAAATGAAGCTGATGTGGATGAAGTTTACTTTCAGTTCAAATTTTTAAATTCTAGATAAAATATCCAAAGAGGGAGAAATATATATTTCTCTAAGCTGAGACATGGGTTTCCCCCAGATGGCAGAAATTTGTACACATTTTTCAAATACAATTGACCCTTGAACAACACATCGCTTCCAAGACGCTCTAGGGATTGCCATTTCAGGCAGCAGGAGGTGGACAGACCTTAGGAGAAAGTGTGAGCATGTATCAAGAGTGTGGCTTAGAAGTAACACTCATCACTTCTCACATTTCACTGACAAAGACCTCTGTTACGTGACCCCACCTAATTGCAAAGGGTACTGGGCAATAAGTCTAGCTGCTTGTCTGAGAAGAAAGGCCAAATGGATTTTGAACTGCCAGAAAATTCTGCCATAAGCTTAACAAAGAATGTATAAAGCTTATGTGAATAAAACCTCAAAGTTTGCTGAAAAACATTTAAAAAAAAAAGTAAGAGGAGAGGTATATTATGTTTTATATGAAAGCTACAGACCTGTAAAACTAAAATTTCCCCATATTAGTCTAGAATTCACATGAAATCTCAATCAAAATCTTAACTGAATGATTATGGAACCTGATAAAATGAGTCTAAATTTCATGTGTTAGAGAATTTCAAAAGTTAAAGAATATCTAACTTTTAAAGAGGACACTATAGTGTCATTATCACTATAGATCTATTATAATTAAAACTTAGTAATATTGGTACAAAAATAGATATATAGAACTTATAGACTAGGGGATCTAGAAATCTGGGTCTGTTGCACAACAATGTGAATACACTTAATAATACTGAATCATACACATTAAAATGGTAAATTATGTTGTTTTTTATCACCATTAAAACTTATTAAATTATTTTAAAAATAAATATATTATTGTACTGATAGGATATTAGCTTATGATAATAAAAAGGGATGTTTCAAGTTAGTAGTAAGTAGATAGCACATTCAAGAATAATGTGGAGGTAATTCCATACCATATGGAAGAAAGTGTTCCCTTATAAAAACAATACAATTCATGATAAAAAGCAGAATTATAAACTTAGAAAAAATATTACAGTGTGTTTATAATATGGAAGTGTTGCAAAGGCCAGATAAAAATCAAAATTGTGCACTTGATAAAGAAAATATAGGGAGTTGCTGCATTATGTTGGAGTGGTGTAAAACTATTTCCAAATAAAATGTAAAATTCAGAATCCATAAATAAATCTAATGACATATTTGCTTTCATAAAACTTGAAATCCTCTTTAGAGAAAAAAAGTTACCATGAAGTTAAAAATGGAAGTGATAGTCTGGTAGGAGGTATTTGAAACATATTTAATCAATTAAGTGTTAATATCCAGAATGTATCAGATCAGTAAGATAGGAAAACATTTTAATAGAAAAATTTAGATGATGAGCATGATTCTTACAGAACACTTAAACAGCTAATAAGCATATGAAAACATATTGTCTTACTCAAAATCAAGAAATAGCAAATTACAACCATAATAATATTGTTTCCTCATTTATTAGATTGGGATTAATCTAAAATATGCAGAGTAATGGATGTTCTTATTCATCTTTGGTGAAAAGCTAAAAGTTTTAGTCTTTCAGAAAAACTGGATGTTTTTACTAAATTTTAAAACGTGTGTATTTGATTCATGAACTTTGCATTTGCACTAGGCATCTATCTTAAATATTCCTGTATGTGAATGGAGATAAATATTTTAAAATGTTCATTGCAGCATTGTTGGTTTAAGGAAAGATCATAAGTTAAATATTCCTCAACAGGGCTTTGGCTAAATAAACTGTACTACATGCATACTGTGGAATACTATGTAGCAATTAAAAATAATGTTAGCTTATATGTACTGACCTTGGAGGATCTCTAAAACATATCATTTTTTTTTAAAAAGCAATGCATATAGAATGATCAATTCTGTAACTACATAATAAAATGGTGGAAATGATGCATCTTATAACATGCTAGATATTGCTGTACTCAGTCAGCCTTAACAATAATCTCTTATTCTCATGAATTTCTGTATCCTGAAGCATCGCTATCTTAGCCTGTAAGCTGTGCTTTGTTATGTTCCATCTGATTTTCCTCCTGTTTGTATCAACAGACTGGCTAAGTCATGTATTTCTCATGCTGGTGCAGAAACTCAAGAGCCTGAATAGAAACATGCAAGACTTCTTAATGCCTTGGCATGAAACTGGCACACAATCATTCTGCACACCTTCCTCTGGCCGAGTTGAGCCCTAAGTCAAGACACAGCTGGCTTGACATTCATGCATATAGGAGTAGAGGACTGGGACCAACATGTCAATCAACTACATACACTAAAGTGTTAATCCTTAAGACAAGATTTTGCATGATTATTTTGTGCATTTATTTGATAGATAAGTATTATCCTCTACTGCATACCAAGCTCTATTCTAGGCATTGGACAATCAACAATGAACAAAAGCCACTACTCCAATAAACACCTCTCCCTCATGGAGCTTACTTTCTAGTAAAGGAGACATCATAAATGAGATAAATATAATATACTGTGGGTTAGATAGTGATGTATTAAAAAGGAAAATAAAACAGAGAAAGGAGACATAACACTTGGTCTCTAGGGAGAGAAAATACAAAAATTGAGATCATGTGTCAGGCCAGGCCAATGGGTGAGAAGATGACTTTTAGGTAAAGCTGTGAAGGAAGTGAAGGAACGAGCCAATTGTATATGAGGGGAAAAGTGCCTTCCAGGACAGAGGAGCAGCAAGTGCAAAGGCCTTGAGGCAAGAGCATGACCAACATGTTCAAGGAAGAGAAGTCACCATGGTGTCTAAAGCAAAGTGAACAAGGGAAAGAACAAAAGGGTTTAGCCAGAGAGTTCACAAAACCTGGTCATATTCCAGACAAGTGCTTGCCAGGGACTACAACTCAGTCCAAAGACCCATGCTCACAGGTACTTGGCAGCTTTCCTGCTTTGGATTTTCAGGTATTCTAAGCAACTCATTTTCTGTTCCTTTGCTCTGCTCCCAAACAGGTGTTGTTCTGTGATTTTTTTTTTGTATATGCTGGACTAGACTTTGCAATGACAGTAAATCCCTCGAACTACCTCCTGGTTTACGTGGGTCTCTTGTCCTAGGTCAGGCTTCACAAAACAGTTTCTTCTCCATTAGTCAGCCAAGATGTGACAGATCAAGAACTCTGTGAAATGTGCCCTGACTGGTAAATGGATCAGGGATTTGGGGAAACTGCTCTATGACTAAAAAGTTCAGAACTACTCTAATAAAAAAAATATGATCGAGATGATGCCTGAAAAGCCAAAAAAAATTATAAGATTGATATATAGTCTAAGCATTTCTAGCCATGACTACCATATTCCAGATACCATAAGTTGCTTTCAGGGGTGACTGAGGAATTGAACTCAAATAGGAAAAGTCATTAGGTCCATTGGGCACAAAATACCATCTGCTAGCCCAAAACTACAAAAATGGCTAGAAAACAACAACCCTTGCTAAAGCACGTAATATGGGAAAAAAGCTCTCCTGAGAGATTTTAACAGTATATATATATATATATATATATATATATATATATATATACACATTTTCGTGTGTATATATACACATGGACACACAATAAAAGTGTTCTAGATATAATATCTTTTTTTCACCCTTAAATTTTAAGTATCAAAAAAAAGTATGGGTCAGTAGGGAAGAGTTCTCCTAAAAGACAAAATAGTTTTCCATTGCATTTAAGTGGTAGTGCATTTCAGCTAATTCCTATAATTACCAATGATGTAGTAGATGGAGAAATCTATTGAGTCCTTGAATTTTAATAGCCTTAATGGTACAAGCCACATTAACAATATTAAGATTGCTCCTTATGAATAAACAAGTTAACCAAGTTTGCCCTTTTGGACCTCACAAAGACCAGAGACTGCATCCAGCCAATATTGTAGAGGAAGGATCCTGAAGTCTGGATGTAGGCAGTTTCCCTATACACAGCCACAAACAGGGGGTGATGCGGTATGTGGTGTAGCCAGTCCTCTGGATACTACCAAGACAGATATTTATTGTCCTGGGATACAGCTAATGTTGTACTTTACATTAATGGTGGTGACAATGATGACAAGGCCTGTAGGGAGGTATGGGAAAGCCACATGTGATTGCACAGGGAAGCAGTCCCAGGCAACATGACTGACTTTAAACCATTGGCTCCTGTCATGATCAGAGAATCAGACAGTTTCTGTAGTGATGTTCAAAACGAAACAGGACAAGGCAAGATACGACTGTAAAATTGAGAGTTTAAGTGGATTGCATAATTACAATGAAAGTTGAATTCTCACGCTTGCCTATACCCTTGTGTACAGTGAGGCTTTGTGATATAGGCGGCTCTTCTGAGACTTGAGATAGGGATATTTGTGTGGATTCAAAGAAAACTGGGAATTGTGAATTCCCCAAGATGCTTTGATCTCCTTTGCTGGAAGAAGCAACCCGTGCGTCTTGTATAAAGAACTTTTCCTTATTTGAAGATCCCTTAATAACTCTACATAGGGTGATGCTTATGATCCCCAAGAACTGCCCCCATCACTTGTTAGTGACTTGGGATGTGTAATTGGGGTTACAAATATCAAGTAAGGTTCACAGAGATAAATGCAAAATTTGATCCATGAGGAGATGGTTTATGCTAGAGAAGGGGGTAGGGGAGACAGAGGAAGAGAGAAAGGAATGTATAGGAAAGGAAGGGAAGAGAAAGAAGAAGGGAATTATTTGCTAATTTAAACCAGATCATAAACATAAGTAAATATATGGGCATGGATTCTAGGGAAAAGTTTTCAATTAATAATTGCGCCTCAGATAAACCTCATTGGCTACGATACTGCCACTGCACAAAGCTGATTCTAGGAATGTTAAACCATAGAGTGAGGAATTCAACACTGGGTAAGGCTGAACTTGTCCCCATGAGAGCAAGTACAGAGATTCAAACTGAATGGGTTTGAGCACCTTAGAGTAGTTCTCAGTTAACTGGTTGGTGGAGTAAAAACCAGAATCACAATGACCTGCACCCAATGAAACCAAACTGTCCTCCTCTCTGTGACAGCCCCTTGTGGAGAAATCTCTGTATTCTATAGAAGAACACACTCATCTACTGCTATGATTAACCTAATGAGCAGGAATGGCAAGAACCTTAAATGTCTTAATGAGACACATGTGTAGCAGAGGGTGAGCAATAATGAAATGAGATTTCAGGGGCCCAGACTTTGGAGAGGTTTCTAAGGGTTAGGTGTTCTGAAACATGTTGGAACATTCCCTCCAAAGTGAAAGAAAGGTTACTATTTCTTCTACTGCCTACTGCTTAAAAATGGATCATTTACTGTGGGTCTCTTTGAAGGTGCTACCATATTTGAAAGTGCTGGTCTAGTGCATTCATTGAATAATCTACAAAATTCTAGATTTTGAGCGGGACCTGGAGCAGGTGTCTTGGGCCTAATGGACCAGTGTAATGGTAACTGAAATGTCATTTTCCAACAGGAATGCTGTATGGAGCTTCTGGCCAGCTCAAATGAGAGTATTACAATGCAAATATCCAGCTTTGGGAGCAAAGCCATATTCTACATTGTATACAATTATTACTATTGCTATTATTATTATTATTACTTTAAGAATTAGGTCTTATCTTGCTATGCTACTAAACTTTGTAGAGACAGAATGGGCACTCCATGACCATGTGACCTAAGCTATTTATCATGAATTGGCTGTACTCTGACACACCAGGCAATAGGGTGGAAGTTGTTTATAAGATAATAGGTTTGAAGGGATCCCTGGGTGGCTCAACAGTTTAGCACCTGCCTTCAGCCCAGGGTGTTATCCTGGAGACCTGGGACTGAGTCCCACATTGGACTCCCTGCATGGAGCCTGCTTCTCCCTCTGTCTGTGTCTCTGCTTCTCTCTCTGTCTCTCATGAATAAATACATTTTAAAAGTCTTTTAAAAAAAGATAATAGGTTTAAGCAAGTCTAAGGGGTACAGTAGTTTCATGGTCTGGTAACTCAGACTCGTACTATATCTTGTCCTGCTTCTCTGCCTTTTTTCTCACAATTTACACGTATGACCTTATAGGGATTCCTTATGACAGATTTACAGATGGTTCTGCCTGATATGATGGTACCAACCATAGGTAGACTGCGGAGTACTCCACCCTCATTTGAGGGTGGCCCTGAAGAACAAAGGGGAGAGACATTTTCTAAGTGGACAAAATTTTAAACAGTGCATTTAATCTTTTCCGTCGTCTGGATAAGAAATGGCCAGAAGTAGAGATCTACACAAATTCACACACAGCACTTTAACTAGATTGACAGAGACTGGGAAAGAATAGAATTTGATGATGAGTGACAAAGAAACTGGAGAACAGGTTTGCAAATAACTTCTCAGAATGGAAACAAGGTGCCATATTTCTGTCCTATGTGAATGTTCACCAAAGGAAAAACTTCCCTCGGTAGGGAAATAATCAGGTAGGCAACTTGGCACATTCTATATAGTATGTCACCTATAGGTGTTATGAAAGTCTCCATGATGTCATGCACAAAGTGACTAAGACAGCAGCATTGAAGGCCATGCAGGAGTTCAACAACACTTACCTCCCTTGGGACCAGTTTGTCATATAGTAGCAAGCATGTTACAAAATTGATTTGCCTTGATTACTGCCTTGTCCTTATTGGACAAAAAACTCATTCCAGGTATGAATTATGTTTTTTTTCTGTATTTGTAATGCTTCTCCCCACCCTAACATTTCTGGATCTGGAATGCCACATTCACCATCAGTTATTTCATATAACACTGCTTCTGATCAAGGAACTCACTTTATTATCAAAGAAGTGTGGCAATAGGCTCATGCCCAATTTATCCATTCTACTATATTCCCTGTCATTCAGAAGTGGTTGGCTTGTTATAATGTCAGAATGATCTGAGAAGATTCAATTATGACACCAGTTGGGAGATAGCACCATAGAAGTGGTATATGCTTTGAGATAGCAACCAACTCAGAATACATGAATCTGGAAATCAAAGAGTTATAATTGGAAATGGTTCTTCTCACTATAATGCCTAATGTTCTTTCTGCAAAATTTTGGCTTCCCACCCCTATAACTTTGTGCTTTGCTGGTTTGGAAATTTTAGTTCCAAAGGAAGTCATGCTTCTGCCAGAGAACACAATGATATATCCATTGAATTTGAAGTTGAAGCTGTATCCTGTTATTTGAGGCTCTTTATTCCACTATAAAGAAGAGAATTACTGTCCTAGCCAGGGTGATTGATTCTGATTACTAAGGAGGAATTGCATTTCTGCTATATAAAGGAATTAGGGAGGACTCTATCTGGAATGCAGAGGATGCTTTGGAATGCCTGTAGAGTATGCCTAATAGTAGATATTGGTGGATAATTTTGTGAATTAAATGTGTCCTCACAAAGATATGCTGAAATACTGAACAGTGGTACCTGTGAATGTGGTACCTGTGATCTTACTTGGCAATAGGGTCTTTGCAGATATAATCAAGTTAAGGTCA
Source organism: Vulpes vulpes (assembly GCF_048418805.1). Lineage (NCBI taxonomy): Eukaryota > Metazoa > Chordata > Mammalia > Carnivora > Canidae > Vulpes > Vulpes vulpes. The sequence continues at coordinate 84,887,858 of NC_132793.1, read as the reverse complement.
TACTGGCTTACGGTCAACCCTAATCCAATGTGACCTATGTCCTTAAAAGAAGTGTAGAAGAGACAAAGACACACACATGGGAAGAATGTTATGTGCCAATGGAGAGAGGCTGGAGTTATATAGAAACAAGTCAAGGAATGACAAAGATTGTCAACCACCACCAGAAACTAGGAGAAAGACATGGGATATTTCTTATTCAGGAAAGGACATAAGGAATTTCCTCTGATGACACATTGATTTGGGGCATAGAGCTTTCAGAATTGTGACAGAATAAATTTTATTGTTTTAAGACTCTCGGTTTGTGATAATTTGTCTGACATCCCTTGGAAACAAATGCAGACATATCAGCAATTTCATAAAGGCAGGACAGCTAAGGACTCAGACTCTTCAGAAATTAAAGTTTGGGTTACCTAACAGGGAAAAGAACCCTAACTATTTGAGACACATATCAGCTATGGCCCTGTGATCAGTTATAGAAATGAGGACTGTGTAACAACTAGGGGTATTTTCGTGTGTGTGTGTGTGTGTGTGTGTGTGTGTGACAGAGAGAGAGAGAGAGAAGGTGAGAGAGAGTATATTTGAACTTTTCGATGGAAGTATGTAAATGTTTAGCACGAGAATGTACAAGTTTAGGCACAAATTATCATCAATTTTACCAGAAGATGCCCACCCAACAAGGAACTGTTTCCTTTGAGCCATTTATTTGCAAAGTCTGCAAATCTGAGTGAGACCACCACCCTTATTCACTTAGTTCTGAACCAGCCTAGCAGAGTTCTTGCCCTACTCAGAGATCAGGCTCTACCTTTTGTCCACTGCTTAGCATCCCTTCAGGTGTCCCACAAAACTCTCTCATCTTCTCACTGATCTAAACTACAAGCTCTCCTTTTCTTAGTATAAACTACTCCAGTACCAGGAATTCTGTGATCATGAGGAGCTTTTATTTTGGTCAATTTTTTCCTCCCCCAATATTACCTTTCACTTTTCCCCAAACCCATCAATTTCTAAATGATCTGCTCACATATCATACCTCCCCTGAGGTCTTCACAGGGCTCTAAGACATATGTATCATATACTGTAATACTCAATACCTCTCCTTTCATTTGCTGAGCTTTTGTTTCATCACCTCATGCTTCCATATCCCTTAAAGTATCTTCCATCTGGCTTGAATGCTTCCTTCTTTCTCCTTTGCCCACTAACGTTGAAAAGTCACTAAGTCATATTTACTCTTCTCCAAAACTGTTATTACTGTTGCCAGCTTCCCTCTTACCAGTGCTGCTAGCACTAGTTCTCCTACCATGGCAGGAGAATTGTAAAGATGACAACATCCAGGTAGTGTTTACTATGTTCTAGATGCCATGCTAAGGTCCTCTCCATGGATCATCTTGTACAATCCTCACCAAAATCTCATGAGATAAGTGCTATCTTTATTCTCATTTTACTTCTAAGGAAATTAAGGCTTATGGAAGTTAAGCAATTTGCCCAAAGGCATAGAAAAGCTATAGTTCATTTGGGACAAAAAGTGCTTAAAATATAGATTGTCCACCCCAAAGATATTTTAGATGGACTAAAGGTCTTAAAGTTTTGGGATGTCCAAGCCCCACACTCACTGAACTCCCCTGGTTCTTAAAGGAAGTTTGCTTTTTGCCAAATTTTATGTCTCAAAATAGAAGAATGTCCCCTTTCCTTCGACAGGAGATTTTGGTTCAGGCAGTACTGTTTCATGTGAAGGTCTACATTTTCAGAATCACTAGCAAGTTGGTTAGTGGGGACAGGCCTTTGACTTTGAACTGTGAAGCTTGGCACTTTTAGGCCATACTTGGGCAGACCCAAGAGTTTTGTGATAGTGCCTGGAGTGACCATGAAAGCTAGACTGGGAGACAGAGGCTGAGTTTCGGCCATAACAGTTGTGCTTTTGTATATGCATGTGTCTGTGTATATGTACACATATGAATGTGATATGGTATTCTTAAATTTATACACATATGATACGCATGTATTTGTGTACATATGAATGGATATATAAATTTAGGCACATATGCATTTCTGGGCTAATTTTCATTAACATAAAATTAATTCAAAACAAAAGCTTGATCCTTTAGAAATAGTTCATGATTCACTCATTGCAATGAAAGACAAGGATAAAAAATAAACAACTGAGGGTCAGGGGGATTAAATCTATAGCCAGAGAAAACATGAATTACTTAATAACAACTACTCAACCTTAAGTTTCCTCATTGTGGTAAGAGAATTGTTCTCTGAGGTCTTCTCTCTCAAAGGCCAGAGTAAGACCCCTTGGAGGATAAGGATGAATAATTGGTACATGTCTTCCCAGGGCTGCACTGTAAGTGGTAGGTATAGGGTTCAAGAACTCCTCAGTGAGTGGCCTAATAGCATACACCAGGCCATAGCATGCTGCCCAAGGCAATGACATCTCAAGTGCCACTCTCTAGGTGGGTTGGGGAGGGGTCATGCTGTCTTCATTGCTGTTCTCCAGCTAGCTTAGGGATCATAGCATCTTGGGGCTTGATTGTCTGTATGATCATAGCATCTTAGGGCTTGATTGTCTGTATGATTTATGATTTTGCTTGTTACTTGAAGACAAAGTTGAGTGGCCCCTGTGAACACAGCTGGAATCTGCAACTTTACTTTTAAATTAAGACCTTATTAAGAAACCAGGTCCCACAGAAACCAATATTTTAAATTACAGAATGTTTATATTTTTTCACTGAAATTTACCTCTCATATCCCCCAAGAGAAGAAAATAACCCCAAAATATGTACCAGAACTGATGAGTTTTTTTTAAAAAAAAAGATTTTTTATTTATTTTATTCATGACAGACACACAGAGGGAGAGGCAGGCTCCATGCAGGGAGCCTGACTCCATCCAGGGTCTCCAGGACAGGCTGAAGGTGGCGCTAAACCGCTGGGCCACCAGGGCTGCCCAGAACTGATGAGTTTCTTTTTTTTTTAATAATAAATTTATTTTTTATTGGTGTTCAATTTGCCAACATACAGAATAATACCCAGTGCTCATCCCATCAAGTGCCCACCTCAGTGCCCACCACCCAGTCACCCCCACTCCCCGCCCTCCTCCCTTTCCACCACCCCTAGTTCGTTTCCCAGAGTTAGGAGTCTTCCATGTTCTGTCTCCCTTTCTGATATTTCCCACTTATTTTTTCTCCTTTCCCCTTTATTCTCTTTATGTCTAGGATAGCCTGACCTTTAGCTAGAAATGGCCTGTCTCTGGTGGACCAATGGTAGGGGTTTTACGTAGGGGTGGGAGGTGGGGAATCCTGCCAATGTTTGCCCTCCCATCACTCTAGGACAAAAGAGGCTCTATCTTCCTTTACAAATTAGCACACCGAGCTCCTGAAATCAAGTGATCCCTTCCTAGATTGCAGCTGGCCTGGTGTTGTTCATCAAGTGGCTCTAAACCTCCTAAATATTTGCTTAGGCAATATGACTTCCTCCAGTTTCAAAGAGCAAATACAGATTTCTTTTTCTTTTTAACAGATACTAACCTTTTAACAGCTTTAGATACTCTGTAAACATTTATGTAAGAAAGCTTGTTCCAGTCTTGATCTGGAACAGAACTTTTTGTGTGATGTAATGCCTAAACTTTGTCCTAGGAAGAAATTAGCATTCTGGATAAATCCTTTAGCATTTTGATAAAGGATTTTGGTGGACTAAGAATTATTCTAGATATCAATTTCACATTCATTCTGCTGACCATTAGCCTTGAGAGAGGCTGACAACCATGACCAAGTTACTGTTCTGCCATCAGCAGCTGTGCTTTTCTTGCATCCATGCCTGCAACCATTTAACCATTGTTTTCTATATAATTTCCTACCAGAAGTCAATCTGGAATTGGTTTGTTGAAAGTCTTCTCCCTTGTAGCAGGCATAACAAAAGTTATAAGAAAAATGGAAAGCATAGTAGTAGATGAAGTTTTTTTTTGCAAATACCCATTATTTCCTCTGACTACATTCATGTGTGGAACGTATCACTGGCCCCACTTCAGTGCTGAGGAAGTGTAAGTAAAAAGGTGAAGTGATATTCCTGCCCCCAAACTCATAACTTACAAGTAAAGACTCAAGTCTTACTTTGGCCCCTCTTTGTTTTTTTAAATTTGATGTTCCAGGGTCTTTCCTCAACACCACAAATGCATTCAAAAGAATTTGGGAGTGGAAAGAAGCAAGTGTGCAGACCAACATACAGGTTTATGGGAATCAAATCTGCCTGGAGTATACAAACCTGCCCTGAAACTCTTTCCCTGTTTCCTAGTCAAGGACAGCACAAAAAGGAAAAATGCCAAAGTGGCAGTATGAGACATCTCTGTCCCTGGGGACAGACAACATCCTAAAAACACTTGATGCTTCAGAAATTTGAAAATGAAGAGCCAGGATATGTTCCCCAATGTGTAGTTTGTATTCCATCTAACAATTGCTTTAGTTCAGGTTGTGATCCTGGGGTCCTGGGATCGAGTCCCACATCGGGCTCCCCATGGGGAGTGTGCTTCTCCCTCTATGACTCTGCCTCTGTCTCTGTGTCTCTCATGAATAAATAAATAAAATCTTTAAAGAAATTTCTCTAAGGATGCAATTGGGTTTGTATTTCTCCTTCTCTCCCAACAATCCCTCTGTTGTGCACATTCCTTCTTCACTCTGGAAGGAAACATGAGAAAGGTTGCCGACTTTTTTATTCTTGGTATTAGTAGACATATTGATAGCATACAACTTGCATGGGCTTGCTGGAGAAGCCATTTTTGAAAAATTGGCTCTGAAAATTCCAGAACAATAGCACTGATATATTATGAAACCAAGTCTTCCAAATATAGTATTCTAAGAGATTGTTAACAGAAGGAAAAGGCTTTGCATCAGCCCTTTAAAGGTTTTTAATTTGTGCTTTTAAACCTTATAGTGGGAGTAGAGAGAAGCAAAATCTGCTTGTCAGGCACAGAGAGAGCATATCAGATTTTCTTCCACAGACTTGGAGACTGAGTAGAAATAAACCAGCCCTTAGAGACTAGATACAATTGCAATTCTCTGAGAACTGGGCTTATATCACCATCATTTGAGTGCTGAGAAAGGGTGACAGCAGTAAGAAGAGCCTTGAAGGACTGTTGTATTCAGCCTGGCAAACTCTACAGTAAGAATGCTGAATGAGGCAGAACTTCCTTAGAAAAGTGTTGAATCAGTGAATTTCAATGAAACAGCCCTCAGAGGCATAATATTTAGTGATTTCAGCTTGCATTATTTATTGACTCGTGGGGAGTTTGTGGGTTTAACATTTTATTAATATGGCACCAGGTCATCTGAGAAAGTCATAGCCACTGAGAAAGCTCCTTAGAAACACATTTTCATATTATCAACAGTTCACTTTGAGGATTGAACAGAATCTCCAGTGTGTCTCTGTGTTCAGTGGGGACAGATAGAAAGTGCCAGGTCTTATACAAACCATTTATTCTCCAAGGAAACAAATGGGAATAAGGAAATTCCACAAATACTTTACTTCTTTCTTGATGATCTTATGGTTCTTACCTTGAGCCTTCAAAGTCATGCAGGGATGAGAAAGCCACAATCTCTGTGACCTAAAATAGATTTGGGCAGCTGAATGTGTCCCTTCTGTTATCATTTATTAAGTGACCCCAGAATGTCTGGCATCAAATAAAGCTTATATGTAATGGCTCATGGCCTTCTGTCTCACTTAAAAAATGTGATGGTTAATGCCTAAGGACTCAGGTCAACTAAAAAAACCTTGAGATTTAATCATAAGATTTTTGGAACACTTTCTCTCCTGCACTTTTCCCCCCTTTAAAAAAAATTCAATTTAGTCAACATATACTGTATCGTTACTTTTAGAGATAGAATTTAGTGATTCATTCAGTTGCATGTGACACCCAGTGCTCACTACATCATCTGCCCTCCTTAATATCCATCATCCAGTTACCCCATACTTCCACCCACCTCCCCTCCAGCAACCGCAGTTTGTTTCCTGGAGTTAAGAGATAAAAATAGAAAGGGAGGCAAACCAAGAGACTGTCCAGAACTTCTTACCTTTATATTAGTAGGGCTTCACAATGTTAACAATGGGTTACAGCTAGAAGAGCTAAAAGTGCTACGAGAATCAGACCTTATTTAAGGAGTTCTTAGGGAAAATAATATAAGAGAGACAGAAACAAGAAAACTAGACCTATTTAAAACCACTGGCATGAGGATCTCAGGGTGGTCCAGTGGTTGAGTGTCTACCTTGGGCTCAGAGAGTGATCCCGGAGTCCAGGAGAGGTGTCCCACATCAGGATCCCTACAGGGAGCCTGCTTCTCCCTCTGCCTGTGTCTCTGCCTCTCTCTGTGTCTCTCATGAATAAATAAATAAATAATCTTAAAAAAAATAAAACCACTGGCATCAACCACACTTGATATAAATTTTATACTTACCAGAGAGGGAATTTGAAATAATTATATTTAATTTGCTAAGGACTACAATGGAAAAAATGAAAACAATATTCAAGAACAGATGAATAATGTTAAAAGATATTGGAAGCTCTAAGAGAGAATCAAAAGAAAATGCTAGAAAAAAAAAATAAAACAGTGGCAGAAATAAAGATTGCTTAATGGGCCCATGAGTAAACTGGAAACAGCTAAAGAAAGATTTGATAAGCCTGAAAATATGTCAATAGAAACTTCCCAAATTAAAATGCAAAAAGAACTAAAAAGAATTAAAAAAAAACCCCAGAACAGAATATCCAAGAACTTTGGAATAATTTCAAAAGATGTAACATGCATAATGAAATACTGGGAGAAGAGAGGAGGAATGGAGTAGAATTAATATTGGAAGCAATTACGGATAAGAACTTTTCAGAATTAATGGCAGGCATCAAACCACAGATCTAGGAAACTCAGAGAATACAAAGCAGGAGAAATAACAAAGAATCCACATCTAGGCATATCATACCAATATATTGAAAGAAAGCCCCCTGCATACCTAGAATCTATACCCAGAAAAAAAATTTTCAAAAGTGAATTAGAAATACAGACTTTTCTAGAAAACCAGAAATGAAAGGAATTCATCACCAATAGAATGTCCTGCAAGAAATGAAGTTCATCACAGAGAAGGAAAATAATAGGCTGGAAACTTGGATCTACATTTTTAAAACACCATAAAACACATTGGAGAAGGAATAAATTAAAGTAAAATAAAATCTTTGATTTTCCTTATTTTTAATTGATCTAATAGATAAATGTTCATTTTAACAACAGTAACAGAACAGTGTATTGTGTGATTATATGATACAGACAAGGTAAATAAATGACAACAATTTTATAAGGGAGGCAGAGAGGAATCAGGAATACTCTGTTATACGTTACCTGTACCCATGAAGAGTTATCATGTTCTGTAGATCTACACTAGTTGTAAATGTATATTGAAAACTTTAGGGCAATCACAACATTTTAAAAAGTATAACACATGCAAAGAGAGAAGAAATAAATGTAATTACATGCATGCTAAATTAAAACTAGAGAAGAGTAAAAAAAGGAAAAGTAAAGAACTATAATAAACAGAAAATTGTTCTAAACATGGTAGATATCAATCCAATTATATCAACAATTACATTAAGTGTAAAATATCTTAATATGCCAATTAAAGGACAAAGATTGTCAGGCTGGATTTAAAAATATCCAATCATATGCTTTTTACAACATACCCTTTTAAGTATGAAGACACAGACACATTACAGTAAATGGGTGGAGGTAGACGGCACAGAATAAAGCACCAAGAATTCTTCTCCCCAGCTAAACAACAATTGCACTACAGAATCTGTCTCAAGTAACTGTTTTGGAATTCTGGAGCCTACTGAAGGTTTCAACTTCCAGGGGAAGATTTGGATGGTAAATCGCAGTTAATTTCAGTCCATTTCAGCTCATAGTTCAGCCCCACCCTCATGCAGGCAGCTGTGTATATGTTCCTACAGAAACCTGTGCCCAATTTATGGTAAGCAGGATAGGCAAAAAGATATTCCAAGTATCAGAAATCAGTGCTCTTATTGCCGCTTCTGATCACGGAGGTACAGACAGAGAAAGGTGGGGGCCACGGTTGTTGCTTCCACCCCATTTGTTGCAAGCCCATATTTCTATAGCTGAAGTGAGCTCCAGGGCATTTAAAAAGCTAGGACCTGGGATCCCTGGGTGGCGCAGCGGTTGGCGCCTGCCTTTGGCCCAGGGCGCGATCCTGGAGACCCAGGATCGAATCCCACATCGGGCTCCTGGTGCATGGAGCCTGCTTCTCCCTCTGCCTATGTCTCTGCCCCCCCACCCCCGCCTGTGTGTGTGACTAACATAAATTAAAAAATTTAAACAATTTTAAATAAATAAGTAAATAAAATAAAAAGCTAGCAACCTTTCCTTTCTCCTTCATTTTTCTCTTTTTCACCTCTTGAGAGCCAGCTATTAAAGACTAGGACTTCAAAAACAATTGCATATACCGGGAAGATGAAAAAGTGACTGCAAATGCCCAGGGAAAAGACCTGAGGCTTCTCAGGCTCAGGAAAGACCTGAGAATACTGTAAGTCTGCATCTCATGGTGATCTTTGGCACACAGAGGCTAGAATTAAAAAAATAAACAGGGATCCCTGGGTGGCTCAGCAGTTTAGTGCCTGCCTTCCGCCCAGGGCGTGATCCTGGAGTCCCAGAATCCAGATTCAAATATACAATTTTATTTATTTTATTTATTTTATTTTCAAATATCCAATTTTCAACCAAAAAAAATTCACAAGGCATACAAAGAAACTGGAAAGTATATCAGTACTTTCCAGTTTATATATATATATATATATATATATATATATATATATATATATATATATAACTTCTGGAGAAGACCTGATCTGATGGCAACTCTACTAGACAAAGACTTTAAAGCAACTACCTTAACAGTGCTCAAAGAACAGAAGGAAGAAGTGATGAAAGTCAGCAAAAATTTGTGTAAACAAAATGGAAATATTAATAAAGAGATAAAACCCAAGAAGAAACCAAAAAGATTTTAGAGCTGCAAAATACAATAACTGAAATGAAAAATTCGCTAGAGGAGATCAAAGACAGATTTCAGCAGATAGGATAAAAGAATTAGTGAGTTTGAAGATAGGACAATGGAGATTACCCAGTCTGGAAAAAAAAAAATTGAACGAAAATGAACAGAGCCTACGGGACCTGTGGGATTCCATCAAACATGTCAATGTTTACAGTAAGGCAGTCTCAGGAGAAGACAGAGAAAGGGACAAAGCAAAAAGTTGAAGAAGAAATTGTTACCAAGAGTTAGATGAAAAAGAAAAGAATCCTTGGCTCTTTTTGTTGCCATGGTAAAGAATTTATAGGACAGGTCGATGAAAGTAAAGTGTAATAAAATTTTATTAAAGTACATTCCAAGGGAAGTACAGGCCAGTCAAGAGAGACAAAAGCCTGGGAACTCCAGGGTGTGGGTTTATATCAAGTTTTTCTTTTCGATAGGTCCTTTTGAGTGAAAGGCATGGGTTATATAATAATTAGCTATCTATGCATATCCTTTCCCAATATGTATACAAAATGCCTGCAAATGGTAGGAAACCACATTATTTCTATTCTAGAGATGTAGGTCAAATAAGGACAAGTGGCTGCTTTCTGCACAAGTGCAACAAGCAAAACACATTTAACTCTTTCTCTGCTGGGATGCTGTAACTGCAAACTGACTGCTAGATTGGTGGAATGGGGTGGTCCCTAGGCAGCCTTCAGTTGGGGGTCTCCATCAGGACATCTAAGGTACATCCTCCTGTTGCTCATGCATAGCTTCCTGCCTAACCAAATGACTGAAAGCTTCCCAAATTTTATGGAAGACATGACTATAAATATCCAAGGAGCTCAACAAAATCCTAAGGAAGATGAACTAAGGAAAACCCACACTGAGACATATTATGATCAAATTTTTGAAAAACAAGGACAAAAAGAAAAAAATTTTAAAACAAGAAAGAAGCAATTCATCACATACAAATGATCTCCAGTAAGATTATCATTAGATTTCTCATCAGAAATTTTAGTTGAAGAATTTGCTGGGCCAATATATTCAAAGTAGTAAAAGTGAAAGACCTATAAACTACAAATCCTATATCTGGGAAAACTGAGTAAGGGACAGGCAAGGTTAGGTAGTGAGAGCTAGGTACGGGGCTACATGATTAGGCTCATGCAGGGGGCTAGGTAACCAGGCTCGCAGAAATCTCAGATGTAAAGAAATGTTACAGATGAGATATTAACCAGAGAGAAGGGAACCTAACAAATTCACCATGTTCTTTCTAAATATAAACAGGATGGTCTCATGATATCTACAAATCTACCATGTTTGTCTTACCTGTTATTGATAAAATATTTACCAGTTTCCCCTGTCAGTTTTCTATAAAAGACTGACTATAAAAGCCCTCAGTGGCAACCCATTCAGGACCCTTCTCATTCAAAAGATCTTTTTTCTCTTTCCTTTCTGTTCTCACCTTCACTTAATAAATTTTCACTTCACTTCATTCACCCTTTTGTCCATGCGATTCATGCTTCGACTCCAGGAGATAAGAAGTCTGCAGCCATGCAGCAAAACTACCCTTCAAAGTGAGGAGAAAGTTGAAATATTTAAAAAAAAATTAAAGCAGAGGGAATTTGTTACCACTAGAACTGCCCTGTAAGAAGTGCTCAATGGAGTCCTGCAGGATGAAATGAAGGCCACTAGACAGTAACTTCAAGCCCTATAAATAAAATTATCAATAAAGATAAGTACAAGGGCAATTAAGATGACTTCTATGAAGAAAAACCAAAATAACATGTTGGCAAGGATGGGAAGGAAGTATTGGAACACTTGTTCACTTTTTGTGGGAATATAAGCGGGTACAACTGCCATGAGAAACAAAACAGTGGTTCTTCAAAAAATAAAAATAGAATTAGCATATGATTCAGCAACCCCACTTCTAAGTATATACCCAAAAGTTTTGAAAGTAAGGTCTCAAAGAGATAATTGTATATTCATAGCAGCATTATTCACATTAGCTAAAACATGAAAGCAATCCAACTGTCCATAGACAGATGAATGAATAGGGAAAATGTGGGATATACTTACAATGAAATAATATTTGGCTTTAAAATGGAAAATCTGACATATTTTATGACATGAATGAACCTTGAAGACTTTATGTGAAGTGAAATATGCCAGTTACAAAAAGACAAATACTGTATGATTCTACCTACATGAGGTACTGAGTGCTCAATTTCATAGAGACAGAAAGGATAATGGTGATTACCAGGGGATTGGGAGAGAGAGGAATGGGAGTTATTGTTCAGTGTGTTTCGAGTTTCAATTTTACAAAATGAAAAGAATCATGAAGATAGATGGTGGTGATAGTTGCACAAATTTAAGAATATATTTAACACTACTAAGCTATATACTTACCAATAGTTATGAAGGTAAATTTTATGTTATGAGTATTTCACAATTTTAAAAATGAAGGGGGAAAAGCCCTCTGGATGGGAGAAGAAAGATATACTATGCTAACACTAATCAAAAGAAATCTAGGTTAACTCTACTAATAAAGGACAAGTTAATTAAAGACCTCAAGACAAGGAAAACTATCAGGAATAATTTAGACAATCAAATAATGATAAAAGAGGCCAAATCTCCAAGAAGACATAACAATGCTAAGTGTATGTATTTATAACAGAGTGTTCAGATACATGTGGCAAAACCTGATAGAAGAGAATGTAGAAATAGATGAATTAATACTTAGTGTTGGGAACTTCAGCAACCTTATCCATGATTGACAAATGAACAGGCAGAAGCTTAGTAAGAATACGATGGAACTGAACAGCACCATCAATCAACTGAATCTAATTAACACTTATAGACCACTCCATTGAACAACAGCAGAATACACATTCTTTTCAAACTCCTATGGAACATTAACCAAGATAGACCATATTTTGGGCCATAAAATACACATAATATATTTAAACACAAATTATATAAAATATGAACTCAAATGATAATGGCGTTAAGCTAGAAATCATTAACAGAAATACAGCTCAAAAATCTGAAAAAAATCTGTAAATTGACTTCTCAATAACATTTGAGTCAAGGAGGAATGTCAAGAGAAATCTAAATAACTATTTAGACCCAAGTAAAAATGAAAATGCAAATGATCACATTGCAAGAGATGCAGTAAAAGCAATGTCCAGATGAAAACAGCATTAAATGTATGTATTAGAAAAGAAGATCTAAGTCAATAAATTAATCTTTCACCATAAGAAACTACAGACAGAAGTACCATTGAGGCCTCAAGCAAGCAGAAGAAAAGAAATAAAATTAAAACAAATCAATGGATGTGAAAACAGGAAAATGATAGAGAACTTAATAATTTGAAAGCTGATTCTTTGAAAAGATCAATATAATTTATAAAACTACAGCCAGGCAAACCAAGAAACAATAGAAAACAAAAATTATCAATATCAGTAATTAAGTTAGCTAAGGATGTGAGGGTGATCTGGCTGCCACATGTGTCACCGTATTGATCACCAGTGTTGATTTGGCTGTCCTGGCTGGCTAGGTGTGTATGCCCATCCTCTCTCACTGCTCCTCCTGAAGCTGCATGCTTAGCTGAAGAGAACAACCTTCCTCCATACAAGAGAACTATTTTCTTCAGTCAATGGTATATGAGTACCTGTGCTCTCCTGCTAAACCTCCAAACAATCTCTCAAGGTCCATATGTAGGAGAATGGAAAAGTAGTCAAGCTTCCAAGATTCTAGACACATTCAAATGAGGCATTACATGTGTCAGTCTGCCTTTCAAAAAAACTAGAAGTGCTGAACCCTTGGACACTAAAAAAAGTTGTAAATAAATATAATGAACAACTCTCTGCTCATATTTGATACTTTGGATGAAATGGGCCATCTATTTGAAGGATACTACCAAAAGTCTTAAGATGAAAAGTATTTATTTATTCAATAAATTACATCAATAATTAATAATCCTTCAAAAAAAAGAAAGTTCCAGAACTAGATATGCTTCACTGATGAACTCCATCAAACATTTAAGAAAGAAAAGATTTCTACTCTCTACATTCTCTTCCAGAAAAAAAAGCAGATAACACTTCTCATACGCATTCTGAGTCCAGCATTGTCATTATATCAAAACCAAGTATATATAGTATTTCAGCAATAAAAAGAAATGAGCTATCAAGCCAAGAAAAAAAAATGGGTGGATGTCAATGCATATATTAAGAAACCAAAGTTGAGAAGATTAATCATATGATACTAATTTATGACATTCTGGAAAATGAAAATGAAAAATTAAGGAGTTAAAGATCAATGATTATCAAGGGCTCAGGAGTGCGGAGGTGTTGAATAGATGAAGCAGAGGCCATTTTTAGAGTGGAGAAACAGTTCTTGCCTGCTTAAATCCAGACTCCTTATGTGTGAGCTGATGACAGTGACTTCATTTCATTTTTTTTAATAATAAATTTATTTTTTATTGGTGTTCAATTTGACAACATACAGAATAACACCCAGTGCTCATCCCGTAAAGTGCCCCCCTCAGTGCCCGTCACCCACTAACCCCCACCCGCTCCCATCCTTCCCTTCCACCACCCCTAGTTTGTTTCCCAGAGTTAAGACTTTATGTTCTGTCTCCCTTTCTGATATTTCCTACCCATTTCTTCTCCCTTCCCTTCTATTCCCTTTCACTATTAATTATATTCCCCAAATGAATGAGAACATATAATGTTTGTCCTTCTCCGATTGACTTACTTCACTCAGCATAATACCCTCCAGTTCCATCCATGTTGAAGCAAATGGTGGGTATTTGTCATTTAAATGGCTGAGTAATATTCCATTGTATACATATACCAAAACTTTTTTATCCATTCACCTTTCCATGGACACCAAGGCTCCTTCCTCAGTTTGGCTATTGTGGACATTGCTGCTAGAAACATCGGGGTGCAGATGTCCCGGCGTTTCATTGCATCTGAATCTTAGGGGTAAATCCCCAACAGTGCAATTGCTGGGTCGTAGGGCACATCTATTTTTAACTCTTTGAGGAACCTCCACACACTTTTCCAGAGTGGCTGCACCATTTCAGATTCCCACCAACAGTGTAAGAGGGTTCCCTTTTCTCCACATCCTCTCCAACATTTGTGGTTTCCTGCCTTGTTAATTTTCCCCATTCTCACTGGTGTGATGTGGTATCTCATTGTGGTTTTGATTTGTATTACCCTGATGGCAAGTGATGCAGAGCATTTTCTCATGTGCGTGGTGGCCATGTCTATGTCTTCCTCTGTGAGATTTCTGTTCATGTCTTTTGCTCATTTCATGATTGGATTGTTTGTTTCTTTGGTGTTGAGTTTAATAAGTTCTTTATAGATCTTGGAAACTAGCCCTTTATCTGATACGTCATTTGCAAATATCTTCTCCAATTCTGTAGGTTGTCTTTTAGTTTTGTTGACTGTATCCTTTGCTGTGCAAAAGCCTCTTACCTTGATGAAGTCCCAATAGTTCATTTTGGCTTTTGTTTCTTTTGCCTTCGTGCATGTATCTTGCAAGAAGTTACTGTGGCCGAGTTAGAAAGGGTGTTGCCTGTGTTCTCCCCTAGGATTTTGATGGAATCTTTACTCACATTTAGATCTTTCATCCTTTTTGAGTTTATCTTTGTGTATGCTGCAATAGAGTGGCCTAGTTTCATTCTTCTGCTTGTAGATGTCCAATTTTCCCAGCACCGTTTATTGAAGAGACTGTCTTTCTTCCAATGGATAGTGTTTCCACCTTTATCGAATATTAGTTGACCATAAAGTTGAGGGTCCACTTCTGGATTCTCTATTCTGTTCCATTGATCTGTCTGTTTTTGTGCCAGTACCACACTGTCTTGATGACCACAGCTTTGTAGTACAACCTGAAATCTGGCATTGTGATGCCCCCAGCTATGGTTTTCTTTTTTAAAATTCCCCTGGCTATTCGGGGTCTTTTTTGATTCCACACAAATCTTAAAATAATTTGTTCTAACTCTCTGAAGAAAGTCCATGGTATTTTGATAGGGATTGCATTAAACGTGTACATTGCCCTGGGTAACATTGACATTTTCACAATATTAATTCTGCCAATCCATGAGCATGGAATATTTTCCATCTCTTTGTGTCTTCCTCAATTTCTTTCAGAAGCGTTCTATAGTTTTTAGGGTATAGATCCTTCACCTCTTTGGTTAGGTTTATTCCTAGGTATCTTATGCTTTTGGGTGCAATTGTAAATGGGATTGACTCCTTAATTTCTTTTTCTTCAGTCTCATTGTTAGTGTATAGAAATGCCACTGGCTTCTGGGCATTGATTTTGTATCCTGCCACACTGTCAAATTGCTGTATGAGTTCTAGCAATCTTGGGGTGGAGTCTTTTGGGTTTTCTATGTAGATTATCATGTCATTGGCGGAGAGGGAGAGTTTGACTTCTTTGCCAATTTGAATGCCTTTAATGTCTTTTTGTTGTCTGATTGCTGAAGCTAGGACTTCCAGAACTATGTTGAATAGCAGTGGTGAGAGTGGACATCCCTGTTGTGTTCCTGATCTTAGGGGAAAGGCTCCCAGTGCTTCCCCATTGAGAATGATATTTGCTGTGGGATTTTCATAGATGGCTTTTAAGATGTTGAGGAATGTTCCCTCTATACCTACACTCTGAAGAGTTTTGATCAGTAATGGATGCTGTATTTTGCCAAATGCTGTCTCTGCATCTAATGAGAGGATCATATGGTTCTTGGTTTTTCTCTTGCTGATATGATGAATCACATTGATGGTTTTACGAGTGTTGAACCAGCCTTGTGTCCCAGGGATAAATCCTACTTGGTCATGCTGAATAATTTTTTTAATGTATTGTTGGATCCTATTGGCTAGTATCTTGTTGAGAATTTTTGCATCCATGTTCATCAGGGATATTGGTCTATAATTCTCCTTTTTGGTGGAGTCTTTGTCTGGTTTCGGAATTAGGTGATGCTGGTCTCAAAGAACGAGTTTGGAAGTACTCCATCTCTTTCTATCTTTCCAAACAGCTTTACTAGAATAGGTATGGTTTCTTCTTTAAACGTTTGATAGAATTCCCCTGGGAAGCCATCTGGCCCTGGACTTTTGTGTCTTGGGAGGTTTTTGATGACTGCTTCAATTTCCTCCCTCGTTATTGGCCTGTTCAGGTTTTCTATTTCTTCCTCATCCAGTTTTGGTAGTTTGAAGCTTTCCAGAAATGTGTCCATTTCTTCTAGATTGCCTAATTTATTGGCGTATATCTGTTCATAATATGTTTTTTAAATCGTTTGTATTTCCTTGGTGTTGGTAGTGACCTCTCCTTTCTCATTCATGATTTTATTAATTTGAGTCTTCTCTCTCTTCTTTTTAATAAGGCTGGCTAATGGTTTATCTATCTTATTAATTCTTTCAAAGAACCAACTCCTAGTTTTGTTGATCTGTTCCACAGTTCTTCTGGTCTCAATTTCATTGAGTTCTGCTCGAATCTTTATTAACTCTCTTCTTCTGCTGGGTGTAGGATCTATTTGCTGTTTTTTCTCTAGCTCCTTTAGGGGTTAGGTTAACTTTTGTATTTGAGTTCTTTCCAGTTTTTAATCGATGGATGCTTGTATTGCGATGTATTTCCCCCTCAGGAATGCTTTTGCTGCATCCCAAAGATTTTGAACAGTTGTATCTTCATTCTCATTAGTTTCCATGAATATTTTTAATTCTCCTTAATTTCCTGGTTGACCCCTTTCACAGTATGGTCCTTAACCTCCACGCGTTTGAAGTCCTTCCAAACTTCTTGTTGTGACTTAGTTCTAATTTCAAGGCATTATGGTCTGAGAATATGCAGGGGATGATCCCCATCTTTTGGTATCAGTTCAGACCCAATTTGTGACCCAGTATGTGGTCTATTCTGGAGAAAGTTCCATGTGCACTTGAGAAGAATGTGTATTCAGTTGAGTTTGGATGTAAAGTTCTGTAGATATCTGTGAAATCCATGTGGTCCAGTGTATCATTTAAAGCTCTCGTTTCTTTGGAGATGTTGCTTTTAGAAGACCTGTCGATTGTAGAAAGTGCTATGTTCAAGTTACCAAGTATAAGTGTATTATTATCTAAGTATGCCTTAACTTAGGTTATTAATTGATTGATATATTTGGCAGCTCCCACATTCGGGGCATACATATTGAGGATTTGTTAAGTCCTCTTGTTGGATAGATCCTTTAAATATGATATAGTGTCCCTCTTCATCACTCACTACAGTCTTCGGGGTAAATTTTAGTTTATCTGATATAAGGTTGGCTACCCTGCTTTCTTTTGAGGACCATTTGAATGATAAATGGTTCTCCAACCTTTTATTTTCAGGCTGTAGGTGCCCTTCTGTCTAAAATGAGTCTCTTGTAGACAGCAAATAGATGGGTCCTGCTTTTTTATCCAGTCTGACACCCTGTGCCTTTTGATGGCGTCATTAAGCCTGTTCACGTTCAGAGTTACTATTGAAAGATATGAGTTTAGTGTCATCATGATATCTATTCAGTCCTTGTTTTTGTGGATTGTTCCACTGGACTTCTTCTTAAAGGGGAATTTTAAGAGTCCCCGTTAAAATTTCTTGCAGAGCTGATTTGGAGGTCACATATTTTTTCAGTTCCTGCCTGTCTTGGAAGCTCTTTATCTCTCCTTCCATTTTGAATGAGAGCCTTGCTGGATAAAGTATTTTTGGTTGCATATTTTTCTCGTTTAGGACCCTGAATATATCCTGCCAGCCCGTCCTGGCCTGCCAGGTCTCTGTGGAGAGGTCTGCTGTTACCCTAATACTCCTCCCCATGAAAGTCAGGGATTTCTTGTCTCTTGCTGCTTTAAGGATCTTCTCTTATTTTTGGAATTTGCAAGCTTAACTATTAAATGTCGAGGTATTTAATGGTTTTTATTGATTTTACGGGGGGAATCTCTCTATATCCTGGATCTAAATGCCAGTTTCCCTTCCCAGATTAGGAAAGTTTTCAGCTATGGTTTGTTCAAATACACTTTCTGGTCCTCTGTCCCTTTCGGTGCCCCCGGGAAACCCAGTTAAACGTAGTTTTTTCTTCCTCAGGCTGTCATTTATTTCCCTTAATCTTTCCTGATGGTGTTTTAATTGTTTGTCTCTTTTTTCCTTAGTTTCCCTCTTTGCCATCAACTTGTCTTCTATGTCGCTCACTCATTCTTCCACCTCGTTAACCCTCGTCGTTAGGACTTCTAGTTTGGATTGCATCTGATTCAATTGATTTTTAATTTCTGCTTGATTAGATCTCAATTCTGCCGTCATGAAGTCTCTTGTGTCCTTTATGCTTTTTTCTAGAGCCACCAGTAGCTGTATAATAGCGCTTCTGAATTGGCTTTCTGACATTGAATTGTAATCCAGATTTTGTAACTCTGTGGGAGAGAGGACTGTTTCTGATTCTTTCTTTTGAGGTGAGGTTTTCCTTCTAGTCATTTTGCTCAGTGCAGAGTGGCCAAAAACAAGTTGTATTGGGTAAAGGAGAAAAAGAGAGCAGAGAAAGAAGGAAAGAAAAGAGAAAAAGAAAAAAGGAAAAAAAAAGAAAAAAGAGAGACAAAATAGAGACAGAAAAAGAAAGAAAGCAAAAAGAAAAGCATGGGGAAAGCAAACAGAAATCAAACAACAAAAACAACAACAACAAAAAATAAAACAAAAAAAACCCGAACAAAACAAAAAAACAAAAAACCACAGGGGAGTATCTTCTGATTCTGTATATTTTAAATCCCTTGCCTTCCCCTGGAACTTGTCCGTCTCGTTGGTCTTCTGGGGGAGGGACCTGCTGTGCTGATTTTCAGGTGTTAGCATTTGGGGGAGCTGCTCTGCCCCCTGCCCGGTGCAGGGCTCAGTGGGGGTTGTTTACCCCGTGAGGCCCCAGGAGGAACAACCCCAGTGGCGGTGGCTAGCTCTGGAGCCCTGGAGTCAGCTCCCGCAGTAGCTACAGAGCTCTCAGCCTGCAGGGCCTGGAGGCTCTGAGGTCGGGCCGCTGATCTGCTCAGTTCGGGGCAGGAGCTTCCTTGCTGTCCTGGCCCCTCCCGGCCTCTGCCTGTCCTGGTGGGAGGCCGGATCCTGGGCTGTGTCCCGGCGCCCTGTGCTCTGGCACCTGCGCTGTTGGATTCACGCTCCCAGCCACACAGCCCCCTCCGCGGAGCCACCGCCCGAGCCCCTCCGAGCTGCTCTCGGGTCCAGCCGTGCGTGCTGCAGCCCTTTAGGGAGCTTGGTGTGCTCTCCCCGGGGCGTAGGTGTCTGTTAGTGTCCCAGGGAGCCCGAGGGCATCCCCGCCCTCCTGGGTCCTGCTCTAACTCCCTGCGAGCCCCTTTCCACCCGGGGAAGATTGGTGAAGCTCCTGCTCTCCAGGTCGGGACTTTCCTGTCCTGGGGACACTCGCCCCGGCCTCAGCCCGGCTCCTCGTCCGTCCCCTCCCCCTTGGATGCCTTTTGTTTCTTTAATTCTTTTTTCCCTATCTTCCTACCTTCGTAGAAGCGTGAACTCTTCTACTGTAACTTTCCAGCTGTTCTCTCTTTAAATCTCAGGCCGCATTCATAGATTTTCAGGATGATTTGAAGGTTATCTAGGAATTTGGTGGGGACAGGTGACTTGGGGACCCTACTCTTCCGCCATCTTGCCCCTCCTCAGTGACTTCATTTCAAATAATGCAATATGCAAACTTGGAAAGAGAGAGAAAGTTTACAGTGGAGAAATCTGACAAACTTCACAAATCAGGTTATTAAGGTCAACACTGACAGTGATAGGTAATGTTGACAGTATATACCCATGATATGAAGTGATGAATATGGCACTTTACCTCCATGGTTTTCCTTCCAATAATGTACATCCGGTAATGTATCATCATGAGAAAAAATTCAGAAAAATTCCATTTGAAGAACATCCCATAATATAATTGACCATTGTTCCACAAATCTGTCAAGATCATTAAAAATAAGAAAAGTCTGAGAATTAAGCCACAAGCCAAGAAAAAGCCCTAGGAAAAATGACAAGTAAATGTAAAGTGGGATCCTGAATAATATCCTAAAACAGGATAAGGTATTCTGTAAAAACAGGAAATTTCAGTAAACTATGGACTTTAGGAAAGAAGAATACAAGAAGAAATATTGATTCATTAATGGTAACAAATATAAGAGACTAGATATGAGGGTATTGTGGAAGCTTTGTACTATCTACTCAATTATTTCTATAAATCTCATAATGTTCTAAAAATTAAATATTTTTAATGGTGCCTCATGCTGGTTCATTTCACTTAACATAGATACAAAATCAAATCACACATGAGTAGATTTTTTTTATAATGGAATTTATAAGAATTTTATTTTTTATTATTTATTTATTTTTGTTAATAAATTTATTTTTTATTGGTGTTCAATTTGCCAATGTACAGAATAACACCCAGTGCTCATCCCGTGAAGTGCCCACCTCAGTGCCCGCCACCCAGTCACCCCCACCCCCGTCCTCCTCCCCTTCCACCACCCCTAGTTCATTTCCCGGAGTTAGGAGTCTCTCATGTTCTGTCTCCATTTCTGATATTTCCCACTTATTTTTTCTCCTTTCTCCTTTATTCCCTTTCACTATTTTTTATATTCCCCAAATGAATGAGACCATATAATGTTTGTCCTTCTCCGATTGACTTATTTCACTCAGCATAATACCGTCCAGTTCCATCCACATCGAAGCAAATGGCCCTACGATCCAGCAATTGCATTGCTGGGGATTTACCCCCAAGATACAGATGCAATGAAACGCCGGGACACCTGCACCCCGATGTTTATAGCAGCAATATCCACAATAGCCAAACTGTGGAAGGAGCCTCGGTGTACACATGAGTAGACTTAATTTGTAGACCTGCATTTTGCTTGTAATCAAGGGAACATAGCAAATATAGTTTTGAGCTTTCCAGCCTCTGTAGTACAGGGAACCATATAAGACATTTGGAAATGATGATGACTGAGCCAATACACAAAAATTAAATACAGGTGGTTGTATCAAAATTTATCAAGCTATTATCTTGCTGGTAGACTTCTAAGTTCTATCCATTTTTTCCTCTGTTCTCAACAGTGCATCTAAGTGAAGTTTTCTACAAGATATATTGAAGGCAAATTAGAGACCACAGGATATACATATAATAATAGCACAAGAAAAAACATCAAGTTTAAATGTCCATCCAAAGTACTGCCAACTCAGGTTATTATCAATTGTTTATAATTTTGTGAATCTGTTTGGTAAAAAATTCCATGTTTTTGTTGTTTTAGTAAATGTTTCTCTATTTACAAATGAAGTAATAGTTCTGATCATCTCTTATATACTCCATTCGTGAGGGAGTGATCCTTCTGTCCTAAATAGGATAAGACAGATGACACCTGACACTGGGCAGAGGAGATTCTCAGCAGTTTATTATTCATATACGCTCATGGTCTTGGGGAGGAAAGCACTGAATACCACACAGGTCCACATGGGGTTGCACTTAGGAACTGAGTGAATAACAGGGGGCCTGTGGGAGACCGGCTTTTTGGAGGATGTGATTGACTTGTTTGAATAATTTTATGCGCTGGCAGGGAAGTGAAATTTAGTAGGATAAGGACCAGGTGGAGTGCACCTGGTCCAGCTTAAATGGGAATTAGCTAGGTTAACAGCCTTTCCCCTGGGTGGGGAGCATATCTGGCGAAAGCTGTGTGTGGGGGGTGGTTAGACATGGGGCCTGCGTGGTTCAAAGATGTTAAGGTGGCACATGAAATTTGAGGCTTTTTGAAGTTTATCTGTCAGTTACATGTCTTTTTCCTCTGAATTGCTCATTTATGTCTTTTTTTTTAATTTTTTATTTATTTATGATAGTCACAGAGAGAGAGAGAGAGAGAGAGAGAGAGAGAGAGAGGCAGAGACATAGGCAGAGGGAGAAGCAGGCTCCATGCACCGGGAGCCCGATGTGGGATTCGATCCTGGGTCTCCAGGATCGCGCCCTGGGCCAAAGGCAGGCGCTAAACCACTGCACCACCCAGGGATCCCCTCATTTATGTCCTCTATCCAACTTAACTGCGTTGTTTCTAAGATAAATTTTTTTTTCAGGTTATCAACATTTTTTTAATAATAAATTTTTTATTGGTGTTCAATTTTCCAACATACAGAATAACACCCAGTGCTCATCCCGTCAAGTGCCCCCCTCAGTGCCCATCACCCACTCACCCCACCCCTCGCCGTCCTCCCCTTCCACCACCCCTAGTTCGTTTCCCAGAGTTAGGAGTCTTTATGTTCTGTCTCCCTTTCTGATATTTCCCACCCATTTCTTCTCCCTTCCCTTCTATTCCCTTTCACTATTATTTATATTCCCCAAATGAATGAGAACATATAATGTTTGACCTTCTCCGATTGACTCATTTCACTCGACATTTTTTTCTTACCCATATTATAAATTTTTCTCCCCAGTCTGTCTTTTTTTTTCATTAAAAATGCCCTTTAAAATCTAAATCTGGGGACACCTGAGTGGCTCAGAGGTTGAGCGTTTGCCTTCAGCTCAGGGTCCTGGATCGAGGCTCACACTGAGCTCCATACAGGGAGCCTGCTTCTCCCTCTGTCTATGTCTCCGCCTCTCTGTGTCTCTCATGAATGGATCAATGAATTAAACTTTAAAAAAAAAAAACTAAATCTGACTTTGTCACTATTCTACTTAGAACATTTCAGTGACTTTTAGAGCAGACTCCAAAATTTTTGTTGTGACTGTATATCTGGCATGAGCTGTCACACTATCTCATGCTCATGCTCCTTCTGGCCTCACTTATGGCCTCATTTCTTCCCATGCTATTTTGTCTCTTCACCTACCTGATTCTTCCATCTTGGGACTTCCTGCTGGAGATTCTCTTCTCTTCATGCATTATCATGAGAACTCCTGTTTATTAAAAAATAAACAGCAGCAGGTGCAGTAAAACTAATGAAAGATTGTCATAAATCCCAAGCATTGTGGGTATTTATCATGGTTCTTATATTTTTCCCCTACTGAATTTTCCAATTGCCATTTATTTATTAATTTTAGACTGAAAACATGTTGCATGGTCATTAAGTCATTAGTGAAAAGAAGGTCATCCTCCTCATCTGTTTCCCAGAATGTTCTTTTCCCTGGAAGCAACATCTGAAGTTGGTTTCTTGGTCTTCAAACTTATAAGCATGTGTGCTCACACCAGATACATTGTTTTGCACCTTCTCACTTTATTTTTTACTTGTTTCATTCCTTTGAGGTATATATAGAGCTTTGTCCTTTTAATTTGCTTCATAACATTAAATAACATGGATCCAATGCAATTTAAGCCAACAGCTCTTTATTGATAGGCATCTATGCAGCATTATTGATATGTTTCTATTACAATGTTGTAAAGAATAATCATATTCATACATCATTTAGTTAGGTGTGAGTTTGTTAAAAGTAGATGTGTTAGAGTATGTGAACTATTAAATTCTAAGACAGTACCTTAGTGTTTCTTATAGTGATTGTGCCAATCTGCACTCCTACCAGCAATGTTTAATCCATAACTTCTCCAATTGTTTATCAAATCTGATAAGCAAAAACTGTATATCATTGGTTTCAGTTTGCATTTTTTTTTAAATTTTTATTTATTTATGATAGTCACAGAGAGATAGAGAGAGAGGCAGAGACACAGGCAGAAGGAGAAGCAGGCTCCATGCACCAGGAGCCTGACGTGGGATTCGATCCGGGGTCTCCAGGATCGCGCCCTGGGCCAAAGGCAGGCGCCAAACCGCTGCGCCACCCAGGGATCCCCTCAGCCACCCAGGGATCCCCTCAGTTTGCATATTTAAATAATAAAAGAAGCAAAGTAGTTGTTCTTATGTTCTCTTACTATGTGCTTTAATGTTTTATCTTTTGTTTACTTTTATTGGGCTTTTGGTCTTTGCTTTCATTGATTTATAGGTACTCTTTATAGATTATGAAACTATAATATAGTTCTCTTTCACAGTTCTATAAGCTGTGAATATTATGCTTCCCTTTTCCATTCTATTTTTAATGATCTTTTTTAAAAAAGAATTTATCATATTCATTTCAATATCAAATTTATCAATACTTTTATAACTTTGGGTGTTCTGTAATAGTTTAAGATGCCTTCCCTCTTCTACTTCTCTTTTTTTTTCCTATTCTCCTTCTTAATGGAAAACATCTTTGCTTTGCTAGTATTTTTATATTTTCTCTCTTAGGATATGAGACTTAGATCATTTAAGATTTATTTGCATGACATGTTAGTTCAGACTTTTTCTTTTTTTCATATAGATAAAAATTGTCAACATCATATTTTGAAGAATATATTTTTCTTACTTATTTAAAATGTTTCCATAACAACTGACTAAACGCCTTTATATTTTGTGTTGTTTTATAGGCTTTTGAAAAATATTTTTATCATTTATTTGACAGAGAGAGAGAATGAGACAGAGCACAAGCAGAAGGAGCAGCAGAGATAAGAAGATTCTCTGCCAAGTAGGGAGCCCTATGCAGGGTTTGATTCCAGGACCTGGGATCATGACCTGAGCTAAGGCAGACACTCAACTGACAGCCACCTGGGCGCCCCTGGACTTTTTGTTCTTTTCTGTGGATTTCTTGATTTATGTACCAGTAGCACAGCCTTTTATTATGTGTATGTTTATAACATAGCTAGTATGTGAATGGGCTTTCCCACTCTCATTATTTTTCATATCCAGAATTTCCCTACTTTTCCTCTGCATTTTTCCTTTTAAGATCTAGAATCCACTTGTCTGGATCCAAAGGAAAAATCCTACAGGTACTTTTATTGGATCTCAAATGCAGGTTAATGTAATTGACATCTGATTACTGTCTCTTTCAATTCAACATCACTGTATGGTTTTCCATTTGTTTCAGTTTCAGACTTCTTTTAAGCCTCTCAATAGCACTTTACAATTTTCATCATAAAGGTCTTACAGATTTATTATTTAAATGCTGGATAATTCTTTCTGATGTCCTTGTTATTACTTAGATAAATAGGTTTTGCAGCATTAAACATTCTGGTATTGTTGGAATAATGCTTTACTGCTGACTTATGTTTCTCATATTTTCTTTAGGACATTGACATTAGTATTCATGATAAATATGGATATGTATCTTTTTGTGCTATTGGTTGAGATAATTATAAACTCATTTCATTAAGAAAATTTCCCTCTTTGGAGCACCTAGTTGGCTCAGTGGTTGAGCACTTCCCTTTGGCTCAGGTCGTGATCCTGGGGTCCTGGGATCAAGTTCTGCATCAGACTCCTGGCAGGGGGCCTGCTTCTCCCTTTGCCTATGTCTCTGCCTCTCTCAGTGTGTTTCTTGGAAATAAATGAATAAAATCTTAAAAAAAAAAGAAAAAATGTTTTTCCTGTTTTACTGTGCTCTTAATGGCTTATATACAGCATTTATGCAGTTCTTAAAGATTAGGTGAAGTTTTCTCCTTGCAAGTATTTGGGCCTGGTGTTTGAATAACTTACTTACTGATAACTTTTTCTAATTTTTTAATGAAAATTGTTCTGGTTGAATTTTCAATTTCCTTTGAGACCATTTTTGATATTTTTCCAAGAATTGCTTATGAAATCTAGTTCATTCAGGTTGTTCCATATGGTTTGTTTGTTTTGTTTTGTTTTGTTTTTCAGAGAAGGAGAATGGGGGGGGGGGTGTAGGTAGCAGAGGAAGACAGAGAGAATCTTAAGCAGGCTCGAGGCTGAAGCCTGATGCTAGTTGCAATCTCACCACCTTGAGGTCATGACCCTGAGATCTGGACCTGAGCTGAAATCAAGTCCGACATAACCAACAGAACCACCTAGGTGTCCCCTTCCATATAGTTTCATGAAACTGAGCAAATTAGTCTTATTTATTAATGTTCTCTTTTATGGTGATAAAAAAAGTACAAGCTGATTTTTTTTCTCTCCTTGATTATGTTAACTAATGGTTTTTAATTTTCTTTTTAAGGATCTAATTCTGGAATATGGTTCTATAATTTTCCTATTTCTATTTTATTATTTTAAAAATCTTTAATCCTTACTAACAACTTCTTTCTGCTCCAATCAATTTTGTTGTATTTCATAAATTCGACCCGGAGCATTGTTGTAGGTGGATCCCATAGTTCCTGATATGTATGGTTCATTATTTTCTTTATATTCTGTCATATTGGTTTTAATTTACTTTTCAATCCAAGAGTTTTTATTTTCTGTGTCTGATATTTGCATCTGATATATTTTTCTTTTTTTAAAATAAATTTATTTTTTATTGGTGTTCAATTTACCAACATACAGAATAACACCCAGTGCTCATCCCGTGAAGTGCCCCCCTCAGTGCCCGTCACCCATTCACCCCCACCCCCACTCTCCTCCCCTTCCACCACCCCTAGTTCATTTCCCAGGGTTAGGAGTCTTATGTTCTGTCTCCCTTTCTGATATTTCCCACACATTTCTTCTCCCTTCCCTTATATTCCCTTTCACTATTATTTATATTCCCCAAATGAATGAGAACATACACTGTTTGTCCTTCTCTGATTGACTTACTTCACTCAGCATAATACCCTCCAGTTCCAACCATGTTGAAGCAAATGGTGGGTATTTGTCGTTGGAGAGGATGCGGAGAAAAGGGAACCCTCTTGCACTGTTGGTGGGAATGTGAACTGGTGCAGCCACTCTGGAAAACTGTGTGGAGGTTCCTCAAAGAGTTAAAAGTAGACCTGCCCTAGGACCCAGCAATTGC
Source organism: Vulpes vulpes (assembly GCF_048418805.1). Lineage (NCBI taxonomy): Eukaryota > Metazoa > Chordata > Mammalia > Carnivora > Canidae > Vulpes > Vulpes vulpes. The sequence continues at coordinate 84,861,055 of NC_132793.1, read as the reverse complement.
ACTGTTGGGGATTTACCCCAAAGATACAGATGCAGTGAAACGGCACGACACCTGCACCCCGATGTTTCTAGCAGCAATGTCCGCAACAGCCAAACTGTGGAAGGAGCCTCGGTGTCCATCGAAAGATGAATGGATAAAGAAGATGTGGTTTATGTATACAATGGAATATTACTCAGCCATTAGAAACGACAAATACCCACCATTTGCATTTGATATTTTTGCTGTAAGATTTTACTTTCACAATAATGGGCTCAAAAAATGTTTTGTCTATTTTTCTTTTACTTTTTGGAGTTTATTGAGTTTTACTTGGTGGCTTAATATGTGGTCGAATTATACATGTGTGTGTCTCTATATAAATAGGTATATGGAGTTATATATGTAATACAAAGTGTAACTTACATTGTATATAAATTCCAAACTCTACATTGATTAATAATAATAATTTACTTAGGGGTACCTGAGTAGCTTAGTTGGTTGAGCACTGGACTCCAGATTTTGGCTCAGGTCATCATCTAAAGATCATGAGATGAGGCACCATTTTGGGGCCTATGCTGGGGGTGGAGTCTGCTTAAGATTTTCTGTTTCTTTTTGCCCCTCCCCACCACTTCCAATCTCTCTCTCTCTAAAAAGAAAAAAAAGAATAATTTACTTGATCAATAATTTGCCCGGTCAATTATATGATTTAAATATTTTCTAGGGCAGCCCCAGTGGCTCAGCAGTTTAGCGCCACCTTCAGCTCAGGGCCTAATCCTGGAGACCCGGGATTGAGTCCCAGGTTGGGCTTCCTGTGTGGAGCCTGCTTCTTCCTGTGTCTCTGCCTCTCTCTCTCTCTCTCTCTCTCTCTCTCTCATTCTCTCATGAATAAATAAATAAAATATTTTAAAAAATAAATATTTTCTAGTCTTTTTAGTAGCAAAACTGTCCTCTCAAGGAACTAGTGCAAAGCATTTAAGTTCCATTCCACTCTTTCCTAATATTTTTTATAGCTTTTGTTTTCTAAATGTTGATATTGTGTAATTAGGTGCAGTTTTCACGATTGGTAGATTTTCACTGAGAATCATATCCTTTTTCATCATAAGAAGCCCTCCTTTATCTGAAATGAAACTGATCTTCTTTTCTTTCTAGATTAGAGCCACAATGGCCAGGGCATTGACTAGTGTGAAGAGAGGCTTGTGCCCTGATGTAAAGCATGTTAAGGAAATGTCAGAGCAGAAAATGCCAGCTTTCCTGGGGAATGATATTTTCTGCACTGAGGGGTCAGCCAAGGTCTGTTAGAAGGTCACAGGCAACCAACTCTGCTGCTGGCCACTGAACTATAGAATTTGAAGCAGGAAGGAAACTTTGAGATGAGCTGTTTTTACTGGCCCTTTGGAAGGCATGGGAGTCAGAGTTCACAGGGAAGGTTTCACAGAGAAAACGCTTCAAGAAAATATTTGGAAAACAAAGGGTATCATCTGGCAGAGAGAGCAAGGAGTCCAATTCCGGTAAAACAGCTTCATCCAAGAAGAGATACACAGTAATCAGGGTGGGCCTGCATGTTGGCTTGCCCCACGAAGGCCAGTGGTGTGGACTGGGAGGCTAGGATGCTTAAAACAGCAGGGAGAAAGCTATGTCACCTTTGCATGTTTTGCTTCTCTGCCATAATTTTTCTAAAAGCATTTTCAAAATTTTCTAGTTCTTTATATTTAGTTTATGAGATTTCTCCCAGGTCTATCTGCCAAGACCTGTTTGTATCATCCATCTTGTATTTTTTAAAAATATATTTTTCATCACTTCCGCAGATTTTGCATTTCTGTTGTGTTTTTCCTCATTTCCATTTCTACTGAATGGCAAAGCTCTGTTCACAAACTCTCCCATTGTCACCTGGCCTGTTATTTGAACATCCTAACTTTTACAGGAGCTCTTGTTTCAAGGACACAACATGCTTTCTGGTACACATAATATTTTTGGCAGCAATGAAGAACTATTGGTCAGAATTCCTCTCTGCCTCCTTGGGGAATGGCTCTTGTGATACATGTCTTGGATATATATCCCTGTCTTATCTTTTCTCCCTTCATCAAAGGGTGCAGATGATTGGCTGGCTTGATGGCAGTCTTTATCCATAGGTTCAGGCTGTTTATATTTGTATAACTTGTCTCTGAAGAGAATAGGCAGTAGCCCCATTCAGCTAGAAGTAGGAAAGATGGAAGTGGGAATGTGGTAGAATGTGGATTAGGGGTCGTGGCTACTGTTTTCACTTGCCCTTGTTCTTGAATATCCTTCAATAAAATCTGACATTATTTACTTATTTCTTTTTTTTCATTAGTTTAAGATTTTATTTTATTTTATTTTATTTTTTATTTTTTTAAATAATAAATTTATTTTTTATTGGTGTTCAATTTGCCAACATACAGAATAACACCCTGACGATCTTCTTCCCAGACCTCACTCCCTTCCCAGGCTCTCCAACTTGACATTGAGAATTGCTGCTGCCCACCCTTTGTGTCTTGTACATCTCTGCTCTATTCCAATGGTGAAAGCATCTGAAGACTGGACTCACAGATGGACCATCCATGGACTCTCCCTTTTAGGAGCATGGCTAGGATGGCCTGGGTCTCAGGTGACAGAGGGGAACTTTTCATATACTCACTAGCTCCAGTTAAGATGCCAAAGCTTCTCCTTTAAAATTGTAACTATGGGGGCACCTGGGTGGCTCAATTGGTTAAGTATCTGACTCTTGGGATCCCTGGGTGGCGCAGCGGTTTAGCACCTGCCTTTGGCCCAGGGCGGGATCCTGGAGACCCGGGATCGAATCCCACGTCGGGCTCCCGGTGCATGGAGCCTGCTTCTCCCTCTGCCTATGTCTCTGCCTCTCTCTCTCTTTCTCTGTGTGTGTGTGTGTGTGTGTGACTATCATAAAAAAAAATTAAAAAAAAAAGCATCTGACTCTTCAGTTCCATTCAAGTCATGATCTCATGGTTGTGGAGTCAAACCCTGTCAGAGTTCATGCTGAATGCAGAGTCAGCTTCAGATTCTCTCCCTGTCTCTGCCTGCCCCCCCCTTGCTCGTTCTCTCTCTCTCTCTCTCTCTCTCTCTCCCAAATAAGTAAATAAATAGATAAAAATTAAAATAAAATTGTAACTATGTTCCATTTTAGAATGGATACCTCTTGTTCTCTTTACAATGGATATCTTTTCTCCCAGATTTTATTTATTTATTTATGAGAGACACAGGCAGGGGGAGAAGCAGGCTCTCTGCAGGGAGCCTGACATGGAACTCTATCCCCAGTCTCCAGGATCACGCCCTGGGATGAAGGTGGTGCTAAACCACTGAGCCACCCAGGCTGCCCATATATTTTTTGCTGTTGTTTATATATATTTTTGGTGAGTACTAGAGAAAAGTGAGAGCAAGAGAAGTCAGAGTTTTGTTTTTGTTTTTGTTTTTGTTTGTTTGTTGTTTTTGTTGTTGTTGTTGTTGTTGTTTGCTAGTGGCAAGTTTTATTCTAGGCAACTGCAAATCATCAAAGGAGACATTCACATATAGGACCCAGGAGCCCAGTCCCATCTCCCCAAACAGTGGGGCAGGCATTCAACACTCCTGAGAAAGAAGCATTTTTGGGCTTTTTCTCCATCATCTCTGGAACAGTCAATCCCAGAACTAATTTGGAAAATGTGTAATCTACACAATCTCAAGAAACAACTGATGTAATAAGAACAAACTACAATTCCCACTGGAACAAGTCAGACTGAACTATAGGATTTGAAGCAGGATGTAAGTAACAAAGTAATCTTCTACCCTGGGTGGCTTGAGAAACCAGCAAGGACCATGTTGGAAGAGAATTATGGTGAAAAACCTAGATTCCCGGAGCAGCAGCATGCTCTGGGCTCCGTCACAGGACTCTTCATTCCCAGCAGGGATTCTGAGGTCTACCCCTACTGCTCTCTTCCTCTTGCTCCTCTAAATTCAGTTAGTCCCTTGTGAGCAAGGACTCCCAAAAAGAAGGAACTCAGCACTCTGCCGCCTGATCTCTGTCCTTACCAAGTGTGGGTGGGCTAAAAGAGCCCCATAAACATTAGGTAGAAATCAGCTTATGTTTTATAATAAATAGATTCTGGTCCTCATCCTTGAATTTCCCTTACATGAAGCAGAGGAAGGATAAGATTGGAAGAAATCAGGAACACTAAACTAGTCTGACCCATTTTTTTAAAAGATTTTATTTATTTATTCATGAGAGACACACAGAGAGAGACAGATACATAGGCAGAAGGAGAAGCAGACCTCCCATAGGGAGCCTGGTGTGGCACTGGATCCCAGGACTTCAGGATCATGATCTGAGCCAAAGGCAGACATTCAACCATTGAGTCACCCAGGTGCCCTGACTGACCCATTTTTAAAAGAAGAATTAAAGCTTATTTTTATAAACATCAAATATGTATGCACTAAGTTTCTCTACTTATCTTGATCCTTGAAGTTCACTTATCTTATTTTTTAATTTGTCATTTATAATCAGACCTGCACATGACTACTTGGCATTGGTTCCAGGCCTCAGCTTTCTCTGCTGTGAGATGAACAGACTGCACTAAATGTAGTGAGAAAAAATATAAACTCTATCATTTGCTTATAGAGTGATTCTTAAAATATGAAGAAAAAAATCTAAATTTCTAGAGATAGTTATTTGGGTTTCTTTTTCCTAGAATAACTGGAATTCTTAAAAAATTAAATTCTGTAGGGAGAAATAAAATCAGTTCACAACTATGAGACTGATGCCTTAATACAAAGGTCAGTTGGTAATTAATAATTGAGAATCTGTCCTGGCAGTTCCCAGGTGCATCCTCATTTCAGAAGAACTTGAGAGCCCCCAGCAAGTGGGTGAACACACACTATTATTTTTTTATTAGGCTGTCAGCCTTCTGTATCTTCTGCAAAAACATATAGCCCATAAAAACATACTTCAGTTCTTTTCAACTGATTTGATGTCATTTTCTTCAGTGCTGCCTAGTTATATTTAATGTGCTTTTTATACTTGTATTCAAAAAAGGGGGGATGCAAAGAAGACTATATTCTAAAGTAAGAAGCAATAAAGGGTAAAAATAATTAAAGTCCTAGGTCCCTCCAAAAAAAAAAATAACAAAGCAAAGTAGACTTTACTTTATGCAGCCTGTATCAGAAGCATTTTATTTCTAAACTTTGTAAAGCAATAGGAAACTTGTTAACATTTTTAGCCAGACAAAAAGATAATAGCACTTGCGGCTATGGAGATGTAATTGGGCTTTTATTTAAATGTGGCAGGGAGTTTGTGCTCATTATAGGAAACAAATGAACAGCAACAAATCATCCTTTGGATTAATCCTCCATGAAGTATTGGTGTTGGAGGACCAGAGAACTCACCAAATGTCACTTACTTATGTTGCAGTCAAATGATAGAGCCAGGACTTGATTGAGAACAGCCCTCTGCAAGTCATCATCATCATCATGACAAAATATTCTCTGTTGCCATTGTTTTTAAATAGAAAAAGTAAAGAAAGATTGCAGATCATAAATGCAATTATTAACACTGTCATGGGAAAACATTAAGTTTGGTCATCCTCTTGTCTGTGCATACCTAAGCCCCTTCCCTGACTTTTAACTCTGGTCACTCTCCCAATTTGGCAATTTCCTATAACCCTTATTATCTCCTTGCCCAATTAGATAGAGGAACATAGGGTAAAACCTATCTGGGGAAAGTCCCACAGAGGGTTCATTCAGATTCCTAATAGATAATGAAGGTTGAAAAGTCCTTGACATGTTCTGTGTTCTTCCAAAAACAGGTCTGCACAATGCACCATAGTATTGCCTTGCGAGGACACCTGGGAGGATGGATTTGAGTCTTGTGCACAATGAAAAATCAATGGGGCTTTATAAGGGTAAGTAAGAGGCAAATACTTCGTGCAATGGTTTTAACATGCACTGTTTACTGAATCTCTTGAAGAAGCAAGCACCATGCCAGAGTTAGGAAGTTCAGAAACAAAAAGGTTGGCCAAGTCTCAAGGGGCTCTCCTTTCAGAGCTGGGCAGTAGAGATCATTACCAACCAGTGAACTTCAAAGACCAAGGTAAGTAGAGAAAATTAACTGCAGCCTTTCATGGAGGCTCATTAGCAAAGGAAGTATTGATGACTGAGCTTAAAATGGCTGGTGAAAGAAAGGGGAGGCTCCTAGGCTGGCAGAGCACCATTTTCCAGGGCAGCAGACTATGTTGTGTGCAAGTCTATGTCAAGGTAATGACCAGTAAGAGTGAGGCTAGATGAATTCACAAGGAGTTAGGTATAGACCATTTACCTCTTTGGTTAGGTTTATTCCTAGGTATCTTATGCTTTTGGTGCAATTGTAAATGGGATTGACTCCTTAATTTCTCTTTCTTCAGTCTCAGTGTTAGTGTATAGAAATGCCACAGACCTCTGAGCATTGATTTTGTATCCTGCCACGCTGCCAAATTGCTGTATGAGTTCTAGCAATCTTGGGGTGGAGGCTTTTGGGTTTTCTATGTAGAGTATCATGTCATCGGCGAAGAGGGAGAGTTTGACTTCTTCTTTACCAATTCGAATGCTTTAATGTCATTTTGTTGTCTGATTGCTGAGGCTAGGACTTCCAGTACTATGTTGAATAGCAGTGGTGAGAGTGGACATCCCTGTCTGCTTCCTGGTCTTAGGGGAAAGGCTCCCAGTGCTTCCCCATTGAGAATGATATTTGCTGTGGGCTTTTCGTAAATGGCTTTTAAGATGTTGAGGAATGTTCCCTCTATACCTACAGTCTGAAGAGTTTTGATCAGGAATGGATGCTGTATTTTGTCAAATGCTTTCTCTGCATCTAATGAGAGGATCATATGGTTCTTGGCTTTTCTCTTGCTGATATGATGAATCACATTGATTGTTTTACGAGTGTTGAACCAGCCTTGTGTCCCGGGGATAAATCCTACTTGGTCATGCTGAATAATTTTCTTAATGTATTGTTGGATCCGATTGGCTAGTATCTTATTGAGAATTTTTGCATTCATGTTCATCAGGGATATTGGTCTGTAATTCTCCTTCTTGGTGGGGTCTTTGTCTGGTTTTGAAATTAAGGTGATGCTAGTCTCAAAGAATGAATTTGGAAGTACTCCATCTCTTTCTATCTTTCCAAACAGCTTTAGTAGAATAGGTATGGTTTCTTCTTTAAACGTTTGATAGAATTCCCCTGGGAAGCCATCTGGCCCTGGACTTTTGTGTCTTGGGAGGTTTTTGATGATTGCTTCAATTTCCTCCCTCGTTATTGGCCTGTTCAGGTTTTCTATTTCTTCCTCATCCAGTTTTGATAGTTTGTGGCTTTCCAGAAATGTGTCCATTTCTTCTAGATTGCCTAATTTATTGGCGTATAGCTGTTCATAATATGTTTTTAAAATCGTTTGTATTTCCTTGGTGTTGGTAGTGATCTCTCCTTTCTCATTCATGATTTTACTAATTTGAGTCTTCTCTCTCTTCTTTTTAATAAGGCTGGCTAATGTTTTATCTATCTTATTAATTCTTTCAAAGAACCAACTCCTAGTTTTGTTGATCTGTTCCACAGTTCTTCTGGTCTCAATTTCATTGAGTTCTGCTCGAATCTTTATTAACTCTCTTCTTCTGCTGGGTGTAGGATCTATTTGCTGTTTTTTCTCTAGCTCCTTTAGGTGTAAGGTTAACTTTTGTATTTGAGTTCTTTCCAGTTTTTGAATCGATGCTTGTATTGCGATGTATTTCCCCCTCAGGAATGCTTTTGCTGCATCCCAAAGATTTTCAACGGTTGTATCTTCATTCTCATTAGTTTCCATGAATCTTTTTAATTCTCCTTAATTTCCTGGTTGACCCTTTTTGCAGTATGGTCCTTAACCTCCACGTGTTCGAAGTCCTTCCAAACTTCTTGTTGTGATTTAGTTCTAATTTCAAGGCATTATGGTCTGAGAATATGCAGGGGACGATCCCCATCTTTTGGTATCAGTTCAGACTTGATTTGTGACCCAGTATGTGGTCTATTCTGGAGAAAGTTCCATGTGCACTTGAGAAGAATGTGTATTCAGTTGAGTTTGGATGTAAAGTTCTGTAGATATCTGTGAAATCCATGTGGTCCAGTGTATCATTTAAAGCTCTCGTTTCTTTGGAGATGTTGCTTTTAGAAGACCTGTCGATTGTAGAAAGTGCTATGTTCAAGTTACCAAGTATAAGTGTATTATTATCTAAGTATGCCTTAACTTAGGTTATTAATTGATTGATATATTTGGCAGCTCCCACATTCGGGGCATACATATTGAGGATTTGTTAAGTCCTCTTGTTGGATAGATCCTTTAAATATGATATAGTGTCCCTCTTCATCACTCACTACAGTCTTCGGGGTAAATTTTAGTTTATCTGATATAAGGTTGGCTACCCTGCTTTCTTTTGAGGACCATTTGAATGATAAATGGTTCTCCAACCTTTTATTTTCAGGCTGTAGGTGCCCTTCTGTCTAAAATGAGTCTGTTGTAGACAGCAAATAGATGGGTCCTGCTTTTTTATCCAGTCTGACACCCCGTGCCTTTTGATGGCGTCATTAAGCCTGTTCACGTTCAGAGTTACTATTGAAAGATATGAGTTTAGTGTCATCATGATATCTATTCAGTCCTTGTTTTTGTGGATTGTTCCACTGGACTTCTTCTTAAAGGGGAATTTTAAGAGTCCCCGTTAAAATTTCTTGCAGAGCTGATTTGGAGGTCACATATTTTTTCAGTTCCTGCCTGTCTTGGAAGCTCTTTATCTCTCCTTCCATTTTGAATGAGAGCCTTGCTGGATAAAGTATTTTTGGTTGCATATTTTTCTCGTTTAGGACCCTGAATATATCCTGCCAGCCCGTCCTGGCCTGCCAGGTCTCTGTGGAGAGGTCTGCTGTTACCCTAATACTCCTCCCCATGAAAGTCAGGGATTTCTTGTCTCTTGCTGTTTTAAGGATCTTCTCTTATTTTTGGAATTTGCAAGTTTAACTATTAAATGTCGAGGTATTTAATGGTTTTTATTGATTTTACGGGGGGAATCTCTCTATATCCTGGATCTAAATGCCTGTTTCCCTTCCCAGATTAGGAAAGTTTTCAGCTATGGTTTGTTCAAATACACTTTCTTGTCCTCTGTCCCTTTCGGTGCCTCCGGGAAACCCAATTAAACGTAGGTTTTTCTTCCTCAGGCTGTCATTAATTTCCCTTAATCTATCCTCATGGTCTTTAATTGTTTGTCTCTTTTTTCTCAGTTTCCCTCTTTGCCATCAACTTGTCTTCTATGTCGCTCACTCGTTCTTCCACCTCATTAACCCTCATCGTTAGGACTTCTAGTTTGGATTGCATCTCATTCAATTGATTTTTAATTTCTGCCTGATTGGTTCTAAATTCTGCAGTCATGAAGTCTCTTGAGTCCTTTATGCCTTTTTCTAGGGCCACCGGTAGCTTTATAATAGTGCTTCTGAATTGGCTTTCTGACATAGAATTGTAATCCAAATTTTGTAACTCTGTGGGAGAGAGGACTGTTTCTGGTTCTTTCTTTTGAGGTGAGTTTTTCCTTGTAGTCATTTTGCTCAGTGCAGATTGGCCAAATACAAGTTCTATTGGGAAAAGGAGAAAAAGAGAGGAGAGAAAGAAGGAAAGAAAAGAGAAAAAGAAAAAAGGAAGAAAAAAAAAAGAAAAAAGAGAGAAGAAAAAGAGAAAAAGAAAGGGAAAAAAGGTGGGGGAAGCAAACAGAAATCAAAAAGGAAAAAAAAAGGAAAAACAAAACAAAAACAGTAAAACAAAACAAAACAAAACAAAACACGGGGGAGTATCTTCTGATTCTGTATACTTTACGTCCCTTGACTTCCCCTGGAACTTGTCCGTCTATCGGGTCTTCTGGTGGAGGGGCCTGTTGTGCTGATTTTCAGGTGTTAGCACTTGGGGGAGCTGCTCTGCCCCTGCCTGGTGCAGGGCTCTGTGGGGGTTGTTTACCCCGTGAGGCCCCAGGAGGAACAACCCCAGTGGCGGCGGCCAGCTCTGGAGCCCTGGAGTCAGCTCCCACAGTAGCTACAGAGTTCTCAGTCTGCAAGGCCTGGAGGCTCTGGTTCGGGGCCGCTGATCTGCTCAGATCGGGGCAGGAGCGTCCTTGCTGTCCTGGGCCCTCCTGGCCTCTGCTTGTCCCGGGGGAGGCCGGATCCTGGGCTGTGTCCCTGGGCGCCCAGTGCTCCCGGCCTGCGCCGTTGTATTCGCGCTCCAGGCTGCACAGCCCCCTCCTCGGAGCCGCCACCCGAGCCCCTCCGAGCTGCTCCCGGGTCCCGCCGTGTGCGCTCTAGCCCTTTAGGGAGCTCGGTGTGCTCTCCCCGGGGCGCAGGTGTCTGTTAGTGTCCCAGGGAGCCCGAGGGCATCCCCGCCCTCCTGGGTCCTGCTCTAACTCCCTGCGAGCCCCTTTCCACCCGGGAAGGTTGGTGCAGCTCCTGCTTCTCCGGGACGGGGCTCTCCTGTCCTGGGGACACTCGCCCCGGCCTCAGCCTGGCTCCTCGCGGGGCCCCTCCCACTTTGAGGCCATTTGTTTCTTTATTTCTTTTTCCCCGTCTTCCTACCTTGATAGAAGCGGGAACTCTTCTCACTGGGGCATTCCAGCTGTTCTCTCTTTAAATCTCAGGCCGCATTCATAGATTTTCAGGATGATTTGAAGGTTATCTAGGTCATTTGGTGGGGACAGGTGACATGGGGACTCTACTCTTCTGCCATCTTGCCCCTCCTCCTATATATATTTTTTTAATTGGAGTTCAATTTGCCAACATATAGCATAACACCCAGTGCTCATCCCATCAATTGTCCATTCTGGTTCCTTCCTTTATGGAAAACACACATCCTTCTTTTCACATACTGTTGTTTCCTTTCTTCTTCTATTTTATTATTATTATTATTATTATTATTATTGTTTTTATTAGTTTGTAAAAAAAAAAGGCTATTTTGCTGAAATTTTCCACTCTATTGGTACAAATGTTGTCTTCTTGATTTTAAAAACTTACAAACCTTTTCTAAAAAAAGAAATGAAGCAAGGCATTTGTTACAGAATAATTGCAAGTTTACTCACAGAGAATAGAACAATGTGACGCCCAAGTATCACATCAGATAATATGAACTCATTATACTTAATATATTCAAAATAAACCATATGCATTTTGTAAGTTATAATATGAAATTCACTCATGTTTATAGATTCATCCTGACATTGTTTTGCTAGGCTCGGGCTTATAGAACAGGGAGAGGCAACAGGATCTTCACATTTTTGCTGAAGAAGTTTGTTCTATGTTGAATAAGAAGAATAAAGACTTGAGATATAGGATAACATCTTCTAAACTGATGACACAGCTATAAATATCTGGGAAGCTGCTACCAGAATCTCTAGCCTTGCAGGTAGTTAGAAGACATGGGAGAAGTTCTTTTAAACAATGATTACTGCCTGGTTGCAAATCAGAAAAGACAAGGCAATAAAGTATGAACCTATTAAAGCGTGGTTATAGCCTGGCCTTCAGGAGTTATTACTGTGTTTTTCCAGGACAGAAAAGGTGTATGTTCTCCTATTGGCCTTTTCAGCTAACTACACGAACACTTTTGTCACTCAATTTACTGTGTTATAAGAGCATTGGCTTTTAAATATATAGTATATAATAAATATAATGTATTTATATCATTGTACAGCACACATATTGCAAATATAAAACCATTTAAGTAACTGGAATAAATGTTTAATAAACTAACATACATTTCTTAGTTTCAGTATATGCCACACATACAATTTATTTTACACTTTATAAAATTATTCTTTAATTTATATATAAATAACAAAGAGCCCTACAGCAAATCAAATAAATGATAGATAAAATTGAAGACATATATTATCTACAGATAGATATAGATAACATGTATATTTTCTACTTAAATAAATGCTTATCATAACTCACTTGTGACCAGTTTGGAGAAAAAAATGTTGCAATAAATCCATTCACAGTAAGAGGAAGCTTTCATGGTAGCTCCCTTCTCACCTTCCAAAGGGATTCCTGCTGCTTTGCCTGCATTCTTCCAGCCCCAATGCACAGTTTGTGCAGGGTAAATTTACACTTACTACTTTAAGTTTATTTTCTTTCCATTTTATTTTGTATTTTCAGATCTTCTTCCAACTTTTAAAAAAATGTGTAATCTTTGCTTTCCAGTGAAAACCAAGGAACAGGCAATTGTGAACTCTTGCTGTAGATTAGCAAACTTATAAATATATTCCCAAATTTTAGAAGTAAAGTTGATCCTTGGACAACATGGGTTTGAATTATGAAAGTCCACTTTTATGCAGACTTTTTTTGATAAATGCAGCAAAGTACTGTAAATGTATTTTCCTTATGATTTTCTCAATAATATTTTTTTCTAGTTTACTTTAAGATTATATTGTATAATACATAAAACATAGAAAAATATATGTTAAACGAGTATGTTATTGGTAAGGCTTCCTGTCAATAGTAGACTATAAGTAGTTAAGTTTTGAGGGAGTCAAAAATTATGTGCTGATTTTCATGGAGTTCTTGGCTGGCTTAGTTGGTAGAGCATATGACTCTATATCTTGGGTTCATGAGTTTGAGCCCACATTGAGTGTAGGGATTACTTAAAAATAAAATCTTTAAAAAATAGTTATATGCTGATTTTCAGCTCTGCAGGGGTCAAAAGTCAACTGCATAATCTTCCTCATAATAAATTTTTTAATGTGGCATAAAACATGTTTATTAATAGACTTGAATATGTTTTATCTCTGTAAAAGTTAAAAAGCCCAAAGTAGATATGTTTATATTTAGCATTTAAAGTTTATCTTATTTAGAAATGATTTAGATATTCAACAAATATCCATTATTAGTTTAATTTAGTATACATTCTGATCTTATTAATCTTTATTTAAATCACTTGTTTCCAAAAATTATGCTTGAATTAGACATCAAATAGTTACCCATCATCTTATTTTTCTTGTCAACAAATTTTGAAGACATGCCTAATTTTATCAAGCCAATTAATTTAAATTAGCTTTCATTTATTGAGGATTATGTCAGATCACATGAACTGAAAAACATTTGTGTTGCTTTCTATGTTGCTGAAAGTACGTTATATTTATATAAATGCTTAATTTTCTTTAAGCCAATTAAATAGAGCTCTTCACAAATTAATTTTGGAAATACCATCCAGAAGTAAAAGAAAATCACATCTCTATAACATATATTATATGTTGTGTATGTTATGTATATGTATAAGATATATACAAATATCACATATCTATAATATCTCTCTATAGCATATATATATACAATAACATATATATACATATCTCTCTATACACACACACACACACACACACACATGCACAACATATAGCTAGATGCAAAGATCCTATATCTTTTATTTTAAAGCTTTTAGCCATGCCTCAGGTACAAAAACAAAAGAATAATTGGATCTACAGTGTGTTTCTCATAGAGGGACTAAGTTAAGATTATCTGTGCAGATACTTGGATGGCCAATTTTTTTTTTTTTTTACTGAAGACTTCATTTTATATTTGTATGGTGTATGGATCCTTTCAGAACCACTTTTGGGGTCATTTTGTCTTTAAGAAGCTTCTGCTTTAAACAAAAAATGAATTCCTTGTCTCCTGGAAATTTGGGATCTTCTCCTTTACGGGTGTCCTTAAAGATGGACTCACCTAAAGCAAAGCCTCTCCAGAATGGCCAGTGCATTTCTAAATTATACATAAGTTCATACATTTTTCCAGAAATGTACAAGATCCTGGTCCAAAGATGAGGTGCAATCTATTTTCTCTTTAGATGCCCTAAAATGTTCTAACTATGAGGGACCCTTGTTTTCCAAGAGCTATTCTAAAACACTAGGAATCACAATCTCCCCTCTTTATCAGAGGATGGGTTACATACTAAGGACCTTCAAAAAACAGAAACTGAAACCAGAAGCAAAGTAGAAAACCGAAAGCAAATGTGCACAATAAAGTCAAACAGTTGATAATGCAGACAATTTATCTCAGATCCAGGAGAGATCTACCCTCAAACTCCAGGGTTGGCAAGAAAGCAGTAAGTTCAGTGGTTCCTGCGGGTACCAACACCCAGTTGCTCACCAGCCACCAGCCTCAGGTCTTTGAATCTTGCTTGTGACACCATAATAAGTCTAAGGTTCAAACAAAGTGAAACCAATGAATCATTGAAGTAGTAATTATTAAAAGTTTATTGTGCATATACCAAAGAGATGGTCTGCAAACCAGGAGCACTCAAACCAGAATATGGAATGAGGGGATATATATCTTGTAGAGTGAGAAAGCAGTGACTGTTAATTCTTCACAGTGATTTATTACAATATTGCAGTTTTTTGTAGTTTTTTGTAGCTCCATCATATCAACCTTGGGAAAGGAAATCATCAACAAAACTAAAAGGCTGCCTACAATATGAGAGAAGATATTTGTAAGATATATCTGATAAAGAGTTACTATCCAAAATATATGCATCTCAATGTTTGGGTGGCTCAGCTGTTTAGCGCCTGCCTTCGGCCCAGGGCGCGATCCTGGAGTCCTGGGACTGAGTCCCACGTCGGGCTCCCTGCATGGAGCCTGCTTCTCCCTCTGCCGGTGTCTCATGAATAAATAAATAAAATATCTAGCCGGGACACCTGCACCCCGATGTTTATTTATTTATTTTTTAATTTTTATTTATTTATGATAGTCACAGAGAGAGAGAGAGAGAGAGAGAGAGAGAGAGGCAGAGGGAGAAGCAGGCTCCATGCACTGGGAGCCCGACATGGGATTCGATCCGAGGTCTCCAGGATCGCGCCCTGGGCCAAAGGCAGGCACCAAACCGCTGCGCCACCCAGGGATCCCTGCACCTTGATGTTTCTAGCAGCAATGTCCACAATAGCCAAACTGTGGAAGGAGCCTCCGTGTCCATCGAAAGATGAATGGATAAAGAAGATGTGGTTTATGTATACAATGGAATATTACTCAGCCATTAGAAACGACAAATACCCACCATTTGCTTCTTTGTGGAGGGAACTGGAGGGTGTTATGTTGAGTGAAATAAGTCAATCGGAGAAGGACAAACAGTGTATGGTCTCATTCATTTGGGGAATATAAAAAATAGTGAAAGGGAATAAAGGGGAAAGGAGAAAAAATGAGTGGGAAATATCAGAAAGGGAGACAGAACATGAAAGACTCCTAACTCTGGGAAACGAACTAGGGGTGGTGGAAGGGGAGGAGGGCGGGGGGTGGGGGTGAATAGGTGACGGGCACTGAGGGAGGCACTTGACGGGATGAGCACTGGGTGTTATTCTGTATGTTGGCAAATTGAAAACCAATAAAAAATAAATTTGTTATTAAAAAATGAGAGAAGATATTTGCAAATGACATATTTTTTTTACAGGATTAGTAACCAAAGTCTATAAGCCTCTTCTATTTCTAAATATTTTATAATGATATATTTTACATTCAAGTGCATGACCAATTTTGAGTTTACTTTCTTAAAAGGTCACGGTTAATCCTGTCGATAGATGCTTGATTGCTCAAACAACATTTGCTGTACGTCTTCTGTTGAATTATTTTTGCAATAAGGGTAAAGACTGGTTGAACAAGTATGTTTCTTTCCACATAAATTTTAAAATGTTTGTCTATGTCTACATCAACCTCATATAAATTTTTATAATGATTTCATTAAATCTATAAATCAGGAGCACCTGGGTGGCTCAGTGGTTGAGCATCTGCCATTGGCTGAGGTTGTGACCCTAGGGTCCTGGGATTGAGTCCCGAATCAGGTTCCCTACAGGGAGCTTGTTTCTCCCTCTGCCTATGTCTCTGGCTCTCCCTCTGTGTCTCTCATGAATAAAGAAAATATCTTTTAAAAAATATAAAATAAAACAAACCTATAGATCAATTTGGCTTGAATTGACATCTTTATTATATTGAATCTTTAATATATTATCATAGTATATCTGTCCATTTATTTAGGTCCATTTTATTTCTTTCAACAGTAGTTTGTGATTCTGTATATGTTTTGTGGCATATTTGAGTATTTCATTTTTTGGAGCAACTGTAAGTTGTATTGTATTTTTAATGTTGGTTTCTATATATTAATTTTTCATAAATATATAGGCAATTGATTTATGAGTGTTGATCTGCTGTTTTTCACAGTGTGGGACTCATCAATTCTAGGAATTGTTTTGTTTTTTGTATTTTTTTTTTTTACAAAACAAAATGATTTCTTTTTGTATGGGGTGTTCTACATAGATAATTATGTCATCTGGCAATAGCTTTTTTTTCTTTCTTCCCAATCTGAATGCCTTTAATTTTTTTCTTGCCCAATTGCTCTGGCTAGAAATTCCAGTACTCTCTTAATAAGAGTGATAAGTGCAAACATGTTTCCTTGTTCTCAATATTAAGGAAAAAATTCTATATTTCAGTATTGAGCTTGATGTTAGTTGTATGATTTTTAGATGATTTTTTAATCAAATTGAGGTAAATTCTTCTGACTTCTAACCTATTGAATCTTTTTATCATAAAAGAGTATTTGATTTTGCCAAATCTGTATCAGTGAATATAATTTTCATTGATTTGGTTTTCCTTCTTTAACTCGATGATATAATGAATCATAATAATTGTTCCAATTGTTAAACCAGTCTTGTCACCTGTAACTAAGTTCATATTGTCATGGTATATAGTTTCTTTTACTCATCATTGGATTTAGCTGGCTAATATTTTGTTAAAGATTTTTATGTCTAATTTCATGAGAGACATTGGTGTTTAGTTTTCTGTTTTTGTTTGTCCTTGACTACTTTGCATATTAGGGTGATCCTGGCCACATAAAAGGTGTTAAGATATAGCCCTACCTCTTCTATTTTCGGAAAGAGATTGTGGAAAATTTGTTAATTCTTTATGAAATGTTGGTAGAATTCTCTAGTGAAAACACTTGAGGCTTGGAGATTTTTTTTTTACTTAAGAGCTTTTAAATTATGGAGTCAATTTCTATATAATTAGAGGCTTATTCAGATCTTCTACTTCATCTTGGCTGAGTATTGGCAGTTTTGGCCTTTTAGGAATTAGCCTATTTCTTTGAGGTTGTTGAATTTATAAGAATAAAACTATTAACTATTAACTATACACTATTCTTTAGTATTCACTTATCCTTTTCATGGCCTCAGTCCTATGGTAATATCCCTATATCATTTCTGGTTTGGTGTTGTGTCATAATTTTATCTTTTTATTTTCTCCAGTCCTGCTAGAGGTTTATTAAGTTTTTGGAAGGATTAACTTTTTGTTTTATTTACTTTATCTGTTTTCCTATTTTAATTTTATTAATTTGTTTACTGTTTTTTCTTATGCTTGCTTTAGATACATTTTGTCTTTCTTTTCTGATTTCCTGAGGAAGAAATTAATGACTTGTGACCTCTGCCCTTTCTAATACAAACATTTAGTACTATAAATTTCCTTTTCAGCAATTCTTTAGCTGAATTTCACATATTTTGTATGTTGCATTTTCATTTCCAGCAAGTTATATGTATTTTTTTATTTCACTTGAGATTTCCTCTTTATTTCATGGATTCTATGGGACTGTATTATTTAATTTCCATGTGTTTAAAGATATTAGTCTTGTTAAACATATATAAATATATATGTGGATAAATAGATTCCATCATGGTCAAAGAATACAATTTATATTGGTGTAGAGCATATTATATTATACATGACTTCAATTAATTTAGTTTTTTTCAGGTTGTTTTTTCAGGTTGTTTTATCATTCAAATAGAGTTTATCTTGACAAATGTTCCATGATAACTTAGAAAAAAAGATACATTCTTCTCTTGTTTGACAGAGTATTTTTTATATATCAATTAGATCCTGTTGATTGATTGTGTTGTTTCAATATTCAATATCCTTGCTGATTTTATGTCTACTATTTCTGAGTTTCTGACACCGAGTTGTTAATATCTCCAATTACAATTGTGGAATTATTTATTTCTTTTTGCTTCACTTATTTTGAAGCTCTGTTGTTTGGTTCATACACAAGTAGGATCACTAGGCTTCTGAGTGGATTGACCCTTTTATCATTATATAACATCCTTCTTTTTGACTCTAGAAATTTTCTTTGTTCTGAAATCAAATATTAATATTTTCAGTCAGACTTTTATTGATTATTGTATTCATTTCCTGGTACACCTTTTCCAATATGTTTACTTTTGTGGTTTCTATGCGGTTTAAATTGAAGAGAGTTCCTGACATGCAGCTTACAGCTGGATTGTATGCCTGTTTTTTAATCCATTTTGCCAATCTCTGAATTAAAAAAAATCAAGACATAATTTACAAACCATAAAACTCACCCTATTAAAAAGAATAATCTGTGTTTTTCACAAATTCAAGAGATTTTTCACCCATCAGCACTACATTTTTCACAAATTCAAGAGGTTTTTCACCCATCACCACTACATAATTACAGAACACTGTGTAATTTTGAGTTAATATTTCTTTTTTAATTTTTAAATTTTTTTGAGTTTATATTTCTTAAAAGAAACCTCATCCCTTTGGCCTTCTCCAAGTTCTTGAATAACACTAATCTATATTCTGTCTCTATGGATTTGGCTATTTTAGATGTATCATGCCTAGACTACTATCTGAACTATTTATGGATTCATAAATAGAATGATGCAATATGTGGTCTTTTATTATTATAAAATGATCTCTTATGTCTTTAGTCACAATTGTCAGCTTAGCGTCTCTTTTTTTCTGTTAGTACCTTCTCCAACTTTTTTTTAGGTTCTATTTACCTGGTATAGATTTTTACATTCTTAAATTTTCAAGCTATTTGTCTTCTTTAATTTTGAAATATATTCCTTGTTGACAGCATATAGTTAGATCCTGTGTTTTCTTAATCCATTCTACCAATCTCTGTTTTTAATTGAAGCTTAATTTGCTTATACCAATGTAATTCCTGGTAAAAAAGATTTTATATCGGTAATTTTGCTGTTTGTGTTCTATATGTCTTATATGGTTTTTGTTCCTCTGTTCCTCCATTATTGCCTTCATGGATTAAGATATTTAGTGTACTATTTTAATTCATTTTTGTTTATTTAACTATATTTTTTGAGTTATACTTAGAGTCGTTATCCTGGGAATTGCAGTTAACATTTTGACTTTCAACCATCTCATCTAGATCAGTACCAATTAACAAGACAGAAAACAACAAATGTTGGAGAGGATTTGTAGAAAGGGGAACCCTGTTGCACTGGTGGTGGGAATGTGAACTGGTACAGCCACTCTGGAAAACTGTGTGGAGGTTCCTCAAAGAGTTAAAAATAGAACTGCTCTACAGCCCAGCAATTGCACTGCTGGGGATTTACCCCAAGGATACTGATTCAGTGAAACGCTGGAACACCTACACCCCAATGTTTATAGCAGCAATGTCCACATTAGCCAAACTGTGGAAAGAGCCTCGGTGTCCATCAAAAGATGAATCGATAAAGAAGCTGTGGTATATTTACACATTGGAATATTACTCAGCCATTAGAAATGACAAATACCCACCATTTGCTTTGACGTGGATGGAACTGGAGGGAATTATGCTGAGTGAAATAAGTCAGTTGGAGAAGGACAAACATTATATGGTCTCATTCATTTGGGGAATATAAAAAATAGTGAAAGGGAATAAAGGGGAAAGGAGAAAAAATAAGTGGGAAATATCAGAAATGGAGACAGAACATGAGAGACTCCTAACTCGGGGAAATGAACAAGGGGTGGTAGAAAGGGAGGTGGGCGGGGGGTTGGGGTGACTGGGTGGTTGGCACTGAGGAGGGCACTTGATGGGATGAACACTGGGTGATATGATATATGTTGGCAAACTGAACTCCAATTAAAAAATAAAAAATTTAAAAATTTAAAAAATCAGTCTCAATAGTAAACAAAAATATTCTTCCTTTATAGTTCCATTCCTTCTCTATTTAGCTGTGACTGTCATAAAATCACATATTTATACATTCTATGCCCAACACCATCTTCTGTGCAGTTAACTTTTAAATTATATAGAAGAATAAGTGTATTATAAACAAATATTCATTTATACTGTCTCCTATATTATACTCATATATTTACCTTTACCAGTGTTTTTTAAATTTTATTTTGCTTACAACTTACTATCTATTGTCCTTTCATTTTCAACATGAGGAATTCCTTTCAGTATTGTTTTCAGGGTAAGCCAGCTTGTAATAAATTCTCTTAGTTTTTGTTTACTTGGATATATCTCTATTTCTTATTTATTTATTTATTTATTTATTTATTTATTTTTATTTATGATAGTCACAGAGAGAGAGAGAGAGAGGCAGAGACACAGGCGGAGGGAGAAGCAGGCTCCATGCACCGGGAGCCTGATGTGGGATTCGATCCCGGGTCTCCAGGATCGCGCCCTGGGCCAAAGGCAGGTGCCAAACTGCTGCGCCACCCAGGGATCCCTTCTTCTTCATTTATTAAAGGTTAGTTCTGTTGGATATAGAATTCTTGATTGATAATCATTTTCTTTCAACACTTTGAATATGCCACCTATCCTCTGTGATTTATAGGAGAAGTCAGCTATAAGTCTTACTGAGAATCACTTGTATGTGAAAACCACTTCTCTCTTGCTGCTTTTTTAAAAGATTTTATTTATTTATTCATGAGAGACACCAAGAGAAGAGAGAGGCAGAGACACAGGCAGAGGGAGAAGCAGGCTCCATGCAGGGAGCCTTACATGGGACTTGATCCTGGGTCTCCAGGCTCACACCCTGGGCTGAAGGTGGCACTAAACCACTGAGCCAACCAGGGCTGCCCACTTTCTAGCTGCTTTTGACAATTTTATTGTGATGTGTCTCTTTATAAATCTCATTGAGTTTGTACTCCTTGGAGTCTGTTCAGTGTCTTAAATGTATAGATTATTTCTTCATCAAATATTTCTTAAACTATTCTTTCTCCATCTTTCTCTCTCCGTTCTTCTTCTAGAACTCTCATTATGTATATAATGTTCTTCTTATTCTTATATTACCCAGATCTCTGATGCTCTATCCATTTTCTTCATTCCTTTTTCCTTCTTAGTTTCTCAGACTGGTAATGTCAATTGTCCTATCTTTTCATTTACTGATTTTTTTTTCTGTCTGCTCAAATATGCTGTTAAGTCATTCTAATAACTTTTACAATTTATAGCTTCTTAGTTATAGTCTTTTGGGGGAGACATCAGTCTCATACTCTGTTTATATCTTAAGACAGGTTTTCTTTAATTCTTTTACATATTAAAAATAGTTGATTTGCATTTTCTAGGAAGTCCAGCATTTGAGCTTATTCAGCACAGTGTTTATTGATTTACATTTATTTATTTATTTATTTGTTTATTTATTTAGTTCTTATTTACATTTTGTGTGTGTGCATGTGTGTACAATACTTGTGTGTCTCATTTATTATTGAAAATTGGACATTTTAAACAATATAATGTGGAAATCCTGGAACTTGTATTCTTCTCCCTCCCCAGGACTTACTGTTTTGCTATTTGCTGTTATTGCTTGTTTAATTAATAATTTTTCTGACTTAATTCTGCAAAGTGTGATTCTTTTTCTCCCTGTTTCCTCACTGAAATCTTTGCTTATTTGGCTTAGTGGTCTGCTAATGATTGTTTAGAGATTTTCTTAAATACCTGATATCAATAAGTGTCTTAGACTTTAATGAGAGACTCTGTGTGAAGGTTAAGGCATTCCTTCAACACTCAGCTGGTCAATTAACAACCAAGCTTAAGCTTTCACATTCTTCTTGCACACATCCTCAAGGGCAGTCAGAAATAAGAGATTAGAACCTCTCATGTCTTTCCTTTTTTTAAAAAAAGATTTTATTTATTTATTCATGAGAGAGAGAGAGAGAGAGAGAGAGAGAGAGAGAGAGAAGCAGGCTCCATACAGGGAGCCCGATGTGGGACTCGATCCCAGAGAACTGCTCATGTTTTTCCTAAGCATGTGCACAACTTTGGACATGTAAAAAGTACATCTGTATGTGCCTATGGTCATCTAGATTCTTAGATATATGCCTTCAAAGTCATGTGGAAATTTCACTCCTTAGCTTTTCCTTTTAAGTATTTTGATTAGCCTGTTATTTACCTCATTATTCACTGCTTCAGGCATTATGAAGTTAAACTATTGCCTCTAATTCTTTTTGACAAGCACCCCAGAGAAAATATTTTTAACATTTGGTGAAGTCCAGGTCTAGTCAAATAAAAATGGCCTTGTGAATGTAGTCTTACAGGAAACCACCAGACAAGCCTCATAAGGACAAATTCTCCAAGTATGGGGCTTTGAAGGAGCTTCAATCACTTTCTATCCCTCTGGGTACTGCCAAGCTGATGTTTTTCATTGTCATCATGAGCATTTATTTTCAAGGCTACCACAAACTTAATGAGGGTATATTGGGAATGCTGCAAGCTCACTGTTCTTGTTGAATTAATGTTTGTTTTGAATAACCACTCCCCAGCTTGGTAAATTTAAAGAGTCCTAAGAAAGTTAATTCTGACAAGTTTCATCAGTTTTTTCCTTGTTTTTATAGAGAAGAGAGTTTTCAGATATTCACATTCCACCATTTTTTATTGATATCACTCTGATTTCTGTCTTTTGGTTGTTTAATTCGACCATTTACATTTAAGGTAATTATTGATATGTTATTCTATTTTCAATTTTAGTATTTATTTTCTGTTTGTTTCTCTGGTTCTTGTTTTTCTCTTCTTGCCTTCCTGTGAGTTATCTGGGCACTTGCTAGGATTTTATTTTGACTTAAATATGTTTGAATACAATGGAATATTACTCAGCCATTAGAAACGACAAATACCCGCCATTTGCTTCGACGTGGATGGAACTGGAGGGTATTATGCTGAGTGAAATAAGTCAATCAGAGAAGGACAAAAATTATGGTCTCATTCATTTGGGGAATATAAAAAATAGTGAAAGGGAATAAAGGGGAAAGGAGAAAAAATAAGTGGGAAATATCAGAAAGGGAGACAGAATATGAAAGACTCCTAACTCTGGGAAAGGAACTAGGGGTTTTGGAAGGGGAGGTGGGCGGGGGGGTTGGGGTGACTGAGGTGGGCACTTGATGGGATGAGCACTGGGTGTTATTCAGTATGTTGACAAATTGAACACCAATAAAAAATAAATTTATTTAAAAAATGAATATATCTCTTTGTATGTGGTGTTAGTATTATCTTGGGGCACCTGGATGGCTTAGCAGTTGAGTGTCTGCCTTTGACTCAGGGCATGATCCTGGGGTCCTGGGATTGAGTCCCACATGGGAATCCTGCAGGGAGCCTGCTTCTCCCTCTCTCTATGTCTCTGCCTCTCTCTGTGTGTATCTCATGAATAAACAAATAAAATCTTTAAATCAATCAATCAATCAATTAAGCAATCATTATCTTGAGGTTCAAATGATATTATAATTTGTGTTTTAATCATCAAATAAGATTTATAAGCTCATGAGAAAATGAATAGTCTCTTCTATGTAATCATATTTCTACCCATTTTGTTTTTTTCTTCCTTCCTGATGCTCTAAATTTTCTCTTTTGTCATTTCCTTCTGTTTGAAGACCATCCATAGCAAATCTTAACAGTAGGTCTGCTAGTAACTAATTTTCTTAGTTTTCCTTTACTGAGGTCATCGTTATTTCTTTTTTATTTATGAAAGATAGTTTTGCCATATATAAAATGAATTGTTAATAGTTCTTTTTCTTTAGCACATGAAAAAAATATTGTGCTACTTCCTTCTTGGTTTTCTATGAGAAATGTTCAGTTAAATTGGTGTTTCACCATAGGTAATGTATCATTTCTTTTTACTTGCTTTCAAGATTTTTAAACTTTTCCTTAGTTATTAAAAGTTTGATTATTAAGTCGTGATATGAATTACTTTAGGCTTATCCTAATTTGGTTTTATTAAACTTCTTGGATTTATAGGTATGTCTTTTGTCAAATTTGAGAAGTTTCCAGCTATTGTTTTCCCTTTATTCTTTTTACCCTACTATTCTCTCTCTCTCTCTCTCTCTCTCTCTCTCTCTCTCTCTCTCTCTCTCTCTCTCTTTCTCTCTCTCTCTCTCTCCTCTCTCTCTGGGGATACTCAGAATCTAGAGAAAGACATTCATTATATGGTCTCATTCATTTGGGGAATATAAAAAATAGTGAAAGGGAATAAAGGGGAAAGGAGAAAAAAATGAGTAGGAAATATCAGAAAGGAAGACAGAACATGAAAGACTCCTAACTCTGGGAAACGAACTAGGGGTTTTGGAAGGGGAGGTGGGCGGGGGGGTTGGGGTGACTGGGTGGCGGGCACTGAGGGGGGCACTTGACGGGATGAGCACTGGGTGTTATTCTGTATGTTGACAAATTGAACACCAAAAAAATTAATTTATTATTTAAAAAAAGAATCTAGAGAAAGGAATTGCATTTAAATGTGCTCTCCATGGGCATCCCGTGTGGCTCAGCGGTTTAGCGCCACCTTTGGTCCAGGTCGTGGTCCTGGAGACCCTGGATTGAGTCCCACATCGGGCACCCTGCATGGAGCCTGCTTCTCCCTCTGCCTGTGTCTCTACCTGTGTGTGTGTGTGTGTGTGTGTGTGTGTGTGTGTGTGTGTCTCATGAATAAATAAATGAAATAAAAAAAAAATAAATGTGCTCTCCAGGTGATCTGGGTCCTGTCTCTGTTATCAGAATGGTAGAACTGTCCTCAGAAGTTGCTGCAGCAGATAGTTCATCTGAGGACCAATGTCAGTGCCAACATTGGAAGGTGGCTCAAGGCTGAAGCTTTACTAGGTGAAGATTTCTTTCTTACAGAGTTTCCTTTCTCAACACAACTCTTTCTGCTGAGCAACTTCAGTTCATTGTCTATTGAACACCTTTATCACCATTATTCTGACTATAATAAAAATATTCTGAATTGTAATACTTTATGCTTTATTGTATTGAATTGCTATTTATATCCTTTGTTTTGGTTTAATTTTTTAATGTACATTTTATTCCAGCAACTGGACTGTAAGATCTTTGAGGAAAATTTAGGCATTTCGGTAACACTCTCTACAGAATGATCTCATGGGAGTCATTATCCGGACATCTCATTAAATAGATATCATGAGCCCAGAGTGCCCTAGAAATGCAAATTACCAGCAAAAATTGAAGGATGCCTATTTCTCTACCTGATTAATGAGGGAAGGGGTTTTGTGGAAACAGAAGTCAGCAAAAATCCAAAAGGGGGTGATATAAAAAAAAGAGCCAAATTTCAATTATAGTCTCCCAGAGATGAAGAGAAAATGAGGCAGGAGCTGTAGCTGGATCAGGGCCTGTGTATCTATCACCCATTATGTTTTTCTACCATGGGGTGGAAGGTCCTTGGTAGAGAGAAGAAAAAACAAAGGTATCTGCACTTGAAAAGGGCTTTATGACACACACCCTGTTTAGAGACCTTAGGTGTGAATCACTGAATCCTCCAAGATAAATCAGAACCTTCACTGTTCCTCTTAGTACTTCACAGATCCTCAAGCACAGGAGCTCCCCATGATATTGGCTGATCAGGACAGTGAACACAATCATTTTCTAATATTTATTTACAATGATTCCAATATTTGAAACTATCAGGTGACATTTCCAAGAATAATGACTAAACGTGGGTTAAATATTTTTACATATGTCTCCTCCCTCTTTCACCTTTTTTCATTTATTTATTGTTGTTCAGTTAAATGGATTTTATAAGCATACAAAATGACCACTATTTGCTGTTTCCTGCCTTGTTAATTTTCCCCATTCTCATTGGTGTGAGGTGGTATCTCATTATGGTTTTGATTTGTATTTCCCTGATGGCAAGTGTGCAGAACATTTTATCATGTGCTTGTTGGCTATGTCTATGTCTTCCTCTGTGAGAATTCTGTTCAAGTCTTTTGCCCATTTCATGATTGGATTGTTTCTTTGCTGTTGAGTTTAATAAGTTCATCATAGATCTTGGATACTAGTCCTTTATCTGATACGTCATTTGCAAATATCTTCTCCCATTCTGTAGGTTGTCTTTTAGTTTTGTTGACTGTTCTTTTGCTGTGCAGAAGCTTCTTATCTTGATGAAGTCCCAATAGTTCATTTTTGCTTTTGTTTCTCTTGCCTTCATGGATGTATCTTGCAAGAAGTTACTGTGGCCAAGTTCAAAAAGGGTGTTGCCTGTGTTCTTCTCTAGGATTTTGATGGAATCTTGTCTCACATTAAGATCTTTCATCCATTCTGAGTTTAGAGTATGTGGAGAAAGGGGAACCCTCCTGCACTGTTGGTGGGAATGTGAACTCGTGAAGCCACTTTGGAAAACTGTGTGGAGGTTCCTCAAAGAGTTAAAAATAGACCTGCCCTATGACCCAGCAATTGCACTGCTGGGGATTTACCCCAAAGATACAGATGCAGTGAAACGTCGGGACACCTGCACCCCGATGTTCATAGCAGCAATGTCCACAAGGGCCAAACTGTGGAAGGAGCCTCGGTGTCCATCAAAAGATGAATGGATATAGAAGATGTGGTATATGTATACAATGGAATATTACTCAGCCATTAGAAATGACAAATACCCACCATTTGCTTCGACGTGGATGGAACTGGAGGGTATTATGCTGAGTGAAATAAGTCAATCGGAGAAGGACAAACATTATATGGTCTCATTCATTTGGGGAATATAAAAAATAGTGAAAGGGAATAAAGGGGAAAGGAGAAAAAATGAGTGGGAAATATCAGAAAGGGAGACAGAACATGAGAGACTCCTAACTCGGGGAAATGAACAAAGGGTGGTAGAAAGGGAGGTGGGCTGGGGGTGGGGGTGCCTGGGTGACAGGCACTGAGGGGAGCACTTGATGGGATGAGCACTGGGTGTTATGCTATATGTTGGAAAATTGAACTCCAATAAAAAATAAATAAGAAAAAGGAAAACCCAGATGTACAAAAAAAAAAAAAAAAAGATCACTATTTAAGTTATCTGTAACTCCTATATCTTCACCAACTATGACTTCGGTATTCAAAATACGTTAGTGCTCTCCCCAGGTGAAGAAGGCTTTGGAAGGACATGAATATGATGTAATGAGATAATTCTGTTAAAAAATACCTTGAGTTATATCTGGGTGCATGTTCATTTTATCCTCCTTACAGATACTCTGCAGCAGTTATATGCCAGTGATGTGACATGCTAGTGGTGTAACATGAGGCCAGAGCTTTCTAAGTGGGCATTTTTGGCCATAAACCAGTCTAGTCCCTCCACAATGATTATGTTCCATTGCAATCTGGAACCACATTTTGTTGCTCAAGACATAGAAAACGTCTTTTTTTAAAAAAAAGATTTTATTTGTTTATTAATGAGAGACAGAGAGAGAGTGACAGAGCAGAGACATAGGCAGAGGGAGAAGCAGGCTCCATGCAGGAAGCCTGATGTAGGACTCAATCCCAGGTCTCCAGGATCAGGCCCTGGGCCAAAGGTGGCGCCAAACCACAGAGCCACCCAGGCTGCCCCATTTGCTTTTTTTTTTTTTTAATATTTTTTTTTTAAATTTTTATTTATGATAGTCACAGAGAGATAGAGAGAGGCAGAGACACAGGCAGAGGGAGAAGCAGGCTCCATGCACCGGGAGCCTGACGTGGGATTCGATCCCGGGTCTCCAGGATCGCGCCCTGGGCCAAAGGCAGGCGCCAAACCGCTGCGCCACCCAGGGATCCCTGCCCCATTTGCTTTTATTTAAGTTTGATTTGCCAACATGTAGTATAACACCCAGTGTTTATCCCATCAAGTGTCCTCCTCAGTGCCCATCACCCAGTTACCCCATTCCCCTGCCTATCTCCCTTTCCACAACCCTGTGTTGCCCAGAGTTAGGAGTCTCTCATGGTTTGTCTCCCTCTCTAATTTTTCCCACTCAGTTCCCCTCCTTTTCACTATTTCTTATATTTCCCATATGAGTGAAACCATATGATGATTGTCTTTTTCCAATTGATTTACTTCGTTCAGCATAATACCCTCCAGTTCTATCCTTGTCGAAGCAAATGGTGGCTATTTGTCCTTTCTGATGGCTGAGTAATATTCCAGTGTGTGTGTGTGTGTGTGTGTGTGTGTGTGTGTGTATCACATCTTTTTAATCCATTCATCTGTTGAAGGACATCATGGCTCCTTCCACAGTTTGGCAATTGTGGACATTGGTGCTATGAACATTGGGGTGCAGGTTTCCCAGTGTTTTACTACATCTGTATCTTTGGGGTAAATACCCAATAGTGCAATTGCTGGCTTGTATGGGTAACTCTATTTTTAACTTCTTGAGGAACCTCCACGTTTTCCAGAGTGACTATACCAGTTTCCACCAACAGCGTAAGAGGGTTCCCCCTTCTCCACATTCTCTCCAACATTTGTTGTTTCCTGTCATGTTAATTTTCACCATTCTTACTGGGGTGAGGTGGCATCTCATTGTGGTTTTGATTTGTATTTCCCTGATGGCCAGTGATGTGGAGCATTTTCTCATGTGCTTGTTGTCCATGTCTATGTCTTCTTTGGAGAAATTTCTGTTCGTGTCTTCTGCTCATTTCATGATTGGATTCTCTCTTGGGTATTAAATTTAATATGTTCTTTAAAGATCTTGGATACTAGGCCTTTATCTGATATGTCATTTGCAAATATCTTCTCCCATTCTGTAGGCTGTCTTTGAGTTTTGTTGATTGTTTCTTTTGCTATGCAGAAGCTTTTTATCTTGATTAAGTCTCAATAATTCATTTTTGCTTTTACTTCCCTTGCCTTCATGAATGTATCTTTCAAGAAATTGCTGTGGCCAAGTTCAAAAAGGGTGTTGCCTGTGTTCTCCTCTAGGATTTTGGTGGCTTCTTTGCTCTTTCTACTAGGAAAGCTGTTTTTCCTGAACCCTTTAGAAAAATGATGAATAACATTTATTGTTGTTGTTTGTAAATGTGTTGTAAAAGGAAAATTTTCTCTTAATAAAGGTGTTCAGAGTACCCCTCTTGTCGAAGAGGCTCATCTGTTAGTCCTGGATGCAATGAATGGAACAGGGGCAGGTGTTATATGATCATGAGAAAAATATTTAATTTCCATGGGCTTCAGTCTTCTCACCTTAATGAGATTTGAATCAACTGAATAGCTGTCTACTGCAGAACTGTTTTAAGGCAGTCCCTGACTTATGTGCTGATCGTAAGGAGGATAAGAACCCAGTGATGAAGAAAGACATGGCCCCATTCTCCAGGAACATGTAACCAGAAAATGGGATATTCTCTCTTTAGTTCTGAATCAAAGTTCCCATTTCAGGCCAATAGCTGAGAGTCTACATAAAGGGATGGTGTTACAGTGATTAAGATGAGCACCCAACCCTCTGGAAACATACTAGACCTAAAACTGCCACAGAGTGAGTTAGGTGCAAAATAGCCCTAAATGGAATGTTTTAAACCATACAACAGAATTGTTAGCAAAGCCAGTCCAAAAAAAAGAAGGTAATCAATACCATTTGCACACATTATTTTTAAAGAAGACATTTTGATTATACAAGTAATCCATGTTAAGTGCAGGATAATTTTCAAATACAAGTAAACAAAAAGAAAAAATGAAAACCACCTTGTTACTGATATCTGAGAATCTGTGCTCTGACCATGGCTCTGTCTCTCCACCTGTATTTTCTCAAAAGTGGAATATAGACCCCCCCCCCTGCTGCTCTGCAACCTGCTTTGGAGTTACATGCATTTTCCATATTCATAAAAAATGAATAAATCTCTACAGTGTAATTTTAATGAATGTAAAGTGATTTAGTTTGGAACTATCATGATTTTATTTTTCTAAAGAAAATATAATCACCATATTTACATCTAAATATATATTATACATTCTTATTTATTCAGAATACATTTTTAGTAATTGAATTGTTAATACACAGTTATACACATTGACAAACTGATTTTTTTAATTTACTTTTTAAAAAAGATTTTATTTATTTATTTGAGAGAGAGTGAGAGCACAAGTATAGAGGGAGAGAGAGAGAATAGACTCCCTGCCGAGTAGAGAGCTTGATGCAGAGCTTGATCTCAAGACTCTGAGATCATGATCTGAGCTAAAGGCAGATGATTAACCAACTGAGCCACCCAGGTGCCCCTTTAATCTACTTGGTTGATAATAAATGCCAATAGGGCATACACAACTTTATTTTCATATCACTTCACCAGTCTGCTCCCATGAGTTACCATTCTCACTTCAGTTGGCCCACTTGCACAAACTCAGATTCATGATATTGACCCACCTATATTGTCACACCACGAAAGCTGTAAATTCTGTTTTCACACTAATTAGCATATAAAGAGGTAATCTTTAAAAAAAAACAGTTTTACAACATCAAGTTTTCAATACCTTCCTTGCAATGTAACATGCATATGCCAACTTATGTGGACTATATAACAGAGAAAAAACAGTTAAGGAGAATGGAGAAGGAAAAGGATATGTTAAGATATCTTAGACCGTATCATCTAAATTTTAAAAATCTTTAACAAAAAGCATTAGTGTTTTTTAAAATCTTTAACACAAACCAGTGTGTAATTTCTTCTCTGCTCCTCTCCAGGAAGGGTGTGTGGCCCAGTGATGAGGACTCAGAGCCCAGATGGAAGGGCAAGGCTCTAGGTTTTGTTTCAAACCTCAAAGATTTGTGAACAAATTTGAGCAGATTAATTAAGTTTCTCATATGGAACCTGTTGAAAATTTTGCCAGGCCCACCTCACATAATGATAACCATAACTCTTTAATTTAAAGGTAATTTTCATAGAGAATTATAAGAGTTATGGTTAAGACCAACTGGCACCACTGGGTTTGGTCATCTTCCAGAAATGATGAAAGTTTTAGATGTTTAATTAGTTTCCTTTCAGTTATTTGAAAAGATACTTTCACTAGGATGTTGAAATACAATTACACTTAATGCTTGGCTGTAAGCAGAGGAGTCCAGGTCATGACCTGTCCACCCATATGCCCAGAGAATCATTGATCAGATCTATCCAGACAGAAAAAGCTAAGCAGAAAAATTATCACTTGGCTTAGTTAAGTCTGAAAATGTTTCATCACACACAGGCAAGCACACTGAATGTATTAGGTTATTTTATTTTTTTAAAGATTTCATTTATTTATTCATGATAGTCACACAGAGAGAGACAGAGAGGCAGAGACACAGGCAGAGGGAGAAGCAGACTCCATGCAGGGAGCCCGATGTGGGACTCGATCCTGGGTCTCCAGGATCACGCCCTGGGCCAAAGGCAGGCGCCAAACCGCTGCGCCACCCAGGGATCCCTGTATTAGGTTATTTTAAAGCCACAAATGATTCTGATTTTCCATTTGTTTCATATATCTTTCTATGGACTGGAGCCAATGGAACTAACTAAAATCCATAGAATATTTTGGTGCCAGTCTCCCACCTGACACAATTTTTCCTCAAACTACTGTTAGCAAAATTAATACATTAGTAGTCTGCTTTCCATCTCCTCATGGAGAAGCCAATGACTAGGAGGAGAGGCCTGTATAACTGGGGAAGGACATAAGAAGTGAAGGCAGGAGAAGCTGCAGTTGGTGGCTACAAAGGTAGTAATCACAGGCAGCAGGAAAGAGAAGGGCAGCAGGGACTATTAGGTGCTCACCCCACTTCAACACTGTGCTCTGTGCATTTTATCCAACTTTAGCCACCATCACCATCCTCTTCATTTTACACATAAGGAAATTATTGTTCAGAGATGAGTCACTGTAAGATGCTTACATGGTCAGTCAACAGGTGTTTGAAGTAGGATTTTTTGTACTTTTCTTATGCCAAATAATAAACTCATTTCTCCCTGAGAATCTGGTGATCTTAAAATCATGAAGTTCATTGCCAGCTTAGACATCATTAGGTAGAGCTAGGGCTGTTTCAAATATAAATATAACTATTACTGCTACCAATAATAAACACTTCCTCAGCACTGATTATGTGTCAGGCACTAGTGCAGGCACTCTACATGCTGCCTCAGTTAAGATAGGGTAGGCAATACTGACATCATCATACTTTTCAGGGATGGAAAGCACAAAGGCTTATTTCTCACTCATACTCTGTATTCATTCAGAATTGGCCAGGGACTGAACTCTATGTTATTGTAACTGCTTAGCAGACGGAGAGGAAGAACACATCAAATCACATATTGCCTCAAAGCATTCACCTAAAAGTGGACACACAGCCATATGTCATGGGCTGAAACACAATCACAGGGCCAAGCCTTATATCAAAGGGAGCAGTCTGTGCCTGGGAGACAGGATCAGAAATACTAGGTGGCATCAGTAACAACCTTCATGCATGCACTGTGCCTATCAACTCCCAGGGACATGTTGTGGGTTACACACAGCTAGAAGAGGTAGAGCTTGGCCTTCGCCTAGTCTAAATCTTCACAATCACAGATTTCTATCTCTAGCTATAGCTGACTGAGTACTACAGTCAACATTTGCATAATATATATCCATTACTACTCCCAATTCTGCAGATTTTATTCATCCCATTACCAATGAGGACATGAATCTTACCATGAGGACAATGAAGATAGTAATACCTCCAAAATGGTAGTTGGAAATTAAACCTTAGCTTGCCTCACCCGAAAGCTTATGTTCCTTGGCTCTACTTTGTGAAATTCCTGGGGGACAGTACAGGTCTGGATTTAATAAATATGCATTAAATGCCTACACTGCACAAGATACATGAAATTCAAACATCTCTCATGTTGGCTTCTGGTGGGAAAT
Organism: Vulpes vulpes; assembly: GCF_048418805.1. Classification (NCBI taxonomy): domain Eukaryota; kingdom Metazoa; phylum Chordata; class Mammalia; order Carnivora; family Canidae; genus Vulpes; species Vulpes vulpes. Next base: position 84,828,238 of record NC_132793.1, on the reverse strand, counting down.
GATATTTGAAAGCAGGTGCATCTCTAAAATGAACAAAGAAGAGAATGAAGTGTGTAAAAACTTTTAGGGGTTATCATATATACTGGCAAAGTTCTTTCCAACAGTTCTTTCTATTTACCCCTGATGGGATTTCAAAGCATAACGGGATCTCCATTTGTTTTTGTTTTATTTTTATTTTTTAAAATAAATTTATTTTTTATTGGTGTTCAATTTGTCAACATACAGAATAACACCCAGTGCTCATCCCGTCAAGTGGCCCCCTCAGTGCCCGACACCCATTCACCCCCACCCCCCACCCTCTTCCCCTTCCACCATCCCTAGTTCGTTTCCCAGAGTTAGGAGTCTTCATGTTCTGTCTCCCTTTCTGATATTTCCTACCCATTTCTTCTCCCTTCCCTTCTATTCCCTTTCACTATTATTTATATTCCCCAAATGAATGAGACCATATAATGTTTGTCCTTCTCCGATTGACTTATTTCACTCAGCATAATATCCTCCAGCTCCATCCACGTTGAAGCAAATGGTGGGTATTTGTCATTTCTAATGGCTAATATTCCATTGTATACATAAACCAAATCTTCTTTATCCATTCATCTTTCGATGGACACCGTGGCTCCTTCCACAGTTTGGCTATTGTGGACATTGCTGCTATGAACATCCTTTTTTTTTTTTTTAAAAAAAAAAAACGTTATTCACATCCTACTTTGAAGAAACAAAGTAGAGTAATATCAAATATTAATAATAACCTAGAAAAACTGAAAAAAGCCATACAAAGTAAATTATTGTTTTGGATATAGAGCAATAACTCATATAGATATGTGCACAACATAAATAATATCTGAAAACTACTCTTTCATTTTCTATGTATGTGCTATATATGAAAGTCTGTTATTGGTAACTGCAACTGAAATTTTTCAAAACTTTAAGATCTTAGACAATGATATTGGAAAAAATTAAATAGCAGTATATAATTAACTTTGAGAAACTTGAGAAAAGTAAATAATTATAGATCTATTTTAAGAAAAGAATATATTATTTTTTGTTTATTTTTATTTTTTTTATAAATTTATTTTTTATAGGTGTTCAATTTGCCAACATATAGAATAACACCCAGTGCTCACATGCATGCATGTGCATACACACACACACACACACACACACACGCATACACACACAGAGTTATACAGTTACATTTAGAGAAATTTGAAGATTTAAGGTCATACACAATTTAGTCCTGGCTAATTAAATGATGTTAAATCACAAACCAACAGTTAGTGGAAAACAAGTATTTGTCCTTTCACCTCCAGTCAGATGAATTTTCTTGGCTTTTACCCATCTTTTTTTTTAACTCCTTACCCAATTACAATGTAAAACTGGCTCTGAACGTTCTTGGCTTTGCTCCCCGTGTGATAAGGAGTCCACTTATCTATTTCTGAATTTCAGTTCTTCCCAGGACACTGCTGATTATTTTCTAAGCTTTCCATACCTAGCCACTCTGTTACCAGCAAAATCAGCTTCCCTAAACCAACCCACCATGTCAGAACCTATGTCTGGTTCATTCCTTTGGAGGAAGGACGAAGATCAACAGAGCAACCACGTAAGAAATGATAATTTGTTAAATCTTTTCTCTCCAAGGCACAACCCACTCCTCTAGAAGATTAGATGAGGCAATTTCCTTGGATGTCTTTAAACTATGCCACATTCATGAGTTACTGGTTATCACCATGGAAAATTCAGCCAGGACAAGGTTGGCCATAGGCATTATATTTCGATCATTTCTCAGGGTCTAATTTTCCCTGACAAAGCAAGTAAGGGAGAAAAGTTGCTAATGTTCAGCTAATAGGCCTATTTAATAGGCAGTGAAATGCAGTAATGTCAGTTTCCAGGAGTCAAAAAAATGTTCAGTAGAACTGCTGATTTAAAACCGTTCTGGGGAAATATTAGATGAAGCATTTGGCAAAACAAGATGACGTGTTTGAAAAAGTGTTAGTAGGGAAAAGCTCCCAGTTTGAGAAATATCTAATGGGAAGAGATTAATCCTGAAACTAAGAATCTGACTTCTATTACAAAGCTAACTTACCAATAAATATGGCCAAAATAGGAAATGACTTAGGCTATCAAAAGTAGATGTCTTGAAAGGCCTGCCACACGGCCACTAATTCAAGTACCTGAGATGAATTTACTTGGCCTTAGAAGTTTTTATTTGTTAATAATAGACTTGGTTGTATATAGCATATTAAGTCAGATGCATCATTAATATCTTAGACTGAATTAATGTATCAGATCTTTCCTGAAATGCAGGATTTTGTGTGACTGAAATCTGTTTTAATTCTGCTGGGAAGAGTAAAAATACAGGGAGGCACTGAATATTGCAAGGGAGGGCCATGGAGAAGGGTGCAGAGCCTTGTAGAAGGGTGCAGAGCAAAAACAAAATTAAAGGGGCTTGAACTACACAAATATCCTTATAATATATGCATTACTTTTTTCCCAGTAAATAAAATACAGTACTGTAAGTGTATTTTCTCTGATTTTTTAATAATATTTTTTCTGTAGCTTACTTTATTGTAAGAATACAAGTATATAATATGTATACCAAATATATGTTAAATGTTTTTTGTCTTTTTTTAATAAATTTATTTTTTATTGGTGTTCAAAAAAAAAAAACAAAGCACCCAGTGCTCATCCCGTCAAGTGCCCACCTCAGTGCCCATCACCCAGTCACCCCCACCCCCCGCCCACCTTGCCTTCCACCACCCCTAGTTCGTTTCCCAGAGTTAGGAGTCTCTCATGTTCTGTCTCCCTTTCTGATATTTCCCACTCATTTTTTCTCCTTTCTTCTTTATTCTCTTTCTCTATTTCTTATATTCCACAAATGAATGAGACCATATAATGTTTGTCCTTCTCCGACTGATTTATTTCACTCAACATAATACCCTCCAGTTACATCCACATCGAAGCAAATGGTGGGTATTTGTCGTTTCTAATGGCTGAGCAACATTCCATTGTATACATAGACCACATCTTCTTTATCCATTCATCTTTTGATGGACACTGAAAATATATTATTTTGAAAGAACACTTGCAAAAAAAAAAAAAAAAAAAGCAGAGAGCCTAGACACTAGATAATCATCAGCCCATAAAACAACTCCATGAGGATTAGAAAAAGAAAACATACCTTTTATGAAACACTTTACTTCTGTCTCTCAGAATACTGACATAATGCACTGCTCTGGTTAGAATAAAACCCTCTACTGCCATCTGACAGAGAATTTTTATAAAATACATGCAAGCTTATGACAGATACTGGGTGTATGGTGCCCTTAAAGATGTGCACTAGACTGCATGCTCACCCTAACTGGGTGGCCTGATGATGTTCACTGAGGAGTTCTTTGGCCTGATTCTCCATTTTGCCCAGGATGCTCCTTTTTTCATCTTACTCTTCCAAGTCACATAGAAGCATCTTTTTTGTCTTGATGCAATGATAAAAAAATTTGAGCAAAAAATTAGTTTATCAGCCTCTCCCATAAGAAAAGACATAAGCATCTAAAACGTAGAGGCTTCCTATCTTTTTTCTATGTTAGAGGAACTGATTTAGAATCTGTAGGTGACTTACAATCTGCAGATTTGAGTGTTACCTCAGCTGTGTGTCACCTTTCTGCCAGGTGAATGTCTACAAGTCACTGTACCTCTGAGTATTCAGTATCCCCAGCCTATGCACCTCATACCAGAACCCTGATCCTGAGAACTTGGAAGCACTTGCAAAGCTGCCGGAATGAACCACACATTACACACACACACACACACACACACACACACACACACACACACAGTAATTGCCACACCAACATGTTCTCCTCTGATTGCTAATTACTCATTAATCAGACTTATTTGAGCACCTGTTACCAAACCAGGTTCTATATCAGATGTTGAGGTGTAAGTATGAAGAAAACTGTACCTGTATATTTGACTTGTATTTTTTTGCCAGACCAAATGTTATCTGAGAGTAGACTTTATGTTAAGTTTATCTCTGCAACACATAGTTGCAGAACAGCTCCAAAATCATCAGGTGTGTAAAATGAGATTTTTTCTGAGTTAAGGAATTTTAAGAATAAATCTGTGCATATGGCCATAAACATGATAGCTTATATCACAAAGGGTCACTTACAAGGGACACAGGATTCCTGGCTTGATGATGATGACTCACTTGCAGAAGGAATTGGATTTTAGACAAGTGACACTTCATAGGAACAAATCCTGTGACAAGATTGTCAAAATAGTGACAATAATTGAAAAGAAAAATGAGTTTTCAATAGTTCTGATTTCTCTATAGACATTACTATAGGTAGAATTATTTTTTTATTCTAAAATACACCTATTGAAAACATTCTCATCAAAATATACATTGTAATATATCTCCAGTAGATATGGAAAATTAAATTGTCATGTTAATAATTTAAAATAATAAATTCTGGAGAATATTAGATTACTTTTTCTACTCTTGTTCATCATGTTGAAAAACTTATAGCATTTATTCATATATATACTTTAAAGTTATTTTTATTGGTTTTGTTAACTCTGACAAAATGGGAAAGGATCATAAATACCTTTCATAAAGAAAAAACTAGAATTGAGATATATTCATGATATATCATTCAGGAATCTAATACAAGCATCCTTAGGTCAATCATTTTGGTGGGAGCAAGGAAGCTTATTTCAAAAATGATTCAAAGAGAATGTAAAAAAGATGACAGGGAATCTGAAAACCATCTTGTATGCAGAAACCTAGAATATTTATCCTAGGAGTTATACATAATAAAAGTCTTCAACTAGGGGATCCCTGGTGGCTCAGCGGTTTGGCGCCTGCCTTTGGCCCAGGGCACGATCCTGGAGTCCCGGGATCGAGTCCCACGTGGGGCTCCCAGCATGGAGCCTGCTTCTCCCTCTGCCTGTGTCTCTGCCTCTCTCTCTCTCTCTCTCTCTCTGTGTGTGTGTCTATCATGAATAAATAAATAAAAATCTTTTTAAAAAGTCTTCAACTATACAAAAGCATATTCTGTAATGAAGTAATCTCTGTGTTCTATATATCTGCAAATGCCAGAACTACCACAAGAAGAATGACCAAGACCAGTCAGATGAAATTAATTAATGTATAACAAGGAAAACTTTTTCGGAATAAGATAGGCTATTTGTCAAAGTAGTTTTCTCTACCAGATATGCTATGTAGAGAATCTTTGTGTTTTAGGAGAACCTATAGGTTAATTTATAAGGTCTTTTTCCAACTATAATATTGTATGTCTCCATGGCCATGTCTTCTGATGCTGAATTATTGTTCAGACTCACCTGTCCCATGAGAGCAACTCTTTTGTCTGAATTCCAGAATACTTTCTTTACAAATTTAATTTGGCTAGGTCTTTTCAATATGAAATGTTTGACAAATTCTGTATTCCTCACATCAAGGCAACTTATGGACTGTACAAATGACTTGAGGCTTCCAGCAATGTTTTAGATTCAGTTTAGTGCATATAGATACACACCTATCTGGGTAACATTGATTCAATTTGTGAGAAATAACTAAATTTGGGAGTGGTGGTTTTTGGTGGAGACAGATGACTTGGGGACCCTACTCTTCCGCCATCTTGCCCCACCTCTTTCGGAACATTTTTTTCATGTGCTTTTTGGCCATGTGTAGGTCTTCTTTGAAGAAATTTCTGTTTATGTCTTCTGTCCATTTCTTGACTGGATAATTTGTTTTCTGGGTTTGAGTTTGATAAGTGTTTTATAGATCTTGGATACTAGCCCTTTATCTGATATGTTATTTGCAAATATCTTCTTCCATTCTGTAGTCTGTATTTTAGTTTTTTTGACTGTTTCCTCTGCTGTGCAGAAGCTTTATCTTTATGAAATCTTGATAGTTCATTTTTGCTTTTGTTTCCTTTGCCTTTAGAGATGTCTTGCAAGAAGTTGCCGTGGCTGAGATAAAAAAAGTTGCTGCCTATGTTCTTCTCTAGGATTTTCATGGATTCCTGTCTTACATTTAGGTCTTTCATCCATCCTTTTAGTTTATCTTTGTGTATGGTGTAAGAGAATGGTCCAGTTTCATTCTTCTGCATGTGGCTGTCCAATTTTCCCAATAGCATTTGTTGAAGAGATTATCATTTTTCCATTGGATATTCTTTCCTGCTTTGTCAAAGATGAGTTGACCATAGAATTAAGGGTCTATTTCTGAGTTCTCTTTCTATTCCATTGATCTGTGTGTCTGTTTTGTGCCAGTACCACACTGTCTTGATTATCACAGCTTTGTAATACAGCTTGAAGTCATGCATTATGATATTCCCAGTTTTTGTTTTCTTTTTCAATATGTCTGGCTATTTGGGTCTTTTCTGTTTCTGCACAAATCTCCATTATTTGTTCCAACTCTGAAAAATGTTTATTGCATTTTGGTAAGGATTGTATTGAATATGTAGATTGCTCTAAGTAGCACAAACATTTAACAATATTTATTCTTCCATTCCATAAGCATGGAATGTTTTTCCATCTCTGTGTATTCCTCAATTTCTTTCATAAATGTCCTATAGTTTTTAGAATACAGATCCTTTACCTTTTTAGTTAGGTTTATCCTTATGTGCCTTATGGCTTTCAAAAACCTAGATAACTTTCAAATCAATAAATAAATGAAAAGCATCCAAGGGGGGGTAGGCCCCGCAAGGAGCCGGGGTAAGGCCAGACGGCAAGAGCCCCCAAGACAGGAAAGCCCAGTCCCTGAGCAGGGCCTCCAGGGAGCAGGGGCCTCACAAAATAAACAGCTCCAACTGAACCCTGAACCTGGCAGGGGGCAGGGAAGCTCCCCCAGGTACACACATCTGAGAATCAGCACAGCAGGCCCCTCCCCAGGAGATCTGCAGGAAGGACAGGGGAAGAGAAAGTTGTTAACCTGTATTAAATCAATATGTGAAAAACTGACTTCTCATAAAATTGAGTTATTAATTCCCCTGACAAATGAACATGCATATGTTATGTTTTATTATTTTAAGTGAGAGATTTTGCACATTTTATTATCTTCTTGATATTTAACGTTTTTGATGATGTTATTATTATTTATATTTTATTATTTTTTATTGGGGTTCGATTGACAACATATGGCATATCACCCATTGCTCATCCCGTCAAGTGACCCACTCAGTGCCCATCACCCAGTCACCCAAAACCCCCCATCCCTCGCCCACCTCTCTTTCCATACCCTTCTTCATTTTCCAGAGTTAGGTGTCTCCCAGGTTCTGTAACTCTCACTGATATTTGCCAAACCTGTCTCCCTCTCTGTGATTTCCCACTGATTTTTCTCCTTTCCTCTTTATTCCCTTTCACTATTTCTTATATTCCACAAATGAATGAGACCATATAATGTTTGTCCTTCTCCAATTGATTTATTTCACTCAACATAATACCCTCCAGTTCCATCCACATCGAAGTAAATGGTGGGTATTCGTAATTTCTAATGGCAGAGTAATATTCCTTGTATACATAGACCACATAGTTTTTTAAATAAATTTATTTTTATTGGTGTTCAATTTGCCAACATATAGAATAACACCCAGTGCTCATTCTGTCAAGTGCCCACCTCAGTGCCCACCACCCAGTCACCCACATCCCCGCTCACCTCCCAAACACCAAGCCTAGTTCGTTTCCCAGAGTTAGGAGACTTTCATGTTCTGTCTCCCTTTCTGATATTTCCAACTCATTTTTCTCCTTTCCCCTTTCACTATTTTTTTATATTCCCCAAATGAAAGAGACCATACAATGTTTGTTTTTTTCCAACTGACTTATTTCACTCAACATAATACCCTCCAGTTCCATCCACATCGAAGCAAATGGTGGGTATTTGTTATTTCTAATGGCTGAGTAATATTCCATTGGATACATAAACCCTATCTTTATTCATTCATCTTTCGATGGACACCGAGGCTCCTTCCACAGTTTAGCTATTGTGGGCATTGCTGCTAGACACATCGGGGTGCAGGTGTCCTGACGTTTCATTGCATCTGTATCTTTGGGGTAAATCCCCAGCAGTGCAATTGCTGGGTCGTAGGACAGAACTATTTTTAACTCTGAGGAACCTCCAACAGTTTTCCAGACTGGCTGCACCAGTTCACATTCCCACCAACAGTGCAGGAGGGTTCCCCTTTCTCCACATCATCTCCAATATTTGTGGCTTCCTGCTTTGTTAATTTTCCCCATTCTCACTGGTGTAAGGTGGTATCTTATTGTGGTTTTGATTTGTATTTACCTAATGGCAAGTGATGCAGAGCATTTCCTCATGTGCTTGTTGGCCATATCTGTGTCTTCCTCTGTGAGATTTCTGTTCATGTCTTTTGCCCATTTCATGATTGGATTGTTTGTTTCTTTGCTGTTGAGTTTAATAAGTTCTTTATAGATCTTGGAAATTAGCCCTCTATCTGATACGTCATTTGCAAATATCTTCTCCTATTCTGTAGGTTGTCTTTGAGTTTGTTGACTGTTTCTTTTGCTGTACAAAAGCTTCTTATCTTGATGAAGTCCCAATAGATCATTTTTGCTTTTCTTTCTCTTGCCTTCATGGATGAATCTTGCAAGAAGTTGCTGTGGCCGAGTTCAAACAGGGTGTTGCTTGTGTTCTCCTCTAGGATTTTGATGGAATCTTGTCTCACGTTAAGATCTTTCATACATTTTTGAGTTTATCTTTGTGTATGGTGCAAGAGAGTGGTCTAGTTTCATTCTTCTGCATGTGCATGTCCAATTTTCCCAGCACCATTTATTGAAGAGACCGTCTCTTTTCCAGTGGATAGTCTTCTTTGTCGAATATTAGTTGACCATAAAGTGGAGGGTCCAATTCTGGATTCTCTATTCTGTTCCATTGATCTATCTGTCTCTTTTTGTGCCAGTACCACACTGTCTTGATGACCATAGCTTTGTAATAAAACCTGAAATCTGGCATTGTGATGCCCCCAGCTATGGTTTTCTTTTTTAAAATTCCCTTGGCTACTCGAGGTCTTTTTTGATTCCACACAAATCTTAAAATAATTTGTTCTAACTCTCTGAAGAAAGTCCATGGTATTTTGGTAGGGATTGCATTAAACATGTACATTGCCCTGGGTAACATTGACATTTTCACAATATTAATTCTGCCAATCCATGAGCATGGAATATTTTTCCATCTCTTTGTGTCTTCCTCAATTTCTTTCAGAAGTGCCTGTAGTTTTTAGGGTATAGATCCTTTACCTCTTTGGTTAGGTTTATTCTTAGGTATCTTATACTTTTGGGTACAATTGTAAATGGGATTGACTCCTTAATTTCTCTTTCTTCAGTCTCATTGCTAGTGTATAGAAATGCCACTGACTTCTGGGCATTGATTTTGTATCCTGCCACACTGCCAAATTGCTGTATGAGTTCTAGCAATCTTGGGGTGGAGTCTTTTGGGTTTTCTATGTAGAGTATCATGTCATTGGCGAAGAGGGAGAGTTTGACTTCTTCTTTGCCAATTTGAATGCCTTTCATGTCTTTTTGTTGTCTGATTGCTGAGGCTAGGACTTCCAGTACTATGTTGAATAGCAGGGGTGAGAGTGTGCATCCCTGTCTTGTTCCTGATCTTAGGGGAAAGGCTCCCAGTGCTTCCTCATTCAGAATGATATTTAATGTGGGCTTCTCGTAGATGGTTTTTAAAATGTTGAGGAATGTTCCCTATATCCCTAACCTCTGAAGAGTTTTGATCAGGAATGGATGCTGTATTTTGTCAAATGCTTTCTCTGCATCTATTGAGAGGATCATATTGTTCTTGTTTTTTCTCTTGCTGATATGATGAATCACATTGATTGTTTTATGAGTGTTGAACCAGCCTTGCATCCCGGGGATAAATCCTACTTGGTCATGGTGAATAATCTTCTTAATGTACTGTTGGATCCTATTGGCTAGTATCTTGTTGAGAATTTTTGCATCCATGTTCTTCAGGGATATTGGTCTATAATTCTCCTTTTTTGGTGGGGTCTTTGTCTGGTTTTGGAATTAACATGATCCTGGCCTCATAGAACAAGTTTGGAAGTACTCCATCTCTTTCTTTCTTTCTGAACAGCTTTAGTAGAATAAGTATGGTTTCTTTTTTAAACGTTTGATAGAATTCCCCAGGGAAGCCATATGGCCCTGGAGTCTTGTGTCTTGGGAGGTTTTTGATGACTGCTTCAATTTCCTCCCTGGTTATTGGCCTGTTCAGGTTTTCTATTTCTTCCAGTTCCAGTTTTGGTAGTTTGTGGGTTTCCAGAAATGTGTTCATTTCTTCTAGGTTGTCTAATTTATTGGTGTATAGCTGTTCATAATATGTTTTTTAAATCGTTTGTATTTCCTTGGTGTTGGTAGTGATCTCTCCTTTCTCATTCATGATTTTATTAATTCGGCTCTTTTCTCTCTTCTTTTTAATAAGGCTAGGTAATGGTTTATCTATCTTATTAATTCTTTCAAAGAACCAACTCCTGGTTGCCCTATTTTTTGGCATATAGCTGCTCATAATATTTTTTAAAAATCGTTTGTATTTCCTTCGTATTGGTGGTGATCTCTTCATTTTTCATTCATGATTTTATTAATTTGAGTCTTTTCCCTTTTGTTTTTAATAAGGCTGGCTAATGATTTATCTATCTTATTAATTCTTTAAAAGAACCAACTCCTGGTTTTGTTGATCTGTTCCACAGTTCTGTTCTCTATTTCATTGAGTTCTGCCTGAATCTTTAATAACTCTCTTCTTCTGCTGGTTGTAGGTTTTATTTGCTGTTCTTTCTCCAGTTTCTTTAGGTGCAAGGTTCGCTTGTGTATTTGAGTTTTTTCCAGTTTTTTGTGGGACACTTAACTTGTGATGTATTTCCCTCTCAGGACTACTTCTTTCTGAGAAGAATGTGAGAAGAATGTGTATTTAGTTGCGTTTGGATGTAAAGTTTGGGAAGGGAAACAGGCATTCAGATTCAGGAGATAGAGTTCTGAAAATATTTGTGAAATCCATCTGGTCCAGTGTATCATTTAAAGCTCTTCTTTTTTTTGGAGATGTTGTGCTTAGAATATCTATCAATTACATAAAGTGCCGTATAAAGTCTCTGAGTATTAGTATATTATTATCTAAGTATGCCTTAACTTTGGTTATTAATTGATTGATATACTTGGCAGCTCCCACATTCGGGGCATAAATGTTCATGATTGTTATGTCCTCCTGTTGGATAGATCCTTTAAGTGTGATATAGTGTCCCTCTTCACCTCTTACTACCGTCTTTGGGATAGTTTAATTTATCTGATATGAGGCTTACTCCCCCTGCTTTCTAGAGGATGATTTGAATGGTAAATGGTTCTTCAACCTTTCATTTTCAGGCTGTAGGTGTCCTTCACTCTAAAATCAGTCTCTTTTAGACAGAGACAAAAAAGTCTTGCTTTTTTATCCTGTCTGAAACCCTGTGCCTTTTGATGGAATAATTTAGCCCATTAATATTCAGAGTTACTATTGAAAGATATGAATTTAGTGTCATCATAATACCCATTCAGTCCCTGTTTTGTGGATTATTTCTTTGGACTTCTTTCTTTCACAGAGTCCTCCTTAACATTTCTTGCAGAGCTGGTTTGGAGGTCACATATTCTTTCAGTTTCTGCCTGTCTTGGAAGCTCTTTATCTCTTCTTCTGAATGAGAGCCTTGCTGGATAGAGTATTCTTGGCTGCATGTACTTCTCATTTAGGACCCTGAATATATCCTGCCCACCCTTTCTGGCCTGCCAGGTCTCTGTGGAGAGGCCTGCTGTTAACTAATACTTCTCCCCATAAAGGTTAGGGATTTCTTGTCTCTTGCTGTTTTAAGGATCTTCTCTTTATCTTTGGAGTTTGCAAGTTTCACTATTAAATGTTGAGGTGTTGAATGGTTTTTATTGATTGGGGGTGGGGGTGAGGAAATCTTTCTCCTGGATCTGAATGCCTGTTTCCCTTCCCAAATTAGGGAATTTCTCAGCTATGATTTGTTCAAATACACTTTTTGGTCCTCTATCTCTTTCAGCACCCTCTGGAACCCCAATTAAACGTGGACTTTTCCTTCTGAGGCTGTAATTTATTTTAACCTTTCCTCATGATATTTTAATGTTTTTTCTCTTTTTCCTCATCTTCCTTCCTTTCCATCAACTTGTCTTCTATGTCACTCACTCTTTCTTTTACCTCATTAACCCTGGTCGTTAGGACCTCCTGTTTGGATTGCATCTCATTTAAGTGATATGTAATTTTGGCCTGTTTGATCTAAATTCTGCAGTCATGAAGTCTCTTGAATCCTGTAGGCTTTTTCCAGAGCAACCAGTAGCTTCATAATTGTGCTTCTGAATTGGATTTCTGACATTGAATTGTAATCGGAATTCTGTAACTCTGTGGGAGAGAGTACTGTTTCTGATTCTTTTGTAGTGAGTTCTTCTTTCTAGTCATTTTGCTCAGTGCAGAGTGGCTAAAAACACGTTTTACTGGAAAAAGGAAGGAAAAAAACACGAGAAAAAGGGGAAACAAACAAACAACCCCCGCAAAGTATAAAAAAGAAAAACAAAAACAATAAAAAGAAGGAGGGGTATCCTCTGGTTCTATATACTGTAAATCCGTCTACTTTTCCTGGAGTTTTCCAATGCTGCTCGGTTGAGAACTTGCTCTTCCACTGTCCTTCCAGCTGGTGTTCTGGCGGAGGTGCCTGATGTGCTGATTCTCAGGTGTGTGCACCTGGGGGAGCTGCCTCGCCCCCTGCCAAGTGCATGGCTCAGTGGGAGCTGTCTATCCTGTGAGGCCCCTGTTCCCTGGTGGCCCTGTTCCATCCCACACACACGGTAACGCCAGGAGGAACAACCACACTGTCGGTGGCCAGCTCTCTAGCTCTCTAGTCAGCTCCTGCATTAAGTACCACAGGCACACTCGGCAGTGGCCTGGGTGCCCCAGGGGCACTGATCTGCACAGCTCAGGGGCGCCCAGTGGCAGTAGGGTCCTCACTGTCCTGTGCCCTCCCCATCTCCGCCTGTCCCGCGGAGAGTGCTGGATCCTGGGAAGTGTCTCCCGCACTCTGGGATCTGGGGCCTGTGCTGCTGGAATTGTGCTCCCAGGGTCATGAAATCTCCTCCACGTGGAGCCACCCCTGAGCTTTTCTGGAGGCCCCACTGGGTGTAGCTCCAGCCCTTTTTGGAGCTCGGCCCACAGTCTGTGGTGCTGCGCTCTTCCCTGGGATCACTTCCTCTCTTAGTGACCCGGAGAACCTGGGGGCTCTACTGGCCCCCTCTGATCCTGCCCCACTTCCCTGCGAATGCCTTTCCATCCAGGAAGATTTTTAAAATTCCTACTTCTCCGAGACTGGGCTCTCCTGTCCTGGAGGCATTTGCTGCCCGACCTTAGCCCAGTTCCTTAGGGAGCCTCTCCCCCATTGGATTATTTTTTATTTTTTTTTCTTTCTAACTTGTTAGAAACGTGAACTCTTCTCTCTGTAACATTCCAGCTTTAAATCTCAGGCCGAATTCATAGGTTTTCAGGATGATTTGAAAGTTATCTAGGTAAGTTGGTGAGGACAGGTGACTTGGGGACCCTACTCTTTCACCATCTTGCCCCGCCCCCTCCTGATAATGTTTTTACATGGGATCTTTTTAAAATTTCATTTTCAAATTATTGCTAATGAAAAGTACAATTAATAATAATTAATATAGTTATTAGTGCTAATTATATAAAACATGTTGACTTTCAGTAATCTTGCTAAATTCCTTATCTGTAGACTTTTTTTTTAGTGTAATCATGCTTTCTGGGAATAACAAGAGCTTTATTAATACTACTTTCCAAACCTTATATGTAACAAATATTTTACTTTTGGAATAATTTTAGAAAAAGTTGCAAATATAATATCAAGATCACCTATCCACCTTCCTCTAAAGTTAAAATCTTCCATAACTATGACATATTTATTACAACTAAGAAACCAATAGTATGTTATTGTTGATTAAAATCTAGACTTTGTTCAGATTCCACCAGATTTTATACCAATGTTCTTTTTCTGTTCCTGGATCTAATTCAGAATATGATATTATATTTACTTTTTCAGTTTTTATTTTAATTCTAGTTAGTTAACATGCAGTGTTATATTAGTTTCAGGTGTACATATAGTGATTCAACACTTCCATACCCTGTGCTCATCACAAGTGCCTTCCTTAATTCACTTCCTTCACCCATCTTCCCACCTACCTTCCCTTTGTAACCATCCATTTGTTCTCTACACTTAGCATAGTTTCCTTGATATCCCTTGGTCCATGACAGTTTCTTAACCTCTCATGGCCTTTTATGACATGATAGTTTCATGACCTGACTGGTAAGTCAGATGTTTAGTAAAATGTTCCTCAACCTGGATTTGTCATATTTTTATTTCATTATATTGGGTTTATGAGTTTTGGGAAAGAATTCCACAGAAGTTAACTTCTCTTGTCATTATATTACATCAAATGTACATGATATCAACCCAATTTACAATTGATGATGTTAACCTTGATAATTTTGTTAAAGTAGCTCTCACTAGGCTTTTCCACTATAAAAATATTCTTTCTCCTTTTTCAATACTCCATTCTTTGGACATGATTCACTAAGACCAGTCCATGCTCAAGATGGAGGACAGGAATGGACATTAAGGGCCACTTCCTAGAGAAGACAGTAACTATTCATAATATTTGAAATACTTCTGTAAAGATTTATCTTTTTCCCTCACTTATTTACTTATTTATTTAATAATTTATAACAGTGTAGACTAATGTATATTTATTTTATACACTGGGTTGTAATCCAACGCTGTGCCATTTCTTTTGTTTTAGATTGACATTGGTGTCTTTTTGATGTGCCTCCATCCTTTTAGTTTTTAAATCACTTCCTTGATTTCTGGTACTACAAGATACTCCATGCAATCATTATATGTTTTATGGTTATCTCTTGCCTCAGTGCACAGGCTAGAATCTCCAGTATGATTTTGAATAGCAGTGGCAATAGTGGGCTTTTATTCTAATCTCAAGGAAGACTCTTAAGACATTTTCATATTCAATACAAAATAACTTGTATCTGATTAAGAAAGTTTTCTCTATTTCTATTTTTTAGTTTTTTAAAGACATGATTAAATAGTTCAAATTTTATTTTATTTTTTAATAATAAATTTATTTTTTATTGGTGTTCAATTTGTCAACATACAGAATAACACCCAGTGCTCATCCTGTCAAGTGCCCCCCTCAGTGCCCCTCACCCATTCACCCCCACCCCCTGCCCGCCCTCCCCTTCCACATGCCTAGTTCATTTCCCAGAGTTAGGAGTCTTCATGTTCTGTCTCCCTTTCTGATATTTCCTACCCATTTCTTCTCCCTTCCCTTCTATTCCCTTTCACTATTATTTATATTCCCCAAATGAATGAGACCATATAATGTTTGTCCTTCTCCAATTGACTTATTTCACTCAACAATAGGTCAAATTTTAAAAACAATATGAAAATTTTCTTTTAACATGTATAATATGTTAATTTATTTTCAATTATTAAACCAACCTTGAATTTCTAAAGGAACTTAATTTGATCATGATATGTTTTTCTTTGTGTGTATATCAGTAGATTATGTTTGCTAATTCCATTATTTTCATTTATCTTTAAATTGTTTTCAATAGAAATATTTTTTCTTTCAAGAGTTTCAGTAACTTTTTATTTATTTTATTTTATCTTGTAAAATATTATATTTATTTATCCATGAAAGACACACAGAGAGAGGCAGAGACATTGGCAGAGGGAGAAGCTGGCTTCCTGCAGGCAGCCTGATGCAGGTTTCAATCCCAGGACCCTGGGATCATTACCTGAGCCAAAGGCAGATGCTCAGTGGTTGAGCAATTAAAATGTATTTTAATTATATATTCATAAAATATGATATTGTTATATAGAAAAAATAAAAGAAAAATGAATGAGAGAATGGTATAACAAATTTCATTAGCTCATAACCCAGGTTCAGAAATTATAAATTCATACTAAAATGCTTTTTCTGAAATCCCATAAATCCTCTTAACATGAACACACATGCAAAATTATGTTTATATAAACTGCAGAGAATTTTTGGCCATTTAATTAATTTAGTTGAGAATAGCTTTTTTCTATTGGGTTATTTTCCTTTTCATAGGAAAGGCTATGACTTGTAGCCTATATTAGGTTCAAAAATAGCTGTAGATTTACATTGGCCTTTCCTGAACAGCCTATCTAAAATAACATCTCCTGTCAAGCTCTGTATTCCCTTACTTGCTTTATTTCTCTCTAAGGCACTTGCTAAAATCTGAGGCTTATTAATATATTTATTTGTTTATTTATTATTGTCTGTCTTCCATATGAAATAAGGCTATTGTCTGAGTTGTTTCCTACAGTTTTTCCAGTCACCAGAACAGCATCTTGTACATAACAGATATTCAATAAGTATTTGTTGGATGAACTAATTTATTTGTACTATATAGATATGCTAATCTGCATATACTAAGGTCTTATCACTTATTTCATATATATCTAATTTTTATGTTTATGATACCTTTTGGTGTACAGGTGTATTTAATTTTAATGCTGTCAAACTAATAAATATTTTCTTTTATGATTGTTTACTTAAAATCTGTCCCTATCCTGAAAATATAAAAAAATTCTGTATGTTTTTGTAAGGATGTATTTAATTTTGCATTTCACAGATTTTTCTATCTGATACATTTTTATAGATGGTGTCCATCAGAAATCTGCATTTTTTCCTAAATGGATAATCTGGATCAATTTTTTTGTTTGAATTTTTTTTAAGATTAAGCAGTTATTTTTTTTGGAAACATATATATTTTTTATTTTTTATTCTTTTAAAAATTTTTATTGGAGGTCAATTTGCCAACATATAGCATAACACCCAGTGCTCATCCCATCAAGTGCCCCCCTCAGTGTTGTTCAATAATTTATCTTTTACCTATTGATCTGCAATGCCATTTCTTCACATTTGAGGTTGTATTTTCTTTTAGTCTATTTGTTGTCTCTATGCCATGACCATACTGTTTTAATTTCCATAGCTTCATTATAGGCTTTGATAGGTTTTAGCTAGTCAGTGCCCACAGACTTTGATTCCTGTGTTAGGGGTCCCCACTCAGTTACTGTTTATGACAGTAGAAAGGTACAGATTAGAATAATTAAAGCAAAAGGTACGTACAACAGAGTCCAGCAGTAGCTAGGCATGAGCTTCCAGTTGTCCTTTCCCCATGGAGTTACAAAACATTACTTAGTTCTTCCTTAGGCACCAGAAACCTTTATATGTAATAAGATGTGAATAGTATATTGTCAACTGGGAAAGTTTACATAAGCTTTGGTGTCCAGGGTTTTTATTGGTGTTAGTAACATAGACATGAACAACCCACATGACTGACCTTAGGTGCTCAGTCTCCAGTAGTCTCACCCCTCTGAAATCAAAGTGATACCATATGGCCCGAAGCTCCAAGCATACAAAAACAAATGTTCACTGTGAATCACAGTGTTAGCATGTACCATCTGGTATCGTAAGTGTACAAAGACATACTAGGCAGCCAATTCCAAGGGCTCAGAGGAATATTCGTGGTTTGGGTATTCAGGCTGCCAAATTAACCCTTTACTGCAGTTCTTCTTATTCAAAATTATTTTAATTTTTCTTGGCCCTGTGTTCATCCATATGAATTTTAGATTCGTCCTTTTGAGTTCAATGAAATATCCTGTTGGTATTTATATTTGAATTACATTGTATTTAATGATTAAATATCTTTGTGATCTTTAGAACTCTAAAGCAAAAACTTCATTTTATTTTTTATTTATTTTTTGTCTTGACAGAAAATGCTGTACGTATTTCTCCACAAAGTGTAGCATATGTATGTTACATTTATTTTTAGGTATATCATTTTCTTGTGGGTGTATTAAATTCTATACTATAATTTTTTATTGAGGATATTTGCATACCTTTTTATAAGTGAGCTTGGTCTGTAAATCTTTGTTTTTATACTTCTCTGGTATTTCTCTATTCCTTTTTATTTCATTCTACTCTCTGGAACAGATAATTTAAGACTTAAAAGTATCTGTTTTCTAAATATAACTGTTTAGCAGCATAATTTGGTACTTTTGTTTTTCATTTTTAAGTATTGATTTAATTAATTTAATTTCATAGGTTTATTAAAGCTTTCTACATTATGTAATTATTTAAGATATTTTTCTAGGAAATAGGTCACTGAAGTTTCAAATTTATTCTACCAATTTATATTTCCTTGTAATTTATATACTTTTTAAAAGTATCATTATGCATATAAAGATTTTTAATCTAAAGGTTAATCATTGGTGCCCTTTCTCTATATGAGTATAGGGCTAAGATTTGTCTATTAGACTTTTAAAACATTCAACTTTGGTTTTGTCTATCTTTACTTTTAAACGTTTATTGTCTATTTTTATATCACTAATACCACCTATCTTATTCATTTCATCCATCTAATATTTCCATTTACTGTCTTTTTATTATTACTTATTTTAAGCTCCATGTTATTTGCTTTACATCCTTGATGTGACCTTTTCATTTCTGTTTAGTTCTAAAGAACTGTGGTAGTGTTGGTGGGCATGTATAGCCACTGTGGAAAACAGTATGAAGTTTCTTCAAAGAATTAAAAATATTATTACAATATGATCCAATACTTTCCCTACTGGGAATTTATCCAAACAAAATGAAAATACTAATGCAAAAAGATACTTGCATCTCTTTGTTTAAGATATTTGCATTCTTTGCAATAGCTAAGATGAGGAAGCAACATAAGTGTTCATTGATGAATGAATAAGAAAGATGGAATATATATATATATATATATATATATATATATATATATATATATATATAAACATGAATGGACCTATAGGGTATTATGCTAAATGAAACAAGTCAGACAGAGAAAGACAAATTCCACATAATTTCACTTATATGTGGAATCTAAAAAGATGAACAAACAAAAAGTAGAATCAGACCTATAAATACAGAGAACAAACTGATAGTTGCCAGAAGGGAGGTGGGAGGGTAGATGGACAAAATGGGTGAAACAAAGTGGGAGATACAGTCTTCTAGTTATGAAATGAATAAGTCATGGGAATAAAAGGCATAGCACAGGGAATACAGTCAATGATATTGTAATAGCATTGTATAGTGACAGATGGTCACCATACCTTCAGGTAGTGAATGTATTGATTCCTTTTTTTAA
This sequence comes from Vulpes vulpes, assembly GCF_048418805.1. Lineage (NCBI taxonomy): Eukaryota > Metazoa > Chordata > Mammalia > Carnivora > Canidae > Vulpes > Vulpes vulpes. Next base: position 84,808,968 of record NC_132793.1, on the reverse strand, counting down.
ATAGGTATCAAATGTTTTTTTTTTTTAATTGGAGTTAAATTTGCCAACATATACCATAACACCCAGTGCTCATCCTTCCAAGTGCCCCCCTCAGTGCCCATCACCCAGTCACCCCAACCCCCCCCCACCCACTTCCCCTTCCACTACCCCTTGTTAATTTCCCAGAATTAGGTGTCTCTCATGTTTTGTCACCCTCACTGATATTTTCACTCATTATATCTCCTTTCCCTTTATTCCCTTTCACTAATTTTTATATTCCCCAAATGAATGAGAACCTTGTCCTTCTCTGATTGACTTACTTCACTCAGCATAATACCCTCCAGTTCCATCCACGTCGAAGCAAATGGTGGGTATTTGTCATTTCTAATGGCTGAGTAATATTCCATTGTATACATAAACCACATCTTCTTTATCCATTCATCTTTCGATGGACACCGAGGCTCCTTCCACAGTTTGGCTATTGTGGACATTGCTGCTAGAAACATCGGGGTGCAGGTGTCCCGGCGTTTCATTGGATCTGTATCTTTGGGGTAAATCCCCAGCAGTGCAATTGCTGGGTCATAGGGCAGATCTATTTTTAACTCTTTGAGGAACCTCCACACAGTTTTCCAGAGTGGCTGTATACCAGTTCACATTCCCACCAACAGTGCAAGAGGGTTCCCCTTTTTCCACATCCTCTCCAACATTTGTTGTTTCCTGCCTTGTTAATATTCCCCATTCTCACTGGTGTGAGGTGGTATCTCATGGTGGTTTTGATTTGTATTTCCCTGATGGCCAGTGATATCAAATGTTTAAGACTTAATTTGCCTTTAACTCAACAAAACTGTATCTTAGAGGCCACATGAAAGTAATGAAAATGAGAACTTTGTGGGAGTGTCCACTTGAAGGGATTCAGAGTAGAAATGATCTAGACTCACGGAAATGGTAAAAGCTTCAGCGACAGAAATGCTCTTTCCCTACCCATAATTCACCTGGGGGAGAATGTCCATGAATGTAATAAAGCCTTTGGTCTTCCTTTTTTCCTCAGTTGACAGGAGCAACCTCAGACTGGACAAAAAGTCTATAAATACAGTGAATTTAGGGAAGCCTTTCACGGCATCAAACCATTCTTCCAGTACCAGAGAATTCATGCTGGGGGAGACTGCTATGAATGCCATGAGAATGGAAAATCCTTCTTCCAGCCCACTGACCTAATCATGCCTGAGAAAATCTATTGTGGAGACAAAACCTATGCTTGTAACAAATGTGAGAAATCCTTCAGATACAGCTCCGACCTAATCAGGCATGAATATTCCTTTTTTTAAAAGATTTTATTTATTTATTCATGAGAGACACACAGAGACAGAGAGAGGCAGAGACATAGGCAGAGAGAGAAACAGGCTCTATGCAGGGAGCCCAATGCAGGACTCAATCCTGGAACTCCAGGATCACGCCTTGGGCTGAAGGCAGACACTTAACCACTGAGCCACCCAGGCATCCCTATTTATTCCTAACAATGCTTTTTACCTTATGGTTTAATTAGCTTGCTGCTAACTTGTGGTGATCATAGCATAATGTATAAACTTATAGAATCACTACGTTGTACACATGAAACTAATGTAACATTGTGTGTCAACTATACTTACATTAAAAAATAAAAAATAACCTGGTAGTTTTAAGATATGTCTACAACATATTCGGCATATCTTCCATCAAAAGTCAGAATCTAACCTCCTTCCCTATGAATGTGAGCTGCTGAACTTAATGAAGAGCTGATAACAAATAAAATGTGGTGGAAATGATGCTGAATGGCTTTGGTTGCAAGGTCATGAAAAGGATGGATTATGCCTGGGTCTCTCTGGATCTTGGACCTCCCCGTTTCTGGGAGAAAGCAGCCATCATCTTGAGAGAATGCTTATGAAGCCCTGTGGAAAAGCCCATATGGTTTGGAATCAACACGTCAGCACCTACTTCTCAGAAAGGTGAGTGAATTGCCTTGAAAGTGTATTCTTTAGTTCAAGTGAAGTCTTCAAAGGACAACATCTGACTACAGCCTCATGAAAGCCATCAAGCCAGAATCACATAATCAAGTTGCTCTCAAATTTCTGATACACCTCCAAAGAAATAATAAAACATTTTTGTTTTGAAATCACTAAGTTTGGGGGATGACCTATTATTCAACAATAAATTACTAATACACTATATTTGCATTATGCTTTATTATTACCAAATAATTTTGACCAATGAATAATCTAGAAGTATTTTTAATATTTAACACATAATTTTTGGTCATATTTTTGGTTTTAGTTTTCATTTGTATCACATTGTAGTTGAAGAATGTTGGATAATAAGGTCTATATATGTATTGTACCTATAGTATATAATCAATTTTTATAAATATTCCATGAAAAAATAAAATATATATTCCATGAGTGAATAAAAAAATAAGTAATTTCTAATTACTTGTTGCAGGGTTAAACATTGGCTCATTGGACAAATACGTGATCACTATAAATACTTGCCCATTTATTTATTTTGTAATACTGACTATAGTTGATTTTGTGTTATTAGGTACAAATAAGTTTAATGTTATTATCTATTTCAGATGAATTGTATATTTGTCTTTATTTTTACTGAAATATTTTTGTCTCTTTATATTTTATGCATATTTACTCTTGACAACAATTTAATGCCACAAGTATCCAGTCCAAATTTCTCTTTATATTATGATCTGTTTTATGCAATTACTCTCTTCCTCAATTGTGGGGGAGAGAATTCTGCACTAGGGTTATGGAGTGATCAAACATGTGAGGGTTACACTCATGTGTAGTTCATGTGTAGAGTAAACAAGCATGGTTTATGGGAGGCAGGTTTGTAGTAATAAGAGGGTGGGGTGACACCTAATTTCTGTGCCTGGTATCCAGGATAAAGAGAGTTATTTGTTTAGAAGATCGTCCAGGGAGAAGGATTATTAAAAGGAATTGCAATTTGGCCTTTTGAGATCCTCCAGATTTTTTTAATAAATTTATTTTTTATTGGTGTTCAATTTGTCAACATACAGAATAACACCCAGTGTTCATCCCATCAAATGCCCCCCTCAGTGCCCATCACCGAGTCACCCCCACCCCCCGCCCACCTCCCCTTCCACCACCCCTAGTTCGTTTCCCAGAGTTAGGAGTCTCTCATGTTCTTTCACCCTTTCTGATATTTCCCACTCATTTTTTTCCTTTCCCCTTTATTCCCTTTCACTAATTTTTATATTCCCCAAATGAATGAGAACATATAATGTTTGTCCTTCTCCGATTGACTTATTTCACTCAGCATAATACCCTCCAGTTCCATCCACGTTGAAGCAAATGGTGGGTATTTGTCATTTCTAATGGCTGAGGAATATTCCATTGTATACATAGACCACATCTTCTTCATCCATTCATCTTTCGATGGACACCGAGGCTCCTTCCACAGTTTGGCTATTGTGGACATTGTTGCTAGAAACATCGGGGTGCAGGTGTCCCGGCGTTTCATTGGATCTGTATCTTTGGGGTAAATCCCCAGCAGTGCAATTGCTGGATCACAGAACAGGTCTATTTTTAACTCTGAGGAACCTCCACACAGTTTTCCAGAGTGGCTTCACGAGTTCCCATTCCCACCAACAGTGCAAGAGGGTTCCCCTTTCTCCACATCCTCTCCAACATTTGTGGTTTCCTGCCTTGTTAATTTTCCCCATTCTCACTAGTGTGAGGTGGTATCTCATTGTGTTTTTGATTTGTATTTCCCTGATGGCAAGTGATGTGGAGCATTTTCTCATGTGCTTGTTGGCCGTGTCTATGTCTTCCTCTGTAAGATTTCTGTTCATGTCTTTTGCCTATTTCATGATTGATCCTCCAGATTTTAGATGTCAAGGTGACATGTGTTGATTTTAGGCCTTACACCAAACATCTTTTGCTTGCTTATATTTACTATATTACTAAAATATTTAGACTTATTTCAATCATTCTATTGTATGCTATATATTACCTTAGTTTTCTGTTTTTGTTTATTTTTCATCATGACTAGTGTACTCTTTAATCACCATCCACTATTTCCCCATCCCTTCCCATCTCCCCTCTGGTAATCATCAGTTTGTTCTCTATAGTTAAGAGTCTGTTTCTTGGTTTGTCTATTTTTTACCCTTTGCTCATTTGTTTTTTTTTTTCTTAAATTCCACATATGAGTGAGATCATATGGTATCTGCTTTTCCCTGACTGACTTATTTTGCTCAGCTTTATACTCTCTAACTCCATCCATGACATTACAAATGGAAAGATTTTATTATTTTCTATGCCTGAGTAATATTCCATTGTGTGTGTGTGTGTGTGTGTGTGTGTGTGTGTGTGTGTGGTTATATATACCTCATCTTCTTAATCCATTCATCTATTGGTGGACCTGTGGGCTTCTTCCATAATTTGGCTACTGTATATAATACAATTAACATAGGGGTTAGTGTACCCTTTCAATTAATTTTTTTGTATTTTCAAAAATTTTTATTTAAAGGTTTATTTGTTTGTTTTAGAAAGAGAGAAAGAGAGAGAGAATCACAACCAGAGGGACGGGCAGGAGAGAGGAAGAGAGAGAAACAGATTCCCCTCTGAGCATGGAGCCCAATGTGGGACTCAATCTCATGACCCTGAGATCATAATCTAAGCTCAAATCAAGAGTCAGATGCTTAATTGACTGAACTACCCAGGTGCCCCTAGTGTTTTTGTATTTTTGGTAATCACAATCCACTATTGTGATTACCAGATTATGTGTTACTTTTGATACCACACTTTTGAAAATTTTTGATAGGGATTTCTTTAAATGTGTAGATTGCTTTGGGCTCTGTCTTTGTTTTTTAATATCTTTGGTCAAATACTTATAGATTCTATTTTTAAATTCTTTTAGATTTTAATAGATATACTTAGCTTTATAGTCTTAAACCAACCAGTTAGTAAGAGCAATTCAAGAACCTTGGGACCCAAGAATTTTGATCAACTCCCTTTCAACTTCCATATTTTTCATATATGGGATTTTAGCTCTACCTGGTTTTTATATATCTAAGTTAGTAATTGCTGTCCTTATGATAATTATCATTATTTTGTATCCTCATTCTGCTAGAAAGATGGGTGGAAGATTTTCCCCTTCACAGCTGCTTTGTGTGTGCTTCTGCCAGATGCCTGTGGTAGACACAGTGATTTCCATCCTACTATCCTTTCAGAAATAAAGAGCTCATTGCCCCTGAGACTGGCAGTGCCACCAGCAGACAGTGCTTAGTTGTCAGTTCCCTTCTGCCATTGCCCTACCATCAAAGGTTATGAGCACCCAGAGACTGGGCATCTCAGAATATTATAGGCCATACTTCTTGCCCTACTCAGAATAATATATAAATGCCATCCAATCTTTAGAACCCCTTGCAGGATTGGCTGAGGTTTGTCTTTCTCTCTGCTCAGCCTTGCCTTGTTTCCCTCATTTTAGGTGTAGTTTTCAAAAGCCCTCTCTAATAAATCTTCTGCATGTTAATTTCAGAGTCTGTTTTGCATGATAGTGCTGCAGTGTAATTATCAGACAGGAAGCAATTTCTAACAGTGTCTTAGCTTGTGTACCCCAGACCATAAGGATAGTATAAATTCAGGCACAATTATACTGGAAGTGTCAACATTTCCCTACCAATTCTTAGGGGAGACTTTGTTTTATCCCCCCAAACCTGTGATCAGACAGGTTTCTGTTGTTTCCCTAAACCCGTGGGAGGTTCAATGTTTTTCTGTTGTTGTCTATATTTATTGGGGAGATGTCAGCATGTAAAGCAGCCTCACTAGGTATAATTTCTATGTGATTCAACTCAAAGCACCATCTTCTCCCATAAGATAAAGGCATCACTGGGGTCTATTTATGTCTTTACTGTTGTGGATTACAGTTCTTCTTAAACTTTGGCCTTGGAGATTTGTTGGGAATTCAGTTATCCTTTATTTTTTTTTTTTTTTGCTGCAATACTCCGTATTTTTAAATGTTATTCACTAGAGACATATTAAATTATCGGTCTACCGTATTGCTGTGAATGAACATCTTCTCATCATAAATGGTATGAGCATTTGTTTATGTGTTGATTTCTTGTAAGTTTGGATTGTACAAATAATCCTTTCTGAGGTCTACCTTTGTATGAACTGGTGCAATGAGGATTCAAAGCGGAAAAGCATAGAACCTCACACTCTATAGTCAGAAAGTCCTCCAAATGCAGAGAGCTTTGATAATTCCTGAGCAGCTAATCTGTGCATCTTGAAGACATCTGTCTAGCTGAACACATATACTTGAAGAAATCAGGTGCATAGGTTCATTTAGTTAAGGAATTCCACCTACACCGTACTTTTACATTCATTCATTCATTCATTCATTCATTCCCCCTGTAATTCTAGAACCTGGCTCAAGGTCTGCTGTCAATGATGGTTCAACATATATATTTTGATGAATAAATTTAAGAAGTGATTTTCCTTATTCTGTACTTTCCTCCAAAGAGTGAAGAGAAAACAGACATTAACAAGTTTATTGGAATAGAATTGACTATATTAAATATGTTTTCTCCACCAGATAGAAGAATGAGAATAAGACAATAAGCTCCAGGGTGTTAGCAACTGATAGATTTCAGTGTTATTAGTGGATGAACTTCATTTCTTGCAAAGGAAAACATCACAATTAACACTTGTTTCTGTCTGAGACTTGAAGCAGTAAAAAAGTGGCTACTCCCAACCCTGTCAGGAATTCTCCAGGATATTATTCATGAATAATGACCTTCCTCAATAATGAGGGCACTTCTCAAATGGACCATAGAATGCTTTTCTTTAACTTTAAAAATACTTAGAAATAGTGTTTGCCTGAATTGCTACACAGCACAATGTCTTTTGCCACTAACTAAAGAGTATCTTTGCACTAAAAGATTGTTTTGCACTAAATAATTATATTGGAGTAATTTTAAATGCTTATCCCAGAGGAAGTGGCCTCACATTAAAGTAATAGGATCAGATTTTACAAGTTAAACTTCTACTTTATTTTAAGGAGTGATGCAGAGTCCTTTTGTCCTGTCCTTCATTGAATAATGTTAGCAAGGGAATGAGTACAACTTTTCAAGCTGAAGTAATCCTTTGACACCACTGAAGGGAAATTCTCACTTTATGTGAATGTTGACATTATAACAGATGGGAAGGAATGGGCTCTGGAGGAGGAAGACATGGGTTATTTGCAACCAGGGCCAACCCTCCCTACTACTCTTTCTTTATTGGAGTTCAATTTGCCAACATACAGCATATCACCCTGTGCTCATCCCATCAAGTGGTCCCTCAGTGCCCATTACGCAGTCACCCCAACACCCTGTCCACCTCCCTTCCCACCACCCCGTGTTTGTTTCTCAGAGTTAGGTGTCTCTTATGTTCTGTCACCCTCACTCACTACTCTTTATCCTTAGCCCAATTCTACCATCAATAATTCTCTTTTCTTTCTTACATCAAGATATACCTGAGTTGTCCTGTGCTTTATGTTAAATTGTAAATGACTGCTAATGCCTTAATCTGATACGACATTCTGAAACAGAGTGTTTAGTTAGCATTTGAAAATATATTTTTTAACCAAAAGTAAACTAATTTGAAATAGATATTTTTTTGATGCACTGTGTAAGCTATTGTGTAGAGCCTACAAAACAGATGATTTAGTGTGATGGTTTTTCCAATGTGTCTAAAGCAAGAAAGCCTATAATCTATGTGTGCAAGGACAGTCCCAGTGTGGCCTGTAGGTGGATTATCCCATGACTGATAACCTTGAAAGATTTTATTTTATATCATCCATCAGCTATTTGAATCTCCCTTAATCTTTAGATGGAGAATAAGCATCACTAATGAGCACACAGTCAATTTGTATTGAACAAAAACAGCCTAACTGAGCATTAAAAATCTGATGTTGGCAATGTCAGTAATTCTAGGAATAACTTCAACTACTTATGCATTATAAAATTACCTTGAATTTATCAGATTGACTTGTTTTTCACCACAGTAACTAGAAAACAATCCAGGTCAATAAATTTTTTCTTGAAGAATCTACCAGATTTTAGGAGGGAATTCAGAAATGCAAAAAAATATAAACTATAGGTTATATAAACTATAAGAAATATAAACTATAAGTTAGCCTGAAATTGGCAAAGCCAAACTCTCCATCAGGAGTTTGTGGATCTATGGCCTTGGTAATCCATATTATGATTTTCTTCCTTTTTCTTCTCTATTTCTCTCTCTTTTTTTTTTTTGCTTGTTCAATTAATTTTTTAAAATTTGTTTTTATTGAAGTTCAATTTGCCAACATATAGCATAACACCAAGTCCTCATCCCATCAAGTGCCTTCCTTAGTGCTCTGAATGATGATATAATGTAATAACCTATTCCTCTATTCTTTTCTTTCCCACCTCTGATCCTATAGACTGTTCCCTTTTAGGCACACACCACTACTCTTTGCATGGCTTAGCTCCCTTCACATATCATCTCGATGGCTGTTTCCATTTTCTCCCTTAGTCTGTGGAATCTCGATTTCATAGACACTTATAATTTGATAACCACTGATTATTGCTCCCATGAAAAGCAAGCTACACAATGACCCCTCTTTACCTGGTCCACTTCTGGATAGCCTTTCCTCACTGTTATTTTGGCACATTCAATGTCTGAGGAAAACTAATCTTTTTAACATTTTCAGATTGACCTTTTCCTTCCCACCAGATAAAACAATAATTAATGTGGCACATAAAGATATTCAGTGGATGATAATTTGTAGAGCAAAAAGCTGGAAGCCACCAAAATCAACAGAAAATTGTCCAGATTATGGAGTATTCTGAAATACGACTCTCTGTACAATGAGGTAGATGTGTCTTCGCTGAAGTGGAAAGACAGATATGATATTAGCAAGTGAAAAAACAAGTTGTGGTATAGTCAACAGCATGACTGTAGTTGTAGAAAGATAAGATATGATAGAGGATAAGCATGTCTTTAGGAAATGTCTGGAAAGATCTATGGGCATCTATTAACAATGGGTAACTGAGGAGTGAGACAGGATTGTGGGGGGAGGCAGAGGAGATAGGTAATATGGATTGGGAAACATTTACTTTTTGTGTAAATTGTATTTAACATTAAACAAAGGGTATCTTTACAACATTTCCATTCTCCTTAATATGAAATCCTCTGTGTTCAGCTCTCCACCTGGTTTCCAGTAGGAGCTATTTAGGTTGACATATTTTAATCTAGTTCTCGAACTGTGACTTTTCATCCAAGTTTGAGATCCTGCCCTCACTTCTAACTCTATATCTCTTTGTCCCTAAAATTTTTTCCTTTTAGTATCTTCCCTATATATTTTAACATTATTCTCTTAAAACAATTTTAAATGTTTTACATTAATATTAGTTGAATTCTATTATTTTCATGTCAGTTTGGGTTGTTATAATCCAACGTGATACAATCAGTTGTTGATGAGAATCAGAACTTTGCCATATACTAATAATTACTCTTAAGCCAGTATCTTGACCTCTGACCCCATAATATCTTATTTTTAGAACAAGTATTCAGAGTTGTTATAGACCAGTGACTTCTTTGTGCCTCCAAATAGTACATAGCAGTTATCCTATCCTTCCTCACTTTTGTGTATGGAGTATACGTGAGGGAGATAACTGACTCTTGACTTTCAAGAAAAACTGTATTTGAAGAGCTAACTATGTTTGAAAAATTATATTCAAGGAGCCTCATCAAAATCTGGGACAGATTTAGATGATTTAGATGATGAAATCCTAGGCTTTGAGCTGATGCTGTCATAGATGAGATTTTGGGGGACTTTTGGAAGAGGTGATGATAGGAGGGTCATGAATCCTAGAAATCAAAGTGCAGATTGTGTTAGGCAGCCACTCTGATGATTTTTCTTGATTCCTGCCTTCTGGTGTTTGTGTCTTTGTGTAATCCTTTTCCCAAAGTAAAAGCTGGACTTTATACAGAATACAACAATAGTGATAAGATGTCATTTCTGAGATTGTGTTATGAGAGACTGTGGCTGCCTGCCTTCCTTCTTTCCTTCCTTCCTTCCTTCCTTCCTTCCTTCCTTCCTTCCTTCCTTCTTCCTTTCCTTTCTTTTCCTTTCCTTTCCTTTCCTTTCCTTTCCTTTCCTTTCCTTTCCTTTCCTTTCCTTTCCTTTCCTTTTTTCTTTTCTTTCTTGCTTTATCTCTCTCTCCCTCACTCTATCTGAAGAAACCAGCTGCTATATTAAGAGCTTCATTCTGAAGAGGTCCATGTGTTGGCCTCTTGGTGGTCCATGTGGTGACCAAGAGCCAACAAGGATCTTAGTTCCTCAGCCCAACGACCTATGATGAACCGAATCCTGCCAACAATTACATGAGTGAATTGGTTGTGGATCCTTGCTCAGGTTTTCATTAATACCACTCCCAATTGACACCATGATGGTGGGCTAATTATAGACTAAGATGAAATAGACAACTGATATACAAGTTAAGTTAGAATTATTCTAAAGTAATCTCTACTTTTGGATCTAAGAGCAAAGGGAAGTCAGTTCTAGTTGATAAGAAATTTAAAAACCAGTATGGTAGCTAGAAATTTAATTTCTTTAAAATATTGACATTTTGATGCTTAACAGCAGCTGTGTTTATCTCAGTATGAGATGAAATGTAATAGTGTCTTAAGTCCAGAGTTTACTGCTGATACCCAAGCAACATGGCCAAGGATTGTAGTGGACCCTAAGTGAAGAAACAAATGTTGAACTTTCAAATGAAATGTTATAAAATATCAAAATTGTGGTAGGTATTATCATTCTCTCAGGTTTCTAACTTGAAATATGGGGCTTAGCATGGATGCTCTTCTATCATTCTTTCCAAACATCTAATAGAATAATATCATTAAGAAGTATTGAATCATTATATTGTATACCTGAAACTAGTATTACAGTGAATGGTAACTAACTGGAATTTCAACAATTTTTTAAAAGATCATTGAGATTTTCTAAATGGTTATTTGAATTTGTTTTTGTCAAAATTTATTTTTTTTGGTGTTCAATTTGTCAACATATAGAATAACACCCAGTGCTCATCCCATCAAGTGCCCCCCTCAGTGCCCGTCACCCAGTCACCCCCACTCCCTGCCCACCTCCCCTTCCACAACCCCTAGTTCATTTTCCAGAGTTAGGAGTCTCTCATGTTCTGTCTCCTTTTCTGATATTTCCCACTCACTTTTCTCCTTTCCCCTTTATTCCCTTTCACTATTTTTTATGTTCCCCAAATGAATGAGACCATATAATATTTGTCCTTCTCCAATTGACTTATTTCACTCAACATAGTACCCTCCAGTTCCATCCACGTTGAAGCAAATGGTGGGTATTTGTCATTTCTAATGGCTGAGTAATATTCCATTGTATACATACACCACATCTTCTTTATCCATTCATCTTTCGATGGACACCAAGGCTCCTTCCACAGTTTGGCTACTGTGGACATTGCTTCTAGAAACATTGGGGTGCAGGTGTCCCAGTGTTACATTGCATCTGTATCTTTGGGTTCTTCTTAGTGTTGTCTGTTACTAGACTCTCATCATCTGAATTCAATTAAAAAATCTATAAACACCTGTCAAGTACAAGGCACTATGGTTGTTTATAGAGGCAAAAGATGAAGTGGCCTAATGTTTCTGCTCAGGTAAGTGGTAACAAATTAGACATGAGAAGACAGACACTACATACATGCATATAATACAAGGTGGGGATGTCACATGCAACAGAGAGATAACAGTAAAGTGACATGATAATTGAAACTAGAAAGACTTTAGAGCTGATTCAGAGGATCAGTGAAAACTACATCTAAAGGATATTACCCACAACAGCTCAGAGCTCTTGTCAGATCTCTCCCCAGAAATGGAGGACTCTCCTGAGGTCATACCATCTTTCCTACTGACATTTATTACAATGAGTTGACTTTGGATGCTCTTTCACATTTGTGGTCAAAATTTTCCTTTGAGTATGAAGTACTGGTTTTCTTTTTTAAAGATTGTATTTATTTATTCATGAGAGGCACATAGAGAGAGAGGCAGAAACACAGGCTGAAGGAGAAGCAGACCCATGCAGGAAGCCCGATGCAGAACTCGATCCCAGGACTCTGGGATCACGCCCTGAGCCAAAGGCAGACGTCCAACCACTGAGCCACCCAGGTATCCCAAGTACTGGTTTTCCAGTTCTTTGAAGCCTGATTATAGTTCATTCTATACATATAGTGTTGTGCTCAGTTCTAGTGTGGCATGTAGGCAACATTTCCCAAGCCAGCTCCAGCTGGTTTCCAAGCCTTGACTTATGTGCTTAGTCTGGAAGGCAGAGAGGCAGAGGTGATATCTGTGATGTGCCTTGAAGCATAGTGGATGTAGTGAGTGGCAGTGTAAAAGTGAGTGCTTAACAACACTGGAGGAAAGTATTCCAGATTCTCAGCTTAAATGCTATAGGTAACCACTGTACCCTTCTCTTCTTTGTGCTCAAACTAGGAAGCTTCTGGCACCAAAGTTGGTTTTATACAATTATCTTTGTGATTAGATGTTTTTAAAATGGGTAATATTTGTCTCTAAGATAAATTCTAAAGGAATTGGCCTTTATGGATGGTTTTTAGTCTTTGTAATTTAAAGGACAGATTAGTAGTAGTTGAAGAATGTGTGTTTTCAGTAAGTTCTTATATAAAATCTACATTACTTAGAAATTTGACATATGCTGTGAGGCAAAGAGGGGTCTAACTATGATCTGCAAAGTATGAAACAGAAATGAGAAAAATGTAGGAAGTTTACCTGTTAACCTCTAAGTAAATTAACTCCTTTGCAATATGTTTTGTCATGGTAACAGGAAGGGCTGTGGAGTTATGACACTGAAGAAGGTATTGCAATTTGGGGATCATTAAACTCGTTACAAATGCTATTTCATTGAGTTAAACTAGGGGGAAGGGTATATTTTAATCCCAGGAGGAATTTGGGACATCATGAAGTTAGTACATTCTTCCAAGACCATTCATTTCTCTATCATTATAGAGTTTTAGTACAAAAGAACTGTACAAATTTGCAGTGGATGGGACAGAGTTTGGCAGCAGTGTGAATAGTTGTGCCATGATGGGAAACAGTGAATTAAACTAAGCATGGAGATTTAAGGATATAATGAAGGATAATAAGACATCATAGTGTTTGGGGAAGGGTTTCAAGATAAGGGGAAATGAGCCAAAAATAAGAAAAAAAAGTACTAGACATGGCATACTGTACAGAATGGGTAAAAGAAGATGAAGATGAGTCATCAGAAGACTAATGCAATATCTCAGCCCCAGGAAACAAAGCCTATATTACTGTGAATTCCTGAATCTAAAAAAGAACAATAATCTCCAAAGAGTACTTAATGTACTAAGCCAAGAAGCCAGTAGGGGAATATTCCAAACTAAGTTATATGAACTTTCTATGAGAAAAGCATGCAATTCCTTTACTTCAGTTATATGGGGATTTGAAATTTAGATTGAAGCATTTCTAGCTAAGTCACAATCAATTCCCATTTTGCTAAGCTTTGAAGAGATAGGAATTCAATGAGGGTTGTTAATACTGCTGAGAATCAAGTGGAAATGGTCTGCAAGAATTTAAGGCTGCTTTTCTGAATGTTTGTAGACCAATGTAAGGGTCATGACCCAGGAAACTGTGCAGAAACTCCTCAGGAGTCGAAAGGCAAAGCAAGAAATAAGGCACTAAAAAAATGTAGGATAGTGTCTTTGGTGTTACCATGCAGCAAAATTCCAGATCCTCAGTCCCTTGTAGTATGCTCTTACTTTCCTCCAAACCATGCACATACACATTCCAGGCCTTTGGTCCCAGGACCCTCTGCCCTGGTGAACTTTCACTTTTTGTGGGCTGTTGAGGCCTCTGAATAGGGGAGTCTCTGGAAGAGCTATACCTAGGCCATTATCATTTACTTGTAATCTCTCTTTTTTTAAAATTTTAATTGCTGTAAGGGCAATTACCATGAGATCTACCTTCTTAAAATCTTAACAATAGGGATCCCTGGGTGGTGCAGCGGTTTAGTGCCTGCCTTTGGCCCAGGGCACGATCCTGGAGACCCAGGATCGAATCCCACGTCGGGCTCCCGGTGCATGGAGCCTGCTTCTCCCTCTGCCTGTGTCTCTGCCTCTCTCTCTCTCTCACTGTGTGCCTATCATAAATAAATAAATAAAAATTAAAAAAAAATCTTAACAATACATTATTGTCCACAGAACAATGCTGTGTGGATCCCTAGAACTTACTAATTTTGCATAATTAAAACTTTATTTCCAATGATTAGCAGCTCCATTTTTCCATCTTCCATGGACCCTGTCTGTCATCTTATACTCTCTGAATTATATAAACCATGATATTTTCCTCTTACACTAATTACAGGGAAGCTCTGGTTGCAATTTGTGTTTTCGGTTCTAGCAATGTACCTAGGATGTGGGTAGGTTATTTATTGTTACTATTTAAGCTCATTCTGGATTTAGCTTACTTTTCCTATTCTTATTTTCCTCTTTTCATGATTTGAACCCTGAGTGGCGCAGTGGTTTGGCGCCTGCCTTTGGCCCAGGGAGCGATCCTGGAGACCCGGGATCGAATCCCACATCGGGCTCCTGGTGCATGGGGCCTGCTTCTCCCTCTGCCTGTGTCTCTGCCTCTCTCTCTCTCTCTGTGTGACTATCATAGATAATAAATAAAAATTAAAAAAATGTTTCCATCTTTATTGAAATATAATTGTTTTATAAAATGGTGTAAATTTAAGGTGTACAATGTGATGATTTGATGCATGTATATATTGCAAAGGGATTACCACAACATGGTTAATTAACAAATCCTTCATTTCACATTACCAATTTTTTTTGTTGTTTATGATGAGAAAAATACCATTTACAATAGCATCAAGAGCAATAAAAAACTTAGAAATAAATTTAACCAAGTAAATGCAAAATTATAAGACTGATAAAAGTAATTTAAAAAGATATAAAAAATGGAAAGATGAAAAGGAAAAATTTGGCGGCTGCCAGATTTCCAGCTCTGGAGTCCAGCTCCCTGGGAGTAACTAACCACAGTCTCCCAGTCCACACTGGCTTAGATGCTCCTGGGGACAGGCATGGGTGCACTCATCTGGGTGCCACCTTGCCTGGCACCCAGCAGCAAGAGAGTTTTCCCTTTCCTTTGCTCTCCCTACTTCCACCTGTCCTGGGGGAACAGAAGATAGCTGGCTTTGTCCACTTGAGCACCCTCAGACCAGGGCCCTATGCTGTTGGATTTGTGCTTCTTGGGGACCACCTCTCCCAAAGGGCACAGAGAACAGCTGCTTCTGTCCCTTGCCAGGCTCTAGAGTAAAGGGAGATCCGGTGGTAAACAGTGTGGAGGTTCCTCAAGAAATTAAAAATAGAGCTACCCTATGACCCAGCAATTGCACTATTGGATATTTACCCCAAGGATACATATGTAGTGAAATGCCGGGACACCTGCACCCCAATGTTTATAGGAGCAAAGTCCATAATAGCTAAACTGTGAAAGGAGCCACAATGTCCTTCGACAGATGAATGGATAAAGAAGATGTGGTCTATATATACAATGGAATATTACTCAGCCATTAGAAATGACAAATACCCACCATTTGCTTTGACGTGGTTGGAACTGGAGGGTATTATGCTGAGTGAAGTAAGTCAATTGGAGAAGGACAATCATTATTTGGTTTCATTCATACAGGGAATATAAGAAATAGTTGAAGCGATTATAAGGGAAAGGAGGGGAACTGAGTGGGAAAAATTAGAGACAAACAATGAGAGACTCCTAACTTTGGGAAACAAGGGGTAGTGGAAGGGGAGGTGGGCAAGGGGATGGGGTAACTGGGTGATGGACAGTGAGAAGGGCACTTGATGGGATGAGCACTGGGTGTTATACTATATGTTGCCAAATTGAATTTAAATTAAAAATTTTAAAAAATTAAAAAGGAAAAGAAATGGAAAGACATCTATGTTCATGGATTGGAAGAGTTAACATTGTTAAAACATCAAAACTATCCAAAGCCTTCTATAGGTGCAATGCAATCTCTATAAAAACCCTATCAAATTTCATTTCATAATTAACGATTTAAAAATTAATATTCTTAATTTTAAATTGTTGGAATAAACTGGTGGTGTAAAAAACGTTTACATAAAAAAATCAGCATCTCAATTTTATTGAGCTATTTTTTATTTTGATGAGAACCAAAATCTTCCTTCCTCTAAATCAATAAATACGAGTTCTGCTTCAGTATTTTTTACTTAATGATGTATTTCCTAATTTGAAACATCATTTTTCACATATGATCATCCTTTGTAAGTTAAATAACTTAAATTTATTTATTGGCTTTGAGAAATGTCTTCCAAAGATAGTATATCAGTGATAAAATGAAAGTGCATTTTCATGAAATGCACATCTTTCACAAATGTGAAAGATGACCTGAAGCCATACAATGGTAATTCCCAGTCATCCATCTACCACTTCAGCAACTCTGCACCAGCACCTCCCTTCATAATCTATTGCCTAGCATCCTGCAATGGCAATCTGATCATTGGCATTTCCCCCACTCTGCCCTTCTGTATAGTCACAGTCTCTTAATGATACTTAATACTAAGATAAGCACAGAGTTGCAGTCTTATCCTAGGCCCTGAAATGTCATGCGAAGCCAGAGAACAGTGATTTCCACTCTTTCAAAATAAGAAAAGCCCCATTTACTGCACTGACATTTTGTATATGTGGACCAGATAGAATGGAATTTAAATCACCTCTATATTGCTAAACACCCCTCTGTGAATAAAAAAGCAAATCCCAGAGACTAGAGGGAGTGTGAGGCCCACTTTAGGGGAGGGACAAAGTCCTCTACCAGCCTCTCAGACTCTTCTAGACTCAGACACTTCTTTATACAATGCATCTTTGGCAAAAGGAATTTCAGGATTATTTTTCTTCAGATATGCATGACATTGAAAAGAGCTGGGCCTGTTTACTTTTAGTAAAGTTAAAAAAAAGTCAGATACAAACAATGAGAATGTGACATATTGGTGAAAAAACCACGGGCTTGGTAGACATATGATATTGCTTCTGTTTCTCTGTATAACCCTGACTAATACAGTTTGCTTCCTCCCCTTCTCCTTCCCAAGGACAAGAGAGACTGGACATAGGACAAGGAAATCTACCAGGGAAGCAAGAAATTCCCTCACTCTCTTTCTCTACTCAGCTTCTTCCTCACAGTAGAATATCTTCCCCTGCATTGCAGACCAGATCCTCAAGAAGCATTACTGGTCTCTTTCTCTCTTCTTTTCCTTTCCCATCCCCATCCAATTCCTAATGGAAGATTGACTCATATTGGGCATGTGGACAACATGCAGAAATCACATGTGAGATTAGGGGTCCATAAGCACGTACAGCTGAGCTCTGAGAGGGAAAGCAGTCCCACTAGAAGAGACCAATCCTAGGCCCCACTCCAAGATTGGACCTATCTCTTGAATGTGTATCACAGAGCTAAGATGAGTAATGTTCAAACTTCCTTTAGATGAAACTAGACCAATGTGAAACTAGACCATACATAAAAATCAATTCAAAATGGAGTCAAGACTTCACCTTGGAAAAATCTGTCATGATGACCATTCTGTGACCTGCAGCCTTCTTGAGCACAGAACCACCCCCCATTCTTTCCTTTTGTTTAACAACACCTTTAAGTATATCCTCATGGTATAATATTCTTGATCTTCCTTGGAGATACAACTATGACACACACTCATTCTAAATATTCTTCTCCTACGTGGACCCCCTCCATGTATTCCCAACCTCTAGGGCTATAAAAGTGAGTTTGAAGGGAGGAGGGGTTGCAGAGATTTACTTGTTTTACAGTCTGTCCATAAGTACCCCTAATAAAACATTTCCTCTCAAGTGGGACCTGTCAGCCTTTTTCTTCAGTCTTATAGCCTTCAATCTTTGGAGGTCATTTTGCATACATGAAAAAATTGACTGGCTATCTAACCAGGAGGAGCCTGGAGACTGAAGAATTGGCAAGGAGAGTGAAGCTTTCTTGAGGGAAATTCTGGGGTGGCCAACCACCTCAGTGTGGAGAGGCATAGCTTGTTTGCTTGATGTAAACACCACATAAGTATGAGAATTCCCATAAAACACCAGCTACTTTAGAGTGCCTACTGTTAGAAAGTTGCATGACCCACTGGAGTAAGGAAGGGCACCAATTAGTGATGGATCGGCCACTGCCACCCAGCTAGTGGCAAAAGAGCAAGGAAGGAAGTTGGAGGAAAAATTACAACTAGAGAAGGACCTGAGACTATCTACATCCCTTGTGGCTTCTAACTTGGGTAAAATTGAGACCCAGGATGCACAAATAAAGAACCTTAGTATGTCACTTTGTGTGTCCTGGGGCTTGTAAAATGTGGTAGCCTCATGTTAGAGCTGTAATTACTCAGCTGGAGTGGGATGCTAAAACATGGAACCAATGGTAAATAAATAGTGATACAGAGAATGACATGGAAGTCATCTTTGAGGAAGAGCCAGAGCAAAATCACTGATGCAGTAGAAAGCAAAAGCACAAGTATAGCAGGAAAACTGATATAAGAAACTGAAAATTAGAGTATACTACAGCAGGATTTTTTAGACATTGATAAAACCTTCAAACAGTTGCTGAGAGAAGGACTTGTAGCATGGATGGTTAGACATAGATGGCATAGGGGATGGCATATTCCTAGCAGGGAATGAAACTGATAAAATGAGTAGTATCACTACTTATCCTGCCTTGGGGAAGTGCCCAGGTAATTCCCACCAAGTGAAAGGTAATCATAGTATTATGGACTGGATATTCATGGCTATGAGGGAGGCTTGGCCAAATGAAGATTTCCCAGGAGATCCTTAGAAGAGGCACAGAGTCTTATAAGAGAATTGGGCATCAGCCAGTAATATATTCCCAAGTATTGGAAGAACCAGACAAAGCTGTTTTTACACTAGGAATAAAACATATACTGTTACATATGTCCCCAGAGAATGGCATGGTCCTCTCATCTTTTTTTTTAAGATTTTATTTATTTATTCAAGACACACACACACACACACACACACACACAGGCAGAGACACAGGCAGAGACACAGGCAGAGGGAGAAGCAGGCTCCATGCAGGGAGCCTGACGTGGGACTCAATCCCGGGTCTCCAGGATCACACCCCAGGCTGAAGGTGGCGCCAAGCTGCTGGGCCATCAGGGCTTCCCCCTCTCATCTTTCTGCTTAGCCTCCTTATCAGACAAGAGATGTATGGTGTAGGCGGGGCTATAGTTGACCTAGGAGAGCTGGAAAGGGGAGAGATCAAATATGGTTAGCAACCAAGAGAAAGACTAGAAAACCCAGCAAGAGACTGAAAAGGGGAAATCTAAAGCAAACAAAAGCCCCTATAGAGTAACCCAAAGGCAAATGAAGCATGACCTGCTGATGGCAGGCATACACAGAGAAGAATAGCTGAATGCTATTCTGGTCGCTTTATAGAAGGAGCTTCCTCCTGCTCAACTTTTTAGGCCCCTGGCCCCCATACTACCTCTGGAAGAAGAAACAAATAATCCATGAGTGATTTCTTACCAGGGCTAGGTACCCCCTCACCTGAGATACCAGAGGTGGGGCCACGGTTGCCTCCAGTGAGGGCAGTTGGGGACAACCAGAGGCCTAATGTACAGCTCACAATTTACTGGTCACCCAAAAATAAGCAAAAGACTATGACTTCAGTGGAAACCAGAGAAGAATGCATTCTAATTCATGGCAATCCAGAACGGTATTCAAGGATCTGGGCAATCATTATGGTTATGGAAGGAAAACTATAAGGGTGAAACACACAATAGTGTACTTGGGAATAAACAAAAACCCAACTGCCCTTTATGAGTTTTTTATTTCTCTAATACTTGAGAATATATTAGGCATGGATATTCTACTGGGAAAGATGCTACAAATCTCTGTAGAATTTCACCTTTGAATTGTCCTATGGGAAAATGGAAATACTATCTGTGTTACTCCTTCCCTACCATCCTATGGGACAATGGAAATACTCTCTGTGTTACTCCTTCCCTACCATCCCCAGCTGGGTTGTAAATATAAAGTGGTACTGGTTGCCTGGAGGATTTGAGGAAATATCTGTCACTGCATAAGGATTAGCAAAAGTACAAATAATGAAGCCAACACAAAGTCCCTGTAATATCTCTAAACGGCCTGTAAAAAAAACTGGATGGAACCTAGATAATGACCATTGATTATATAGAACTTAATAAGCCTGTCCCTGAAATACATGCCACTGTCCCAAATATCACACAAATCACTGAATAAGTAGTACATGGTTCAGCTCTTATCAAATGGTTTCGAATTTAGCCAGTGCTTTCTTAATATTCCTTTATGTCCCCAAATCACAAGACCAATTTGCTTTCACACTGGAAGGTTGACACTGGACATTCTAGGTTTTGCCACAAAGTTATTTCCATAATCCTATATGTCATGGTATGGTTGCTCATAATTTGTCTATACCCTCCACCACCCACAGTTAAAGTTTCCATTATATTGATGATGCTAACCTCTGAAGACTTGTCTTTGTTATAATCTTATTTAAACACTTTCTGTTCTCATCTGAACAAGTAAGGAGAGGCCATCAAACCACAGAAAATATAAGGCCCACAGCCAGCAGTAAAGGTTTTGGGGGATATAAGCTCTGAAATTGACAAGATCCAACAGTTTCCTATTCTTAAGATAGTGAAGCAACTACGTGGGTTCCTAGGTCTCCTGGGGGGTGGTTATAGGAAGGCCTTTACACCACATTTAGCACAGTACCTGTGCCCTGTGCATCTGATATAAAGGAGAGTACATTGGAATTGGGTAGAAGAACATCAAGTTACCTTTGACCAAGTTATCAGTTGTTAAAGCACAGGTCTTTGGAATGCATTTACCTGGTATTCCCACAACTCTAGATGTGACTACATCTGTGCTGGATGGGATGAGTTAGGCATTATGGCAGGAACAACATGGAAAATCAACTCCATTGGATTTTTGGTAACAGCTCTGGGAGAGAGCAGAGGTACAACATTCTCCGATTAAGCAACAAGTATTAGGAATCAATAAGGCCTTTCAACAAGTAAAGTCGTTGATGGCCATTCTTCCAGTAATAGTCCAGACTAGGTTGCCTAAAAAGGAGTGGACAGATGGTATAGAGCAGCATCCGCCATAGTACGTGCCTCCATGTGGAAAAATGGTATGCTTACTTACAATAGCAATCTCTACTGTCCACTGGGGACTGAATTACATGCTGTCCTGGAGCCTGTAGAACATGAGACCTTTAACATCCTTCTTCTAGAGCCTCCAATAGAGGCCTTCTTACAAGTAAAGGAAGACACATACCCTATTATTTAAGATGCTTGGTATGTGGATGGCTCTAATAGGAGGAATCCTAGTCACTGTACTGTGTTAGCAATACAACCTCAGACTGATAATATTTGTTTTGAGACTACACCTAAAGAAAGAAGCTAATGGGCTGAATTGAGGGCTGTCTGGATGATATGCATCCATGAACCTTGGTCCATTCTCTTCTGCACAGATAGTAGTTGGATCATCTCTGAGGATTTGACAATTTGGATGTTCCAGGATGACTGGAGAGTTTTACAGAAACCATTATGGGGAGCAGAATTATGGAAAGATATATGTGAAAGGATACAGACCTTATTGTCTCCCTTACTGTTGTCCATGTCTCAGTATATAAGCCTGTCTTGCTCCAGGAATACTGAGGGAGACATCTTAACAAAGATTTGGGAAGTTCAGAATTGGCTGGATGGATTTATAAGCACAGTGGGTGTCATTGTGCTGAAGTGGATTGGAACATAGTGAAGGGAACTGGCATGACCCTTTGCTATACTGCCATCTTAACATCTGTCAGTAACTGCCCCACCTGAGACTCAGCAAGATTCAGCATGCCACATGATGCATTCACATGTGATTCAGCCAGTTTTAGATTGGAAAATTGATAATACTGACCCTCTACCCATGAATCAAGGGGAAATGTATGCCCTAACTTGTGTGGACCCAGGCGCTGGGCTCATGTAAGCCCTCCTCTGCAAAAGGGCCAATCAAAGGCCACTGTCAATGTTTTAGAACAATTTAGTGTCATTTATGGATATCCCTGAAAGATATATAATAATAGAGGGACACATTTTACTGGACCTCACATGCAGGACTGGACTAAGGAATGGGACATACATTGGCAATTTCATTTACCCTATAATCCACAGGCTACCAGACTAATTGGAAGGAAGAACGATATTCTTAAAGCTCAATTCAGCCCCCTCCTACAGATACTACAGTTGCACAAAAAATGGATAAAAAAATGTCTTCCCAGGAGCCATATATTACTAAATTCCACAAAGACACACTATGGCATCACTCCCTATGCGTGATAAGGTACCAAAATCAACACACCTATAATTATTTCCATCCAGAATACAAGTCCTGAGGTGCTTATTCCTGAGCTAATAGTAGGCCAGCAACAATTATGGTTCCTCGTTCCTCAGCCCATCCTCCCAGGAGAAGGAGATAGTTGAATGGGGATTAGAATATCAACTTTCCCCTGGATAGATAGACCAAGTCTTGCCAGAATGTGAAAAATGTTTGGGATGGCTAAAGTAATTCACATTAATTCTGCTGGGGTCTGGGCCAAAGCAGTCAGTACATATGTATTCTGGACAGGCACCCATAGCACAAGGTACTATAGTTGATTATGTAATGTGGTAATTTGCACCACCTTTAATTTTACATGCACAGGTTGACTCTCTAGCTCCTGGGGAACATGTCTAATATATACCTCTCACTAATGCATCCCAGGTCACTTCTGTCTTTACAACAAGGGGTGAAGTCACTAGCCCAGACAAGTATCTACTAGGCATTCATTTTTTCATGAGAGAGAGAGAGAGAGAGAGAGAGAGAGAGAGAGGCAGAGGGAGAAGCAGGTTCCATGCAGGGAGCCTAACATGGGACTCGATCCCGGGTCCCCAGGATCACACCCTGGGCTGAAGGCGGCACTAAACTCCCGAGCCACCTGGACTGCCCAGAAGAATTAATATTAATTTTTTTTGAATGTTTGGTAAAATTTCTCTGGGAAGCCATCTGGCCCTAGACTCTTGTTAGGAGATTTTTGATTACTGATTCAATTTATTTGCTGGTTATGTGTCTGTTCAGGTTTTCTATTTCTTGCTGTTTCAGTTTTGGTAGTTTAAGTTTCTAGGAATTTATACATTTATCATTTCTTCAGTGTTGGTAAAAATGCTTGCATCTCTTAAAGCATTCTCCTAGACCTGCAGTTGTGTGAAACACATTTAAGCTTCAGCATGATTGTCTTTGTAGTTTTATATCTTCTTCCAGAAAATTGCCTTAGTTTGCCCACCAAAGATGGTAAAAAAATATTGCTCCATTGAAAAGAACTACAGACTAAATAGCCCTGATAAACATGGAGGCAAAAATACTCACCAAGTACTAGCTAAAAGGATCCAACAGTACATTAAAGGATTATTCAGCACAACCAAGTGGGATTTATTCTGGGGCCGCAGAGGTAGTTAAACATCTGCAAATCAATTAGTGTGATATACTACATTAATAAAAGAAAGGACAAGAACTGTATGATCCTCTCAATATGCAGAAAAATGCTTTAACAAAATACAGCATCTTCTGTTGTTAAAAATTCTCTGCTACGTAGGGATCAAGGAAGCATAACTCAATATTATAAAAGCTATATATGCCTAATAGAGATGAAGCAGTTCATTTGTCATGATGAGCACAAGGTGATTGTGGAATTGTTGAATTACTATACTATACACCTGAAGCTAATATAACACTGTATGGTAACTATACTGGAATTAAAATAATTTTTTTTTAAAAAGCTATATATGAAAGACCCACTGCTAATATAATCCTCAATGGGAAAGAACTGGGAGTTTTACCCTTAAGGCTAGGATCAAGACATGGAGTCCATTGTCACCACTGTTGTTCAACACAGTGCTATAAGTCCTAGCCTCAGCGATCAGACAACAGGAAGAAACAAAAGACATCCAAATTAGCAACGAAGAAGTCAAATTTTCACTCTTTGCAGATGACATGATACTCTATGCAGACAACTCAAAAGGCTCCACTTGAAAATTGCTAGAACTGATACACATATTCAGCAAAGTCACAGGATATAAAATCAGTTCACAAAAGTCAGTTGCATTTTTATGCATCAACACTCAAGCAGAAGGAAGAGAAATTAAGGAATCAATCCCATTTAAAATTGAACCCCAAACCATAAGACCTAGGAATAAATCTAACCAAAAATGTAAAGGACCTGTACTCTAAAAACTGTAGAACACTTAGGAAAGAAATTGAAGAAGATAAAATAAATGCAACAAAAACTTCCATGCTAATGGGTTGGAAGAACAAATACTGTTAAAATATCTATGCTACCCAAAGCAATCTACACATTCAATACAATCCCTATCAAAATACCTTCAGCATCCTTCACAGAGCTGGAACAAACAATCTTAAAACTTGTGTGGAACCAGAAAAGATACTGAATAGCCAAAGGAATGTTGAAAACCAAAACAAAAACTGGAGGCATCAGAATTCTGGACTTTGAACTGCATTTCAAAGCTACAATTATCCAGACAGTAAGGTACAGGCACAAAAACAGAGACAGATCACTGGAACAGAATAGAGAACCCAGTAATGGACCCTCAACTCTATGGCTAACTCATCTTTAACAAAGCAGGAAAGAATATCTAGTGGAAAAAAGACACTCTCCAACAAATGGTGTTGGGAAAATCGGACAGCCACATGCAGAAAAATGAAACTGGACCACTTTTTTACACCATACACAAAGATAAACTCAAAATATCTGAAAGAACTAAATATGAGACACGAATCCATCAAAATACTAGAGGAGAGCATCTGGGTGGCTCAGTTGGGTAAGCACCAGCCACTGGCCCAGGTCATGATTCCAGGGTCCTGGGATCAAGCTCTACATCAGGCTCCCTGCTCAGTGGGGAGCCTGCTTCTCCCTCTCCCTCTGCCTGTTGCTCCCCTTGCTTGTGTTCTCTCTCTCACACACATGCTCTCTCTAATAAATAAATAAAATCTATTTTAAAATACTAGGGGAGAAAACAGGGGGCAAGCTCTTTGACCTCACTTGCAGCTACTTCTTTCTAGACATGTCTTCAAAGGCAAGGGAAACAAAAGCAAAAATGAACTATAGGGACTTCATCAGGATAAAAATCTTTTAAAAAGAAAAGGAAAAAGTCAACAAAACTAAAAGGAAACCCATGGAACAGGAGAAGATATTTGCAAATGACATATCCGATAATGTGCTAGAGTCCAAGATCTGTAAAGAATTATCAAACTCAATATCCAAAAGACAAATAATCCAGTCAAGAAATGGGTAGAAGACACGAACAGACATTTCTCCAAAGAAGACATACAACTGGCCAACAGACACGTGAAAAAAATACTCAACATCACTTGGCATCTGAGAAATAGAAATCAAAACCACAATGAGATCTCTCACATCTGTCAGAATGGCTAAAATTAACAACTCAGAAAACAGATGTTGATAAGGTTGTGGAGAAAGAAGAACCCTCTTTCACTGTTGGTGGGAATGCAAACTGGTACAACAACTCTGGAAAACATTATGGAAGTTCCTCAAGAAGTTAAAAATAAAGCTACCCTATGACTCAGTAATTGCACTACTAGGTATTTATCTAGGGATATTAACACAGTGATTCTCCCAATGTTTATAGCAGCAATGTCCACAAGTCTACAATAGCCAAACTACAGAAAAGGCCCAGATGTCCATTGAACAGATGAATGGATAAAGGAGTGGTGTGTATGTATGTACACACACACACACACACACACACACACACATTTATTTACACATGCACATTATTCACATTTTTCAGAGAAAGACAAAAACCATGTGATTTCACCCATATGTGGAATTTAAGAAACCAAACAGATGAACATAGGGGAAGGGAAAGAAAAATAAAATAAGATGAAAAAAGAGAGGGTGGGGGATCCCTGGGTGGCTCAGCGGTTCAGTGTCTGCCTTCGGCCCAGGGAGTGATCCTGGAGTCCCAGGATCAAGTCCCTCATCAGGCTCCCCGCGTGGAGCCTGCTTCTCCCTCTTCCTGTGTCTGTTCTTCTCTATCTCTCCCTCTCTGTGTCTCTCATGAATAAATAAACTTAAAAAAATATTTTAAAAAAGAGAGGGAGGCAACTGTGAAAGACTCCTAATTATAGGAAACAGAGGGTTGCTGGAGGGGGGGTGGGAGTGGGGTGATGGACATTAAGGAAGACACATGATATAATGAGCATTGAATATTACATTCAACTGATAACTCACTAAATTCTACCCTGAAACTAATAATACAGTATGTATTAACTAAATTGAATTTAAATTTAAAAAATTGTGGCCAAGTTCAAAAAAATTGTCTGTGTTCTCCTCTAGGATTTTGACGGATTCTTGTCTCACATTTACATCTTCCAACTATTTTGAGTTTATCTTTGTGTATGGTGTAAGAGAATGATCCAGTTTCATTCTGCATGTGGGTGTCCAATTTTCTCAACACAATTTATTGAAGAGACTGTCTTTTATACAATGGATATTCTTTCCTGCTTTGTTGAAGATGAGTTGACCATACAGTTGAGTGCCAATTTCTGGGTTCTCTATTCTGTTCCAACAATGTATGTGTTTTTGTTTTTTTTTTTTTGTGCCAGTACTATACTGTCTTGATGACCACAGCTTTGTAACACAGCTTGAAGTCAGGTATTGTGATGCCACCAGCTTTGTTTTTCTTCTTAAACATTACTCTGGCTATTCAGTGTCTTTTCTGGTTCCACACAAATCTTAGGATTATTTGTTCCAACTCTGTGAAGAAAATCCATGGTATTTTTATAGAGATTGCATTGAACGTACAAATTGCTCAAGGTAGTGTAGACATTTTCACAATATTAATTCTTCCAATCAATGAGCATGAAATGTATTTCCATCTCTCTGTGTCTTCTTCCATTTCCTTCATGAGTTTTCCATACTTTTAAGAGTACAGACCCTCCTTTACCTCTTTAGTTAGGTTTCTCCTAGGTATCTTATGGTTTTTGATGCAACTGTAAATGAGGTCAGTTCCTTTATTTCTTTCTTCAATCTCATTGTTAGGTTATAGAAATGCAACAATCTCTGTGCATTTATTTTGTGTCCTGCCACATTGTTAAGTTGCTGTATGAGTTCTAGCAATTTTGGGGTGGAGTCTTTTGGGTTGTCTATATACAGTATCGTGTCATCTGTGAAGAGGAAGAGTTTGACCTCTAATTTGCCAATTTGAATCCCTATTATTTATTTTTGTTGTCTGATTGCTAAGGTTAGCACTTCTTTTTTAAAATATTTTATGTATTTATTCATGAGAGACACACAGAAAGAGGCAGAGACATAGGCAGAGGGAAAATCAGGCTCCCTGTGGGAAGTCCAATGCAGGACTAGATTCCAGAACTCCAGGATCAAGCCCTGAGCCAGAGACAGGTGCTCAACTGCCAAGCCACCCAGAGGTGGATAGGACCTTCTAGTATTATTTTGAGAAAAAGTGGTGAGAGTGGCATCTCTGTCATGTTCCTGACCTTAGGGAAAAACTGAGTTTTTTCCCCATTGAGAATGATATCCGCTGTGGGCTTTTCCTAGATGGCTTTTATGATATTGAGAAATGTCCCTTCTATTCCTACATTTTGAAGAGTTTTAATCAGGAATGGATGCTGTATTTTGTCCACTGCTTTCTCTGAATCTATTGAGAGGATCTTATGATTCTTGTTTTTTCTCTTGTTGATATGATCTATCACATTGATTGTTTTACAAATGTTGAGCCACCTTTGCATCCCAGGGATAAATCCCATTTCGTCTTGGTGAATAATACTCTTAATGTACTGTTGGATCCTATTGGCTAGAATCTTGGTGAGAACTTTTGTATCTATGTTCATCAGGAATATTGGTCTGTAATTCTCCTTTTAGGTGGGGTCTTTGTCTGGTTTTGGGATCACGGTAATGCTAGTCTCATAGAACGAGCTTGGAAGTATTCTTTCCATTTCTGTCCTTTGAAACAGCTTTAGTAGAATAGAGATTATTTCTTCTTTAAATGTATGGTAGTGTTCCCCTGGGAAGCCATCTGGCCCTTTATTTCTTTCTTCTATCTCATTGTTAGTGTATAGAAATGCAACGATTTCTGTGCATTGATTTTGTATCAATAAAAATAAAAAAATCAAAACCTTCTGTTTCTTAGGAGGTTTTTGATGACTGCTTCAATTTCCGTGGTGGTTATCAGCCTGTTAAAGTTTTCTATTTCTTCCTGTTTCAGTTTTGGTAATTTGTAGGTTTCCAGGAATGTACATAATTCAGGTTCAGGTTGCCTAATTTGATGGCATATAGTTGCTCATAATACATTTTTAAAATTATTTGTATTTCCTTGTTATTGGTTGTGTTCCCTTTCATTCATAATTTTATTAATTTGAGTCTTTTTCCTTTTTTTGTCTTTTCCTTTTTAATAAGTCTGGCTAAGGGCTTGTCTAATAAATAATCTTTATTATTTCCCTTATTATTTCTGCTTTATTTAGGCTTTATTTGCTGTTCTTTCTACCGTTCCTTTAGGTGTAAGGTTAGCTTGTATATTTGAGATTTTTCCTAATTTTTGAGGGAGGCTCGTATTGAGATATATTTCCCTCTTAGGATTGCCTTACTGTATCCCAAAGATTTTGAACAGTCGTGCTTTCATTTTCATTAGTTTTCATGAGTTTTTAAAATTCTTCTTTAATTTCCTGGTAGAGCCATTCATCTTTTAGTAGGATGTTCTTTAATCTCCAAATGTTTGAGTTCCTTCCAAATTTCTTCCTGTTATTGAATTCTAGTTTCAAAGCATTGTGGTCTGAAAATATGCCGGGAATAATCCCAATCTTTTGATACAACTTTTTACAAGACACATCTATGGAGGTAAGGGAAACAAAAGCAAAAAGACTGCTGCTATGGTTTATACCTTCAACTTGAACATTAAGATCCCCTTTCTGACAGCTCACGGAGTATCTCAGAAGAGGTAGTTGCATGAGATTGTAAGAGCCATATTTGAGGGGTGACTTGTGAACCAGAGTAATAACACAATTTTAGACAAATCTGCCATGATGACCATTCTCTGACTTGAAGTGTTCTTGGGTGCAGGACTCTCCCCCCACCATACACCTACACACATTCCTTCCTTTTGCTTATCCACACCCTTATGTACACTCACATGGCATATCATCCTTGATCTCCCCTGGTTATAAGACTATGACACACACCTATTCATAAACATTCTCTTCTGGGGTGGCCTCCTAGCAGGTACTCTCATCCTCTAGGAATACAAAAGTCCTAAAAAAGGTGAGTTGTAGAGATTTATTCATATTGCTGCTGCCAAGAGATGTTTCTGTCAGTAAGTCCTCTTAATAAACCATTTCTTATCAAGCTGTACCTGTTAGCCTTTTTCTTCAGCCCTATGGTTCCCTCAGCCTTTGAAAGTCATTTTGGATATACTTCCCTTAAGTGGAACAGATTTGAACAAAGAAAACCATAAAACTTTTAGAAAAAAGCACAGGCAGTAAGCTCCTTGACATCAGTCTTGCAATTATTTTATGTATTTGACACCAAAAGCAAAGGCAATAAAAGCAAAAGCAATAAGTAGGACTACAAAAACTACAAGTAGGGGATCCCTGGGTTGCTCAGTGGTTTGGCACCTGCCTTTGGCCCAGGGCATGATCCCGAAGTCCCGGGATCGAGTCCCACGTTGGGCTTCTTGGAGTCTGCTTCTCCCTCCTCCTGTGTCTCTGCCTCTCTCTCTCTCTCTCTGTCTATCATAAATAAAAATAAATAAATAAATCTTTAAAAAAACTGTAAGTAGGACACATGGCAAAAAAAAATTGACAACTTGGTCTTTTTGTTTTTGAGCATAATATGCTTTTATCATGAACTAAGAAAAGTAATATGCCAGCAAATTTTGTGGTCAGATCCTTGGCTTCCCCACAACAATGCCTTTGAGTGCTGCAAGTTGAAAGGAGGTAGAATATGTACATTAATTTATTACACAGACTGTGCTGATAGACCAGTTGAAGATGACTTGTTCATAAATTACCTTGAATTTATTTTTCAATATGTTACACGTGAATAAATTATAGCTATCATTCATACTGTTGGCACTGTAATTGATATCTCCCCCTCCTTTCTTCTTTATTATTTTTTATGTTATAAATGTTATTTCATTTATTTGAAATTCTACCTAGAACTAACTGTCCAAACTCATTTATTATTTATTTATTTATTTATTTATTTATTTATTTATTTATTTTTATTTTTTTAATAATAAATTTTTTATTGGTGTTCAATTTTCCAACATACAGAATAACACCCAGTGCTCATCCCGTCAAGTGCCCCCCTCAGTGCCCGCCACCCAGTCACCCCCACCCCCCTGCCCTCCTCCCCTTCTACCACCCCTAGTTCATTTCCCAGAGTTAGGAGTCTTCCATGTTCTGTCTCCCTTTCTTATATTTCCTGCCCATTTCTTCTCCCTTCCCCTCTATTCCAAACTCCTTTATTTATTGACTCTGTGAAAACTTATGGGGAGCCTGTCACTTTGCTAGGGATGGTTATACTTCATGGTCTCCAACACAAGGCCAAGATTTCTGCATTTGCACAAATGATGTAACCTGAGCCAAGTCTATCTGCCAGATGCACAGCAAAGATTATCACTGAGACAAGTATGCAGCAAGGAAAGGGTTTATTCAAAAGGCAGCCAAAGGAGACCTGAAGGGCAAGCCTCAAATCCACCTCTCTGAAAGGGGAGAGTCAGGGATACTTAAAGGCAAATAAAGGGCTGGGTAAAAAGTTGCAGTTGTGTTTATTAGTCTGCGGCTGCTCTTAATAGCCTTATTAGCCCTCTGTCTGTTGGTTTCAATCTCCATTGTCTTTTGATCATTCCTTATTCTTGAGGTAATTGGAATGATGACCATTCTAGCTACTTCCTACTGAAATGTAGTAAAGATTTGGGTTAGAGAAATGGAATTTTCCTGCATTCATTTAGAAATACTATTTATTTCCACATTGAAACCTAACATTCTGCATTACTAAGATTTTTGTATTTTGGTTCTCTTCCTTGGGCAAACAGTTCAAAATCTGACATTCTTGGCAGTAGATAATAGCTATGGGTCACCACTGCATCTAGCCCTTCATTGACCTTGATCCCTAAAACTGCTTCCATCTGTGAATATCTCAAGATCTGGATTTTCCAATGGCAGAGCTATCAAATTGAGATGCCTGGAATAAGCTTGTTCAGTTATCTGTGTTTCTAAACATGGGCCATTGTGGCAATGTTCTCTGAAGCTTACCTCAAGTTGTCTAGCTTCAGTATACAGGGCTTTAGGGAAATAGGGATTTTTTTTAAGTCAAGAGAATGGGAGAAAATAGGAAACCTTAGTTTGGAGAGGCATAGTTAAATTTGAGGAAACCAAAAGAATTCAGGATCCAGCCCAATTTTACAGGCAAATAACAAATACTCAAAGACAGTTAATTAGAATTAGAATCTAACATTAACAAAGATATGTTACTGAAACATTATTTCTCTCTAAAATCACTCTCATTTCCATCAAAGATAGCCAAATTAGTTTGTTTGTAAAATATGTCCAATTTTAACAAACTTGGCCTAATTATTTATATTTACATAAGTGCAGCTAGAGTAGTGATTGAACATAAAAGTTTTTACTGTTGTTTTGCTTGACATTTTTGGGGGGAATTTCAAAATAAGCTTTTAACAGCCGCTCAAAACTGTGGAGCCAAGCCAAATACTTGCCTTCAGACATTGCCTGCAATATCTATCGATTTGGGTAAATTCCTCTTTTCTTGTAGTCTCCAAAATATACTGTGTTTCCTGCACCTGCCAGGAAGCAACATTCTTTACTCATGTGGTAAGGTAGCTGGAAACTCTGTAATTGAAGTATCAGGTTGATATTTTTAAGGGACTTCATTGGCCCCATAAAGTCAACTTTAGTTCCTTAAAGCTGCCTGGTCATATCTGAGTCTATGCAGGTCTTTCTCAGATAGGGCATTCTAGTCAAAGCCTTGGTAATATAACCAGTATTTCCAATTGTGTCTTAAGAGGAACAAATTCTATTGAACTTATGCAAATAAATAAATTACCATGAAACTATAAGAATACTCACTGAGAGTTTCTGAAATCTGGAGTGATCAAGTCAGGAGAAAAAAGATAAAAGTTTAAAAAAAAGATAAATGTTTCATATTTGTTTACCACATTTCTGTAAGTCATAGCTTAAAAGAAAGTTTCCTTAAATCTGGAAAAGCAAATGTTAGGGAAGCAACAATGTTTCAAACAAAAGTCATAGAAAAATATAATACATCTTCCTCAATTTGTTCAGCCCAGCTACTAATCCTTGGTCCTTTTGAATGTCATTTTCCTCTTAGTTCTGGAAATTGTTGCTCAGTTTAGTGTTATGGTCTTCAAGGTTTCAGAGACTTATATTTGTATATCAAGACATATCAAATCATTAGGAGTTTTACATAATTTCTGGAAGTTATCACATTTGCCGATACAATAAAACCTAAAAGATTTTTTTAAGATTTTATTTATTTATTCATGCGAGATACACAGAGAGACAGAGGCAGAGACACAGGCAGAAGGAGAAGCAGGCTCCATGCGGGGAGTTTGATGTGGGACTCCATCATGGAACTCCAGGATCACACCCTGAGCTGAAGGCAGGTGCTAAGCCGCTGAGCCACTCAGGGATCCCATAACCTAAGGATATTTATCATCATTTATTAGACAATGCTTCACATGTAATTTTACATACCAAATAAATAAGCCTAATTAGTGAAAAAATTTCATTAAGAAATTAAATTTTGGGGGACACCTGGGTGACTCCGCTGTTGAGCACCTACCTTCGGCCCAGGGCTGATCCTGGAGACCCGGGATCAAGTCCCACATCGGGTTCCCTGCAGGGAGCCTGCTTCCCCCTCTGCCTGTGTCCCTGCCTCTCTCTGTGTGTCTCTCATGAATAAATAAAATTATAAAAAAAAGAAATTAAATTTTGGGAAGTCTGTAAGAAATCCCAGGTTTTAAAGCACATGCCTTAAATAATATTATGAATCATGACAAATATCTGTTTAGCCAAAGTGGAAGTAAGGATTATAAAGGCAAATACTGAGGGTTACACAGTCATTAGCAAAATTTAGCTCTTTTAATATTGAGAAGGGGAATCCCTGGGTGGTTCAGTGGTTTAGCCTTTGGCCCAGGGCATGATTCTGGAGTCCTGGGATTGAGTCCCACATCAGGCTCCCTGCATGGGAGCCTGCTTCTCCCTCTGTGTCTCTGACTCTCTCTCTCTCTCTCTCTCTCTCTCTCTCTCTCTCTCTCTCTCCCCACCCCCTGGTGTCTCTCATGAATAAATGAATAAAATCTTTAAAAATATATATAAATAATATTGAGAAGATTCTAACTTAAAGACTTAAAAAAGGCAAAACATAGAAATTCTGTTTTTTTTCTAGTCTGATTACATTTACAATTTAGGCCAGTAATCTAAGAGATTTAGATTTAGATTTAGATCTAAGAGATGTTATTTTAACAGAGCAAAAAACCAAATCCATCTTATACTGTATACTTCTGATAGTAAATTCATTCATTCCAACAAAATTATTTTTTTCAGCATTTCCATTAGGAATTAAGGACTCTTAAGTGCAGGGAAAGCTGCCAACAGTTACCAATTCTCAGACTCCATCAGGGATTGCCTTTAGTGAAGGAAGTTGCCTTGCCAAGGTCATGCCCTCTTCCCAGGTGGTTCTATCCATTGACTGTTCAATATAAGGACACAAAAGTCTAGAACTTTTGCTCC
Organism: Vulpes vulpes; assembly: GCF_048418805.1. NCBI lineage: Eukaryota > Metazoa > Chordata > Mammalia > Carnivora > Canidae > Vulpes > Vulpes vulpes. The sequence continues at coordinate 84,774,943 of NC_132793.1, read as the reverse complement.
AATTTAGCATGGTTCTGAAGGGTAATCCAACTTCTGGAACTCCTCAGAGAATCAGCTAAGGCTTCTGTTGATATTGTATCACTGCTCAACTTCTACCTAAATTTTCTCTCCTGAACTCTCTTCTCTTCCCCAGGTCTTGATCACCCTGTAATAAATGTTTTTACCTACAGATCTCCATAATCATGGTTCCAACCATGCACAAAATCCCTTTCCACTGATTCCCTTCTCAAAAGCCTTCTACAACTTTTCTTTTCACATTCAGATTTTGTCCTAAGTTTTCCTTCTTTAAATAACCATCTTTTTACTTGCATAGAGTTGTTTCCAGTAGTCTGTTTTTTTTTTTTCTAAAAACCCAGAACAAATCATGAACAAAATACAGGAAGACTCATAAATACAACCTGGTGGTAGAAAGACAAATAGTGGGATTTCTTTTTCTTTTATCACAAATTTTGCAATTCAGATAATATGAAGCTACCTGACTTTCAGTAAACACAGGCAAAATGCTGTTTCTAATGCTGACAAAAATATGTCCATTTTAATTTAATCAACAACCTTAAATTAGTTTTAATATCAAGTATTTTCTTAGATCATGTGACCCTAAAAGAGATTTAGATTAGTTTCCTTTTTTTTTTAGTTTTAGAGTACCCAATTCTTATAAGCATCTGCCTTTTAACCAACTAAATAGAGCTCTTTTACACATTAATTTTAGCAATACCATCTGGATACATATACACAAATAAGATGCAAACAAAATCTTATAGCCTTTGTTTTACTCATATTTGTGGAAAGGACATTAAAGATTCAATTCCCAAATATCTCCCTTTTACAAAACAAATCCAATTGCAAGATGGTATTATAATTTATGGGCCCATTAATTCAGTCATTTTTCTTTAAAGTCTACTGAATATTGTGGCCAAGCAATGTTACAAAAAAGGCCATTTTAAAAAATTAAACATTGTCCAATTTTGCAGAAGACAGCACAAAGGACTGCAGATGGGAATCTAATTGTCATTTCCCATTTTCAAATTAGAACATGGCTGGCTTTATTCAAAGATACAAAAAACTGCAGTGACAACCAAACCAAACGAAGCCCAAAGTACCACTGTGAACATTTGGTCCTCCCCAAAAGTTGAGGCTCCACTGACTGAACCAACTGTCTTCCTTGTCACCTTTTTCCCAAACAAGAAAATGAAGGCTAACAGAGACAAACCAAACAGGAAGAAGAAATAAGCTCATGAGCCATTGCACACAAAATACTCACTTAAAAAGTCTGTCCAAACCAAAGCAAAAAAATAGTTCCCTTGCCACAAGAGTTAAATTAAATGCTGAAGGTCAGAGATGTCAAGTTGGGGTGGGGCCACAGGGACAGTGTCTATGACAAAGAGCCTATTCATTTGCTCAGACTCATCACTAGAAGCCCCTCACCAGTCGGCGTGCTGATGATAAACAGGAAGAGAGCTCCTGGCTGTCTCACCAAATATATGTAACCAAATTCAAGTTCATCTGCCTGAGCCTCAGCAAAGTCAATCACTGAGACATCAAGTATACAAGGTAAATGTCTATTCAAGAAGCAGCCAAACAAGGAGAGGGAGAAGATAAGCCTTAAATTTGTCTCCAGAAAGAGGAAAGTCAGGGATATTTAAAGGCAAATGCAAAAGTCTGGCTAGGGATGCCTGGGTGTCTCTCAGTGGTTGACCATCTGCCTTTGGCTCAGAGGGTGATCTCAGGATCCTGGGATTGAGCCCCACATCAGGTTCCCCAGGGGGAGCCTGCTTCTCCCTCTGCCTATTTCTCTGCCTCTCTCTCTCTGTATCTTGCATGAATAAATAAAGAAATAAAATATTTTTTTAAATATCTGAGTAAAACATTGAAGCCACAGTTATTAGCCTGGAGCTGTACTTATTACTCTTGTAAAGTCTTTGGCCACTAGTTTCAATATTTTAGCTAGCCACAGAGTTATTAAGGAATCAGAGATGAACAAATAAACCTAAAACATAGCATGTAAGAAGATAGAGATATCTGTCAAAAGAAAGGGAAGAAGGAAAAAAGGAAGGAGGGAAGAGAAATAATAAAATAGTGTAGGGGATGGGTGTGAAATTGTGGTCAAAGTGGGTATCCCTGAGAAGGTGATATCTAAGTCAATACTTGCAGAAAATGAGGGATATGCCTTGAGGATACCTGGTAGACGGACAGTCAAAGAAGAGTGAGCAGCAAGTGCAGAACCATGATGTAATTGGCTCAGGATATCCATGCAGGGAGAAAATCAGAGGAATCAATTTTTCAGTTCTGGGTTCCTGTCCTACCCAGGATCCATAGGAATCCAGAAAGCAAGGGAGGTCACCCAATGAGCTCAGTTTTCCTAAGGAGAGATCCAAATTCAGAAGAGTGAAGTGTACATCTGGAGAAGCATAAAGGAAACACCCAGCACAGACTGCTCCTTTTGCCCCTTGGATGCATACCTTTTCCAGGTGAAAGATGGGTGTTCTTATCATGGAAGACATAGCTTGACCATCTGGGGTAATGCCAGTTTTGTCATGCACCCACGTGAAACATAAACCCAGATGATAAAATTATTTGTTCTCCATAGAACATCCAGATACATAACCTTAAAATGTGCTTCAGACACTGAAAACATGGTGAAGAAAAAAGGATTAAAGATCAAAAAAGGGAAGTCTGCTGATTAACTTAAGAAAGGAGTTCCCCAGAGACAACAATATGTAGAGGAATGAATTTCCTAAAACAATTGACAGATTTGTCTCTTTGGTAAAGAAGATATGAGTCTTCAGGAAGGGTCCCACAAATTGAAAGGAAAAAAGAAAAAGATCCATTTTGAGAGTCATCTCCACATAATTTTAAAACAAAAAGACAGTACTAAAAATCTTCCAAAGAGGAAATAAGAAGGGAATCTCAACGTTACATGTTAACAAGGATATACAAATCATAATTGTAATGAGATACCACCTCACACCAGTCAGAATGCTTATAATTAACAACCCAGGAAACATCAGATGTTGGCCAGGATGTGGAGAAAAGGGAACCCTCTTACACTGTTGATGGGAATGCAAACTTGTGCAGCCCCTCTGAAAAACAATATGGAGGTTCCTCAGAAAGTTAAAAATAGAACTACCCTATGATACAACAATTGCCCTATGAGTTAACTAGGTATTTACCCAAAAGACATAAAGGTACTGGATACAAAAAATTGAAGGGATACATTCACCTAGGTGTTTATAGCAGCATTATCAACAATAGCCAAATGATGGAAAGAGCCTAAATGTCCATCAACTGATGAATGGACACAGAAGAGATGGTATGGATATATACAATGGAATATTACTCAGCAATAAAGAAGAATGAAATTTTGCCATTTGCAATGATGTGGATGGAGCTAGAGAGATTATAAGTGAAATAAGTCAGCCAGAGAAAGACAAATACCATGTGGTTTCACCCATAGTGGAATTTAAGAAACAAAACAAATGAGCAAAGTAAAAAAAAAAAAAAATAGAAAAATAAAAGAAGAGAAAGAAAGAAAAGAAAAAGAAAAAAAAGGAGGGAGAGGGAAAGACAGACCAATAAACATTCTCTTAACAAGAGACCAAACTGGTGGTTACCAGAGGAGAGGTGGGTGGGTATTAAAGAGTGCACTTGTGATGGCCTAGAGTGATGCACAAAAGCGTTAAATCACTACACTGTACACCTGAAACTAACATATGTTAAATAATTGGATATTAAATAACTGGAACTAATTTTTTTAAAAATCCAGATTGATACATCTAGCATCTTGCAGGCCTTGTTGCTTTATACCTCATCAGAAATTTCTTGACAATAAAACACACATGCACATAAACACATATATCCCATGCCACATACACTAACAATGGAGTCTTAGGAAGAATTACATTGACAAAAGCTAAAAATTTATATGTTAAAAATTATTTTGGTATGTAATTTATAACTCTTTAGCTATACTTTAGGGGCTCTAATTTTATAAAGCAAGATGAATATTCAGACCCCTAAAACAAATTACCCTTTTTGAAAGCACTTTTTAAAACTACCACTCACTATGTGATTAGTATGTGCCAAGAACTATGCTAAGTACTTTCCATTTTTAACCCTCACAATAACCTTTGAATAGATGATATATAATTGACCCTTGAACAACATGAATTTGAACTGCATGCGTTCACTTATACACAGATTTTTTTTGGTACAAGTACAGTACAGTACAATAAGTGTATTTTATATTACCCATGAATTTCTTAACATTTTTCATTTCTCTAGCTTACTGTATTGTAAAAATGCAGTGTATAATACTTATACAGAATATGTGTTACCTGTTTATTCTGTCAGTAAGGCTTCTGGTCAACACTAGGTTAATAGTAGTTAAATTTGGGGGATTCAAAAGTTAATCATGGATTTTTCCACTATGTAGGAGTGTCAGCACCTCAAACCCTCATACTGTTCAAGGATCACTGTATTTTCAAATTACAGAGAAACAAATCAAAACAGAAAAATCAGATAATTTGTTCAAGGCTAACTAGTAAATGGCAAGTAAGAAGTATCAGTATAAGTTCCACAACATTCTGAATGAGAGCTTGCTGGATAGAGTATTCTTGGCTGCATTTTCTTCTCATTCAGGACCCTGAATATATCCTGCTAGCCCTTTCTGAATTGCCAGGTCTCTGTGGAGAGGTCTGCTGTTAATCTAATAGTTCTCCTCATATAAGTTAGGGATGCCTTATCTCTTAGTGCTTTAAGGATTTTCTCTTTATCTTTGGAATTTGCAAGTTTCACTATTAAATGTCGAGGTGTTGAATGGTTTTTATTGATTTGGGGGGACTCCTCTCTATCCCCTGGATCTGAATGCCTGTTTCCCTTCCCAAATTTGGGAAGTTCTCAGCTATGATTTGTTCAAATATGCTTCCTGGCCCTCTGTCCTTCTTGGCATTTTCTGGAACCCCCATTATACATAGATTTTTCCTTCTGAGGCTATCATTTATTTCCCTGAACCTTTCCTCATGGTCTTTTTATTGTTTTTCTCTTTTTTCCTCAGCTTCTTTCCTGGCCATCAACTTGTCTTCTATGTCACTCACTGTTTCTTCTACCTTATTAGAAGGTAGGATCGTTAGGATCGTTAGGATCTTCAGTTTGGATTGCATCTCATTTAATTGATTTTTAATTTCGGCCTGATAGATCTAAATTCTGCAGTCATGAAGTCTCTTGAATCCTTTATCCTTTTTTTTTTTCTAGAGCCACCAGTAGCTTTATAATTGTGCTTCTAAATTGGCTTTCTGATTTTGTTTTGTTTTTTTTTTTTAATTAATTTTTATTGGTGTTCAATTTACCAACATACAGAAAAACACCCAGTGCTCATCCCGTCAAGTGTCCACCTCAGTGCCCGTCACCCATTCCCCTCCAACACCCGCCCTCCTCCCCCTCCACCACCCCTAGTTCGTTTCCCCGAGTTAGGAGTCTTTATGTTCTGTCTCCCTTCCTGATATTTCCCAACATTTCTTCTCCCTTCCTTTATATTCCCTTTCACTATTGTAATCCATATTCTGTAATTCTGTGACAGAGAGTACTGTTTCTGATTCTTTCTTTTGTGGTGAGTTCTTCCTTCTAGTCATTTTGCTCAGTGCAGAGAGGCTGTATGAGCAGGTTGAGTCAAGAATATCAACCATCACCTAAGTAAATTTCACCCTAGATGATTCTGATCAAAATGAAAACAAAGATCAGAACAAAATAAAACAAAAGGACCACTAAAGTGAAAAACAAATTTTAAAACAAAGTAGTAAAAAAAAATAAAAGGCCAAGAATATCAAAGGAGAAAATAAAGAAAAAATAAAAAAGAAGAAAAATAGAAGGAAAAAAAAGGGGAGGACTGAGAGATGGTGGTGGTGAAGAAGTTGTAGTGGAGGGAGAATATAATCTACCTGAGGGGTCCTAGAGGGTGATCCTCTTGGTTCTGAGTGTATTAAGTTCTGTATGTTAGCAGATGCTCAGTCCCAAATTTATGCAAATCAGCCAATACTTGAGTCCAGCCAAGAAAATAAATCACAGTCATTGGATATAGTTAAGGTAGGTTTTTGATTAAAACTTAGGTGAGTTTATGGAATACTTGCATCTGTTAGGCCATCTTTTGTAAATTTGTCTGAATTTGTCAAGAATTATTAATATACATGCAGCAGGTGGTGCCCTTTATAGTATACACACCTTCTTCCTTGGCCAATAAGTAGCCTAAGCTAAACAGTTATCCAAAACCATCTGTGCTAAAAAATCATGGAGCTGTTGTATTAAGGATAAGCTTTAGTATAACAGTCCAATGTGTTCAGCCAGGGCGGCTGACAGGTTGATGTCTGCCTTAATAATGTGTTGTTATGTGCCCATATCAATGTCACCTAAACAGTCCATGTGAGGAACAGTATCATCCCCAACATAATGGAGATAAGTAACTGCACACTTTTGATGTGAGAAGGCATAGAGACAGATTACAATAATTAGAATAGTCTCAGGGAAACTAAATTACATTGATGTGACAAACAGTACTCCCTAGGAGCTGGCAGGGATGCAAAATCACTGGAAGTTTAGGGAAAGAGAGGTACACATATGAAGAATCATGTATGTTATGATCCCAAGGGTACTGGATCCACACTGGAATCTAGTGTTTGATCAGGAAGATGAAGTAAGTTGTGATTCCTCATTATTGAAGGAATAAGGGGCCACAAGGGCCACAAGGTCCAAGCCTGTGGGGACTCTGGTCCTTGGAATGAGGTAAAGTTCATACTCATCCATGTGGTGTTGGCCCTGGGAAGATACAGAGGATTTTAAAGGGCACACAGGGGCTCCTGCCAAGTGTCACATACTATTTTGCAGTGTCCTGTAGAGGAGCAGTTGAACACTATAGAGAGTGGTGACAAGCTGCAGAGGTGCCTTCTGTTGAACAAACGGAGTCAGAGTCAATAGTCAGCCATTAGGCCACTAACTTGGGAAAAAAGCTTTTCTTGGGTCTATAACGTGTCCAATAATCACAGCAACCCAAAAAATGAACTCTGATTTCTGCCCACTATATAAAAATATTAGAACTATTGGAAGAGGAGAGGAGGATTGTGGAGCTCTGAGTGGTGACCACAGGGAAATTTCCTTTTCAGGTGATGTTGCAATGTGACCCTACATCTGGAGTTCAAAACCCCAACATCTGGTGTTGCTTGGTATTAGTAGCATCTACAACTGGGAGGATTCCTCCCACCAGAAATTAAATTCACTAATCCACAGTATGATGCATGCGTAGCAGTCTAATGGGTGTGCTGAGGGCAAGTAACTAAGCAAAGTGCTTACAGGGATCCTCATAACCATAAAGGTTATAAGGCTGGACACATACCTTAGGCTTCCAAAGCTCAAAGATGCAGTGGAGAGCAGCCTGGCAATTATAATACTGCCTCCCACTCAAACAGCAAGAATCGTGGTAAGCAAGGGGACCCTGGGGGAATAACACAGTTAACTCTGTAAAATGCCACTCAGAAGAGGCATCAGTAAGGAACTTAGAAAAACAAGTGTTCACTTCAGCAGCCAAGTCCTGGGGAGTGCTCCCTACCATCAGCTGACAGATCTTCCTGGGTTTCATTTCTGCTATGGTAGAAACTTGTGGAGGTCATATTCAAAATGGGGTTGTATCCTTCAGTGTTGTGGACTGGAACATTATTATGTCTCAAATCCTGATGTCCCATGCTGTCAGAGTTGTTATATCTTGGATTGTCATGTTCTGTGATATCATGAGCTAGGGCACTGTTATCTCCAGCATTGTTCCAGATGGAGGAATCCATCCCAAAGGGACTTGGTTGTCCCAGGGAGCTACCAAGGAAAACTGAGAGGCCAAGGCACCTAACAAAGTTACATGATTTGGGATACCTTGATTAAGGTTTGCTTGCACCACTAGGAGCATCTACTGGTATCAGAAATTCTCAGGAAGTTTTGAGGGCTCCTAGACTAATCATTTGTATCATGCAAATGATTAGTTGGTACCTCCTGTGAGACATAAGAGGTCACCATCCATAAATGATAAAGTTTGGAGGCACACGTGTAGCCTCGGTTTGAAGAAAATTTAGTTATACTTCTGACAATCTAATGTTTATCCCTGTATTATAAGAGATGTGTCTGAATTACACAAGTCTTTTAGCTTATTAAAGTTAAAAAGGGCAGTGTAATGGCTAGTGCCTACAATTATTTCCACTTTCTGTGGGAGATATGTTGAAAGAAATAAGCCAACTAATAAAACCACTATATATTGGAATTCAGCTGGAATTAGCATATCAAATCTGGTAAGTGGGTTCCAGCAGCAGCAAAGGAGTCTCTGTTCTTCCAATGTGCCAGGATTATCTATGACCAGGGAATCATAGCTAACCATCTTTCCCTAATTGGGTCACTAGAAAATACTGGAAGGTGAAATGATTGACTTTTTAAATCTGCAAAGGGACTCAAAATGTTGAGAAAATGTAAATAATATTGTCCTGTAAGATGAAGCAATCAGATTGCCCCATATAACAATCATAAACAGCATGGCCAGGCCTACCAGGCTGGTGTGAGGAGTGGTAGCTATGTGTCCTAGAGTTTAAAGTGGTAGGTGCCCTTGGAAACAAGGAAATCCACTTAGGAATACATTTGCTGTTCTGTAACTTAAGGAGCAAAAATTTTAAAATACCATTATGGCATTCAATAATAACAAAGGCCTGTGGTCAGGATGGAAGACAAAAGTCCCATTGGATACCCTGCAGGAGATCCCAGTGCTGTGGCATATGGATGTAAAAGATAGTCAGAAAAATAACCTCCTCTCTAGAAGTGTTTCTGGTGGGTGTAGCAAGCACTAGGCCAGTAAAAGTATGCACATATGTAATGGTGGAACAAGTAGTGCCTGCCCAAAGATGTAGGAAGCAGCCCTATGAAATCAAGCTGGCAGCAGCTAAAAGCACAATCTCTTTTTTTTCTTTATCCATATAATATGATGTTTTGATATATGTATACATTGTGAAATACTTACCATAGTCAAGCTAATTAACATATCCATCACCTCACATAGTTAACCATTCCTGTATGGGTCTGTGTGTAGGGGGATGAGAACACTTGAGGTCTACTCTCTTAGCAAATTTCAAATATAAAATACATTTTTAAACTTTTTTTGGTATATTTTTTATTGGAGTCCAATTTGCCAACATATAGTATAACACCCAGTGTTCATCTCATCAAATGCCACCCCTCAGTGCCTGGCACCCAGTCACCCCATCCCTCTGCCCACCTCCCCTTCCACTATCCCTTGTTCGTTTCCCAGAGTTAGGAGTCTCTCATGTTCTGTCACCCTCTCTGATTTTTCCCACTCATTTTATCTCCTTTCCCCTATAATCCCTTTCACTATTTCTTATATTCCTTATAATGAATAAAACCATATAATGTTTGTCCTTCTCTAATTGACTTCACTCAGCATAATACCCTCCAGTTTCATCCACATTGAAGCAAATGGTGGGTCTTAGTCACTTCTAATGGCTGAGTAATATTCCATTGTATAAAGATGAATGGATAAAGAAGATGTGGTAATATATAAAACTGCAATCTCCTCTCTGAGGGAAGCATGAGGAGGCGTTTTCCAGTGTTTAGATGGGCATATAAATTGCAATTCAAAGCAATGTGTTTGAAAACATTCCCATAACTGGAAAGCCCCTGTAGCAGGCCCAGGCCAGTGTGGCAGCAGTTCCCCCATGATCCAAAGAGATATGGGACCACTTGTCCAGGAAATCAGGAGCATGGATGTGGTGACAAAGAAATGCCAGAAGGATGGAGTTGGAGACTGTTTGAAAGGAATAAGGGGGAGACTATGGTTTCATAGTAGCTGGTAGGGCCAACTGATTTATTGATCTACAGTGGGGGATTAAGAGCCCTAAAGGGGTGGTGATCTAGATTCTACAAAGGACATCTGCTTTGTGGTTAAAAACATTGTCTGGTATGCTAGCATTTGTGTGTGCTGAAATCTAGGGAACTTTAGTTGTGAGTGGTCCCTGTAGAATGTTCCTCCAAATTGGGACATCTCAAATGGGATGGTCTTTTTTTTTATTGGAGTTCAATTTGCCAACATATAGCATAACACCCAGTGCTCATCTCATCAAGTGCCCCCCTCAGTGCCTGTCACCCAGTCACCCCCACGCCCCACCCACCTCCCTTTCTACCACCCCTTGTTCGTTTCCCAGAGTTGGGAGTCTCTCATGTTCTGTCTTCAAATGGGATAGTCTTAAATGTGAAAATAATCCCCTGCCATGGGCCAGACTAAACTGCCAGCTTGTTAGCAACTGCCCATGAGTCAGTAAAAATATGTACAGAAGCTTGTCAAGAGCAACAGTGCTCTGCACACCATTTGTACTATGACAACTCAGCAAGCTAAGCCCACCCAACTTACTTATCTTTGATAAGTGTGGCATTGCTGGCAAGGTGGTATGATAGGCTCTCCAATAGGTTCTACTGAGTGCAGTTGTGGTGGTCCCCTGTGGAGTACACAGACTTCCTTTCTCACCGGGTTACTCTTGTAGGGACTACCCCAGGTCACCAGAGGCTTAAACAACAGAGGTGATGGCACGAATTTCTCAATATTTGTAGGCAAGTGGCTGAGGAGTGCGGGTGGGGGGTTGTCATATCCTTTTGTTATTTTCTGCTTTATCGCATTCTTGAAGGTATCATTTTCAATTCAGCAAAGAGGCATTTGTGGCTGTGACAAGTGGCTGTTGAGGGATGTCCCTTATCCATACATAATAGTAATGTGTGGGTGGGGGGTTGGGGTGACTGGATGACAGGCACTGAGGGGCGCACTTGACGGGATGAGCACTGGGTGTTATACTATATGTTGGCAAATCTAACTCCAATTAAAATATACAAAAAAAATAGTAATGTGTGTACACAGGAGAACAGGCTCTGATCCTATGAGGCCCTCTGTTTCTAACAAAACCCAATTAGCAGCCAGAATTTGACATTTTAATGGAGTGTTTCAAGTAGCTGTGGAAGAGAAAAAAAAAAAAGCAAAAAGCCTTTGGGCAGCCAGAAGGAGTATGTTTAGTCCATTGGCTCCAGGATGCATTGTTCATAGTGGCCAGTCCTCAAACAGGAAGAAGGAGCCGGAGAGAATTGATAGAAAGCTTGACAAATTGACCTTTGTTCCTGCTTGCTGTTCAGCATTTCCCCCCAATGAAATGTGACTGCATTAGTGTGTCTAAGAATATGTATTGCCTCCAAAGTGTGATATGTATTGCCTCCAAAATATGAAGAGACCTAAGATCTGTTGGGCTTGCCCTCATGTGGTAGGACACTGGATAGTTAGCAATTTATGTTTAACTTCAAGCAGAATTTTCCACCCTTCAAAGGACTATGATAAGAAATTTAACAATTGTGGCTGGCCTTTGAATTTTATGTGAGCCATACCCCAACCTCTGTGTCAAAGATGGATCGCTAGTTATGTTACACCCTCACGCACCACATCCTTCAAGGAACCCTGTATTAGAACGTCACTCATGTAGTGCCAGAAGACACTGTAAGGGCATCCAGGTCTTGCCTGTAAAGATGTAGGCAAGAGAAGACTGTTAAGGTAGCCTATAGGGAGACTGGATAAAGGTGTATTGTGTGCCACCAAAACTGAAAATGGACTGTGACTGGGACTCCTCACAATCAATACTGAAGAGAACATATTAGATTGATCATTGGCAAAGTAGTTCCATGTAGCCTTTTGGATGTCCTCAATTAACTGGATAATGTTGGGAAGGGAGCCTTAATAGGGATATCTAACATTTATATTTTGCTAGTCAACTATAAGGCAACCTTATTATTGGAGAGATTTAATACTGGCCAAATGGGGGAATTGAAAGGAGAAATGGTATGCTTAAACTCTTTCCTTTAATAAATCTTGAATTATGGGTCATAATTCCTCAGACTGCTGTCACAATCAATATCAGGGGAAACCAGTGCTTTTAGCAAGGCCATTACCCCAATCTTAACTGGGAGTGGCAGTCTTATGGTCTTCCAGTGTGCAGTGTCCACCAGGACTTTGGGTTTGTTCCAAATGGTGCGGTGGTGTGTCAAGTCATCCATATTTATAACAGCAAAGGGTAGAGTGAAAAGAGCCACAATCAGTAAAAAGACATTTAATAAACATTATTCCAATACTGACATCCAATGGAAATTGAACACATATCATTCTTGTTATACCTTGTTAATTAAAGGGTGCCCCCTGCTTATGTTTGGAAGGGTTCCTAAAAAACTATAATTTGGACTCTAGCGTCTTTGAGAGTTGTAATAAAAGTAGTTCATCGCTTAACAAGAGGAATGCCAAAGTCACTTTAAAGGAAGGGTAACACTGGGTGTTATACTATATGTTGGCAAATTGAACTCCAATAAAAAAATATATACAAAAAAATAAAGGAAGGGTAAGTGGAAGGGGAGATTGTTGTGGCCATATTTGGAAAATTAAATCTGCCACACCACCCAAGACCTAGCTCTGTGACCTCTCACTCTTTCCTTGAGTTCAGCTGGAATAGTGCATATCTGTTAGAGCTTACCTCTAGTTCAGTACTTTTTAATTAAGTGCAAAAATAAATTGTGTTGAATATGTAAAAAAAAAAAAATATGCCCAGTGAAAAGCAAAATGGAAACTTGTGGCAGGAAGGCTAAGCTTGGGTCCTTATCTAAATATGTAGAGTCTAGGTGTGAGCAGGTTGTCATGCTATGAAATGCACAGGCAGCAACTCAAAACAGCTGTTTTCTCATTACAACTTACTAATTGTCAACTGTTGTCAAAGTTGATTTTGTTTTTTACCAAGAGATAAAAAATAAATTAGGTTCTGGTTTGTCCAATCATTATTTACAGATACTAATTCATTTACATAAATATACGTAGTTTGATGTACATCTGATAATGAGGATATTACATATCTGATGTAAGGAGATTCTATTCTATTATATATTGTGCAATGCTATGCTAAGTGTCACTATTTTATCATAATTCCAATGCATCCCAGGATTTAATTCAGGAAGGGTGAAGCAATTGACAAGATATATAGAATTCTGTAGGGACAAAATTGCCTACCAAGCCCCTCAAAAGGCAAAAGACATATTTATGTTTATTAATGAATTCCTGATGTGGTTTCCAATCTAGAAGGGTTGAATGCTTTAGATAAACTTTATTTATATTTTCTATTTCAAGAAAGGTCATGTTCCTACTTGATGTTACAACCACTAATTTAGATATTTATCTTGCTTGTTGCTCATTCCAGATTGTCCTTACAATCTCTGCAAAGATTTACATAATAATAGGCCACAGGGCTGATATGACTTCTCCATTTGGTTTCAGGAAAGACAGTAAATGTATTATCCCTCATGGTTATTCCACAGCTGACAAGGCCTTCCTCAAAGAATGACAGAAGATATATATCTCGCAGTTCTTTATGATTCACATCTGCAATAACTAGAATTCAAAATAGCAGATGTCAACATTTTACAAGATCAGTGTATGACAAAGGCCTTGTCCCCTCAGAAACTCCATTCCAGCACAGTCATATTTCTTTTAATCGAAATCAAAGCAAGCCAGACAGGTGCAACTTCCACTAAAAGGCAGCTCCAAATAAAACTCAGAATTTAATAGCATTTTATTCTGGAAAATACCTAGTTAACCCCTACTGGGTTGGGCACAAGGATGTAAAAAAGAAAAGGGTATATAACTGTGAGAGATGGACATGGAAACAGAAAAAAAATGACTTTACAAAGTGACCAGTGCTTTTAGCAAGGACAGTATACAATGCCATTAGCTTACCTATGAACAGCAGTCTGTCCAGAAGGATCAACTATGTGATTAGAATGCTCAGGCTTTGAAGCAAGCACAATCAGCATGACCTTCGGAAAGTCCAGCTAAGGGAGCTGGAAGTTGAGCTCAATAATGTAGTCAAATATTCAATCAGTTATGCAATCAAACTACAGTAAAAACTCATGACACTGAAGCTCAAGTAAACTTTCCTGGTTGGCAATACACTTAGATGTGCCAGGAATATTTTGAGAAACTGGAAGTTTTGCATTTGGAGCGCTCCCAGATCTCACACTCTGAACTTTTTCCTTTGGCTGATTCTGATTTATAGTCAGAGTTATACATTTGTAATTATAAATATAGCACTTTCCTGAGTGTCTTTGAGTCATTCTAGCAAATTATCTAACCTGAGAAGAAGGACTATCTGATTTTACACCAGTTTGTCAGAAGTATGTATGGCCTGGGAACCTTACAGCTGGTCTGAAGTGAAAACAATCTTGTGGGGAACAGTGCTTCATCTGTGTGGTTTGACCTAACTCAGTGCAGTTAGCATCACAATTGCATTGCAAAGGATAGAGCACCACTCTCAAATCTGGAGAAAAAGTGTACCAGACATGGCAAATGAGATAGGCTTCCTGGAGTATAGGATTGTGGAGCCCTCTACCAGTAGGAACACTGAAGTGGCAATTTCAACAAATTGCTAGATGCTGAGTGTCTCAGTGGAGACCCCCACCATGAGAACATGGTGAGAATTGCAAAAGAATCCCTTCATGACCCTGGCAGAAAGAGAGGAGTAACTGTTAGGAGACACAAGCAAAGTCTTCCCCAAAATGCCTACTCTCCAGTGGAAGCACTTGACCAGAGCTCCATTCTAAAACTTTATTCAAGTCTGGGGAAAGGAATCCCTTTCAACTCAACCCCTGGAAGCCTTCCGGTTTCACCTAAGAAGGAAAAAACATAGTCAAAGTAGAGACAGCTTCACGGAAGTATATTGAGAATTTTGCAGCCAGGGAATAGAGGATGGGGCTAAGGGTAAAAGTAGACCACTGGAGGAGGGATGTAAACCTTTGGGATAGCCACAGCCATGAGAGAGAGTCAACACTCTAGCAGAAGATTATGGAATGTTTCTTTCCCCAAAATACTGTCAACAGGATTTGATTTGTCAAAAAGACTCAAGTTTAAAACTGGTTAGAGCAGGGGTACTTACCTGGGTGGCTCAATCAGTTTGTCTGTCTTCAGCCCAAATCATGATCTCAGGGTCTTGGGATCCATCTCTTCTCTCTCTCTGCCCCTTCTCTCCCTTTGCTCCTCCCTTCACTTTGTGCTCTCTCTCTGTCTCAAATAAATAAATAAAATCTTAAAAAAAAAACTGGTTACAGCAAAATAACAGAAAGGCACAGACTCTATGAGGAGCAGTATATGGAAAAGACACAAATTGAAGGAGGAGAGAGAAAGAGGAATTTGAAATCTCTGATGCTTATAGCTACAACAGACATTAAACACAACCCTAGTCAGATTAATAAATTCTTACACTTAAGGCCTTTTTACTTCAGTTCCTAAATCCTATTACAAATACTCTGGATTGCCAGAAAGGAAATGCAAAGTAACTGACAAAAATGTTAAAGACTCTAATGGAAAAAGTAGATAATGCATAAGAAAATGGGCAATATCAGCACACAGATGGAAACTTTTCAATAGCCCATGAGACAAGGAAGTTTCAAAAATATTTTGGATTAAATGAAAATGAAAATATAACTTATCAAAATCTGTGAGATTTCACTAAAGCAGTACTTATAAGGGAATTTATAGCATTAAGTAAATACATGCATACATTAGAAAACAAGAATGAGGAACCCAAATAAGAACTGAGAAACAGGAGCAATTTAAACCTAAAGAAAGCACAAGAGAAATATAAATTAGAGCATAAATCAGTAGGATTTAAAACAAGATAACTAGGGGATCCCTGGGTGGCTCAGTGGTTGAGCATGGCTCAGGGGGTGATCCTGGAGTCCTGGGATCAAGTCCCACATCAGGCTCCTGCATGGAGCCTGCTTCTCCCTCTGCCTGTGTCTCTGCCTCTCTCTCTCTCTCTCTCTCTCTCTCTCTCTCTCTCCCTCTGTCTCTCTGTCTCTCATGAATAAATAAAATCTTTTAAAAAATAAAATAAAATAAAACAAGATAACGAGAGAAATGCAACAAACACAAAAGCTGATTCCTCACAAACATCAATAAAAGTGGTAAACCTCTAGTCAGAAATGAGAGAGGGAGAAGAAGAGAAAGGATACAAATTACAAGTTTCAGACATGAAGGTAGGGTCATCACTACTGATTCGTGATTCTACACACATCAAAGTTATTCTAAGAGAATACTACAAATGCTAGACACATAAATTTGATACCTTAAATAAAATGTATCAATTCCTTCAAAGATACAGACTAGTAAACTTGTCCAAAGAGAAATAGATAATCTGAATGGCTCTATCCATAATTAAAAAAAAAAAATGAATTAATGATAAAAACCTTCCAAAAGGGGTGCTTGTGTGGTGTAGTTGATTAAGTGTCCAACTCTTGATTTTGGCTCAGGATGTGATCTCAGGGTCCTGAGATGGAGGCCCTTGTCAATCTCTGTGCTCAGTAGGAAGTCTGCTTGAGATTTTCTTCTCTATCTCTTTCTCTCTCCCTCTGCCCCTTCCTACCATGTGCACACACACACTCTCCCTCTAAAATAAGTAATTTTTTTAAATTAATTTTTATTGGTGTTCAATTTACCAACATACAAAAAAACACCCAGTGCTCATCCCGTCAAGTGTCCACCTCAGTGCCCGTCACCCATTCCCCTCCAACACCCGCCCTCCTCCCCCTCCACCACCCCTAGTTCGTTTCCCCGAGTTAGGAGTCTTTATGTTCTGTCTCCCTTCCTGATATTTCCCAACATTTCTTCTCCCTTCCTTTATATTCCCTTTCACTATTATTCATATTCCCCAAATGAATGAGAACATACACTGTTTGTCCTTCTCCGATTGACTTATTTCACACTTAAAATAAGTAATTTTTTAAAAAAACTTCCCAATATTTTGGCCCAAATCATTTCCCTGTGAATATATTTATTATAGAAATTGGATCACATGGTTATGGAAGTTGAGAGATCCCACAATCCACACGCTACAAGCTGCAGAACCAGGAAATCAGCTGGTATAATTAAATCTGGGTCCTAACGCCGGACAACCAAGGGGACATTGACCTAAGTCCCAGAGTCTGAAGACCTAAGAACCAGAGACTCCAATGTATGAGGGCAGAGGATAAATGTCAGCTCAAGGAACAAGGTAAAGGGCATTATTCTTTCACCTTCTTATTCTTTTTTAGCCCTCAGTGGATTGGGTAATGTTCACCCACATTTGTGAGAGTGGATCTTCTTTACATGGTCTGCTGAATTAAATTCTAGCCCCATCAGAAACACTCTCACTTACAAACCTAGAAGTGATGTTTTCCCATTTACCTGGGCAATTAAGTTGACATATAAAATTAGCCATCTCACTGAAGTCTAAATCTAAGAGAATACATATAGGGTAGCTAAATGGAAAACTGTTAAATACTGATTAAATAAATAAAAGAAGATCTAAATAAACAGAGTTCCTCTTCATAGATTAGAAGTTTTAATATTATTAAACTGTCAATTTTCCCACTTTGACTTATAGATCAATGTAATACCAATTAAAATTTCAGAAAATTTGAGTGGGAAAAATCAGAGAGGGTGACAGAACATGAGAGACTCCTAACTCTGGGAAATGAACAAGGGGCAGTGTAAGAGGAGGTGGCCTGGGGGATGGGGTGACTGGGTGAAGGGCACTCAGGGGGGACTTGATGGAATGAGCACTGGGTGTTACGTTGGTAAATCAAACTCCAATAAAAAATACACAAAAGAAATAAAATAGATTTTCAGCAAGTTGTTTTTAATATAACAACAATATGAAATGTATATGGAAAGTGAGCGTATCTAGAATAGGGATGCCTAGGTGGCTCAGTGGTTGAGCATCTCCCTTCAGCTCAGGGCATGATCCTAGGGTCCTGGGATCAAGTCCCACTCAGGCTCCCTGCAGGGAGCCTGCTTCTCCCTCTGCCTGTGTCTCTGCCTCTCATGAGTAAATAAATAAAATCTTTTTAAAAAGTATCTAGAATAGCCAACATAATAATGAGGAAGAAAAAACATTTGAAGACTCACACAACATTTTGAGACAGCAATGAAGGCAACATCATAATGTTATTGGTAAAATAATAGACACAAAAGATTAATGACAGAATACAGAACAAAGAAGAAGACACCCCCTCAAAATAGTCAATTAATCTTTAGTAAAGGTATTAAGGCAAATCAATGGAGTTGGAATACTCTACCCAAAAATGCCTTAAACTGGACAACTATGATTTTTTTCTTTTTTAAAAAAGATTTTATTTATTTATTGATGAGAGACAGAGAGAGACAGAGGCATAGGCAGAGACACAGACAGAAGGAGAAGCACCTTTCATGCAGGGAACCTGATGTGGGACTTGACCCCAGGATTTAAGGATCATGCCATGGGTCAAGGACAGGTGCTAAAATTCTGAGCCACCCAGGGATCCCTGTTTGTTTGTTTTTCAAAAAGATTATATATATATATATATATATACATAATGCAAAAATATAGCATAACACCCAGTGCTCATCCTGTCAAGTGCCCCCCTCAGTGCGCATCACCCAGTCACCCCCAACCCCTGCTCACCTCCCTTTCCACCACCCTTGTACGTTTCCCAGAGTTAGGAGTCTCTCATGTTCTGTCTCCCTTTCTGATATCTCCCACTCATTTACTCTCCTTTCCCCATTATTCCCTTTCACTACTTTTTAAATTCCCCAAATGAATGAGACCATATAATGTTTGTCCTTCTCCAATTGACGGACTTCACTCAGCATAATACACTCCAGTACCATCCACATCGAAGCAAATGGTGGGTATTTGTTGTTTCTAATGGCTGAGTAATATTCCATTGTATACATAGAACACATCTTCTTTATCCATTCATCTATCCATGGACACCGAGGCTCCTTCCACAGCTTGGCTATTGTGGACATTGCTGCTATAAACATCGGGGTGCAGGTGTCCTGCCATTTCACTGCATCTGTATCTTTGGGGTAAATACCCAGCAATGCAATTGCTGGGTTGTAGGCCAGATCTATTTTTAACTCTTTGAGGAACTTCCACACAATTTTCCAGAATGGCTGTACCGGTTCACATTCCCACCAACAGTGCAAGAGGGTTCCCCTTTCTCCACATCCTCTCAAACATTTGTTGTTTCCTGTCTTGTTAATTTTCCCCATTCTCACTGGTGTGAGATGGTATCTCATTGTGGTTTTGATTTGTATTTCCCTGATGGCAAGTGATGCAGAGCATTTTCTCATGTGCTTGTTGGCCATGTCTATGTATTCCCCTGTGAAATTGCTGTTCATGTATTTTGCCCATTTCATGATTGGATTGCTTGTTTCTTTGCTTTTGAGTTGAATAAGTTCTTTATAGATCTTGAATACTAGCCCTTTATCTGAAAGGTCATTTGCAAATATCTTCTCCCATTCTGTAGGTGGTCTTTTAGTTTTCTTGACTGTTTCTTTTGCTGGGAAGAAGCTTTTCATCCTAATTAAGTCCTAAGAATTCATTTTTTATGTTGTTTCCCTTGCGTACATGGATGTATCTTGCAAGAAGTTACTGTGGCCAAGTTCAAAAAGGATGCTGCCTGTGTTCTCCCCTAGGATTTTGATGGATTCTTGTCTCACATGTAGATCTTTCATCCATTTTGAGTTTATCTTTGTGTATGGTGTCAGAGAATGGTCTAGTTTCATTCTTCTGCACATGGCTGTCCAATTATCCCAGCACCACTTATTAAAAAGTCTGCCCTTTTTCCAGTCGATAGTCTTTCCTGCTTTGTTGAATATTAGTTGAGGGCCCATTTCTGAATTCTCTATTCTGTTCCATTGATCTATGTGTCTGTTTTTGTGCCAGTACCACACTGTCTTGACGATCAAAGCGTTGTAGTACAACTTGAAATCTGGCATTGTGATTCCCCAGCTCTGGTTTTCTTTTTTAATATTCCCCTGGCTATTGGCGGTCTTTTCTGATTCCACACAAATCTTCAGATGATTTGCTCCAACTCTCTGAAGAAAGTCCATGGTATTTTGATAGGGATTGCATTAAATGTTAAATTTCCCTGGGTAACATTGACATTTTCACAATATTAATTCTTCTCATCCATGAGCAAGGAATATTTTTCCATCTCTTTGTGTCTTCCTCAATTTCTTTCAGAGGTGTTCTGTAGTTTTTAGGGTATAGGTCCTTTACCTCTTTGGTTAGGTTTATTCCTAGGTATCTTATGCTTTTGGGTGCAATTGTAAATTGGATTGACTCCTTAATTTCTCTTTCTTCAGTTTCATTGTTAGTAG
Organism: Vulpes vulpes; assembly: GCF_048418805.1. Taxonomy (NCBI): domain Eukaryota; kingdom Metazoa; phylum Chordata; class Mammalia; order Carnivora; family Canidae; genus Vulpes; species Vulpes vulpes. Next base: position 84,754,668 of record NC_132793.1, on the reverse strand, counting down.
GTAGAAATGCCACTGATTTCTGGGCTTTGGTTTTGTATCCTGTCACGCTGCCGTATTGCTGCATGAGTTCTAGCAGTCTTTTGGGTTTTCTATGTACAGTATCATGTCATCAGCGAAGAGGGAGAGTTTGACTTCTTCTTTGCCAATTCGAATGCCTTTTATTTCTTTTTGTTGCCTGACTGCTGAGGTTAGGACTTCTAGTACTATGTTGAATAGCAGTGGTGAGAGTGGACATCTCTGTCTTGTTCCTGATCTTAGGGGATAGGCTCCTAGTGTTTCCCCATTCAGAATGATATTTGCTGTGGGCTTTTCATAGATGTCTTTTAAGATGCTGAGGAATGTTCTCTGTTTCACTACACTCTGAGGAGTTTTGATCAGGAATGGATGCTGCATTTTGTCAAATGCTTTCTCTGCATCTACTGAGAGGTACATATGGTTCTTGTTTTTTTCTTTTGCTGATATAAACTGTCACATTGATTGCTTTATGAGTGTTGAACCAGCCTTACATCCCGGGGATAAACCCACTTGGTCATGGTGAATAATCTTCTTAATGTATTGTTGGAGCCTATTGGCTAGTGTCTTGTTGAGAATTTTTGCATCCATGTTCATCAGGGATATTGGTCTAAAACTCTCCTTTTTGGTGGGGTCTTTGTCTGGTTTTGGAATAAAGATGACGCTGGCCTCATAGAACAAGTTTGGAAGTACTCCATCCCTTTCTATCTTTCGAAACAGCTTTAGTAGAATAGGTATGGTTTCTTCTTTAAACGTTTGATACAATTCCCCTGGGAAGCCATCTGGCCCTCGACTTTTGTGTCTTGGGAGATTTGATGACTGCTTCAATTTCCTCCCTGCTTATTGGCCTATTCAGATTTTCTATTTCTTCTTGTCCCAGTTTTGGTAGTTTGGGGTTTTCCTGAAATAAGTCCATTTCTTCTAGATTGTCTAATTTATTGGTGTATAGCTGCTTATAATATGTTTTGAAATCATTTGTATTTCCTTGGTATTAGTAGTAATGTCTCCCTTTTCACTCATGATTTTATTCATTTGAGTGTTTTCTCTCTTCTTTTTAATAAGGCTGGCTAATAGTTTATCTATCTTAGTAATTCTTTCAAAGAACCAACTCCTGGTTTTGTTGATCTGTTTTACAGTTCTTCTGGTCACTATATCATTGAGTTTTGCTCAAATCTTATTAACTCTCTTCTGCTTGGTGTAGGTTTTATTTTCTGTTCTTTCTCTAGTTCCTTTAGGTGCAAGGTTAGCTTGTGTATTTTAGGTTTTTTTTCCCCTATTTTTTGAGGGTTGCTTGTATTGTGGGATATTCCCTCTCAGGACTGCTTTTGTTGTATCCCAAAGATTTTGAACAGTTGTAAATTCATTCTCATTATTTCCATGAATCTTTTAAATTTTTCTCTAATTTCCTGGTTGACCCTTTCATCTTTTAACAAGATTTTCTTTAACCTCCACGTGTTTGAATTTCTTCCAAATTTCTTCTTGTGACTTAGTTCTACTTTCAAAGCATTATGGTCTGAAAATATCCAGGAGACAATACCAATCTTTTGGTATCAGTTAGAACCTGATTTGTGACCCAGTATATGGTCCATTCTGGAGAAAGTTCTATGTTATTTTGAACAGAATGTGCATTCAGTTGCGTTTGGATGTAAAGTTCTATAAATATCTGTGAAATCAATCTGATCCAGTGTATCATTTAAAGCTCTTGTTTCTTTGGAGATGATGTGCCTAGAAGATCTGTCATTTGTAGAAAAAGATCTTTAGTGTTATACAAAATTAATTCAAGTGTATCATAGAAGTAAATGTAAACTCCACAACTTCTAGAAGGCATGAGAGAAAATCTACATGACATAGAATTCAGTGATGAGTTTTAATTTTTATTATTTATTTTTTAAAGGATTCTATTTAGTTGAGAGAGTGTGAGCACATATACCTGAGAGAGAGAGAGAGAGAGAGAGAGAGAGGATGAGTTGTGAGGGTGGTGGAGCACATAGAAAAACAGACTCTATGTTGGGCAAGAATTCCAATGCTGGGTTTAATCCCAGGACTTCAGATCATGACTGGATCAAAGGCAGATGCTTAACCCACTAAGCCACCCAGGCACTCCCAGTGATGAGTTTTTAAATACATCAAAAGCATGGCAATAAAAAATATTGAATTGTACTTTATTTTAATAAAAAATGCTTTGTGATGGCTTTATGAGGGGAATGGGTGACGGGCACTGAGGTGGACACTTGACGGGATGAGCACTGGGTGTTTTTCTGTATGTTGGTAAATTGAACACCAATAAAAATTAATTTAAAAAAATGCTTTGTGATAGATACTGATATAAATGAAACAACAAATGACAGACTGGGGGAATATTTGGAGGAAATACCTGACAAAATACATATACAAAATATACAAATAAGTTAAAATTTAACAATAAGGAACAAGATAGCCCAATTTGAACATGGGTAAAATATATGAGCACACAAATTGGAAAAAAAAAGTTATACAAAGGGCAGATAAGCATATGACAAGATACCGAACATAATTTATCTTTAAGGAAATGCAAGTTAAAACAAAGAAAGATACTACTAGATATGTTAGAATGGCTGAACCCCCCAGAATAAGAATAATTGCTAGCAAGGATGTGGGCCAACAGGAATGCTCATTCATGTATGGTGGAAATGTAAAATGGTATAGTTTCTTTAGAAGATAGTTTGAGTTTCTTAAAATATGAAACATAGTCTTACATATGATCCAACAGTCACACCTATGTTTTACTAATAGACATGAAAAGGTAATATTCATACAAAAATCTGTGTGCAAATATTTATGGAAGCTACATTCATAATTGCCAAAACTGGAATTAAGTAAGATACCTTTAATTTGGCAAATAATCAAACTGATACATTCATGCAATGGAATACTATGCAATAATATAAAGGAATGAGCTATCAAGCCACAGAAAGACCTATATGAATCTTAACTGCATAGTGTGAAGTGAAAAAAAGCCATTCTAAAAGAATTTATCCTGTGTGATTCCAATTATATGACATTCTGTAAAATCATAACTATGAAGATAGTGGTTGACAAAAATTTCTGTAGTAGGGGTGACAATTAAATGGGTGAAACACAAGAGGTTCTTAGGGCAGTAAATTTTATCTATGTAATACTGTAATGATTGATACATGATGTTATTCATTTGTCAAGCCACATTGAACTTAACAGTATAATTGTATGAAATTCATTATGTATGCATTTTTTATATTCTATGAATTTTTAGTTAGAATATTAGAATTAGAATGTTGGGGGAATCCCACAACAGAACAAAAACTAATGAAAATGAAAGCACAACTGCTCAAAACTTTGGGATACAGCAAAGGTTATCCTAAGAGGGAAGTACATTTCAATATGAGTCTCTCTTTAAAAATTAGAAAAATCTCAAATACATAAGCTAACTTTATACCTAAAGGAGCTGAATAAAGAACAGAAAATAAAGCATAAATGCAGCAGTAGGAGAGATATAATAAAGGTTAGAGCAGAAATCAATGAACTAGAAATCAGAAGAACAGTAAAACAGATCAATGAAACAAAAAGCTAGTTCTTTGAAAAAATTAATAATATTGATAAACATCTAGCCAGACATATCAAAAAGAACAGAGAAAAGACACAAATTAAAAAAAATTCATGAATGAAAGAGGAGAGATCACGACCAACAGAAATACAAATGATGTTAAGAAGTTACTATGATCAACAATATGTCAACAAATTAGGCAATCTGGAAGAAATGGATGAATTCCTAGAAACTTCTAAATTACCAAAATTGAAACAGGAAGAAATAGAACACCTGAACAGACCTATAACCAACAAGGAAATTGAAGTAGTAATAAAAAATCTCCCCTACCCTACATCACTGCCCCCCCAAAAAAAAGAAAAGAAAGAAAGGAGTTCAGGGCCAGATGGCTTCCCATAGGAAACCTACCAAACATTTAAAGAAGAACTAATATTTCTTCTTCTGAAGCGGTTTCCAGAAATGGAAGGAAAACTTCCAAACTCTTTCTATGAGGCCAGCATTACCTTGATCCCAAAACCAGACAAAGACCCCATCAAAAAGGGGAATTACAGACCAATATCCCTGATGACCAAGGATGTCAAAATACTCACCAAAATACTAGCCAAGAGTATACAACAATATATTCAATGGATCACTCACTACAAGCAAGTGGGATATATTCCTGGGATGCAAGGATGGATCAACATTTGCAAATCAATCAATTTGATAGATCACATTAATAAAAGAAAAGACAAGAACCATATGATACTCTCAATTGATGCAGAAAAACATTTGACAAAATACAGCATCCTTTCTTGATTAAAACTCTTCACAGTGTAGGGATAAAGGGAACATATCTCAATATCATAAAAGCAATATACAAAAAGTCAACAGTAAATATAAATCTCAATGAGAGAAAACCTGACAGCTTTTCCCCTAAGGTGAGGAACATGACAGGGATGCCCATTCTCATCACAGTTCTTCAACATAATACTGGAAGTCCCATCCTCAGATAACCAAAGGAAATAAAAAGCGTTCAAACTGGCAAAGAAGGGCTCAAATTCTGATTCTTCACAAATGACATGACACTATACATGGAAAACCCAAAAGACTCTACCCCCAAATTGCTAGAACTCATACAGCAATTTGGTAGCATGGCAGTATACAAAATAAATGCCCAGAAGCCAGTGGCATTTCTATACACTAACAATGAGACTGAAGAAAGAGAAATTAAGGAATGAATCCCATTTACAGTTGCACTGAAAACCATAAGATACCTAGGAATAAGTCTAACCAAAGAGGTAAAGGATCTATACCCTTAAAAATATATAGGGGATCCCTGGATGGCTCAGCGGTTTAGGCCCTGCCTTTGGCCCAGGGCGCGATCCTGGAGTCCCGCGATCGAGTCCCACGTCAGGCTCCCGGCATGGAGCCTGATTCTCCCTCCTCCTGTGACACTGCCTCTCTCTCTCTCACACACACACAAACAAACACACACACGAATAAATAAATTAAAAAATAAAAATATAGATCACTTATGAAATGAATTGAGGAAGACACAAAGAGGTGGAAAAACATTCCATTCTCATGGATTAGAATAATAAATATTGTGAAAATGTCTATGCTACCCAGAGAAATCTACACATTCAGTGCAATCCCTATGAAAATACCATTGACATTTTTCATGGATATGGAACAAATAATCATAAGATATGTATGGAATAAGAAAAGATTCCGAATAACCAGAGTAATGTTGAAAAAGAGAACCAAAGCTGGGGGCATCACAATGCCTGACTTCAAGCTGTATTACAAAGCTGTGATTATCAAGATAGCATGATACTGTCACAGACACACAGATCACTATACATATTAACCATGTAAATACATGGTTTAGAATATACACATATATTTCCTTATATGTCAGCTAGAGGCCCTAGAAAAATGCTATGGCTGTATGTTTGTGCCTTTCCCAAATTCATATATTGAAATCTAATGCCTATTGTAATAGAATTGGGTGGTGGGGTCCTTATGAGGTAAGTAGCTCATGAAGGTAGAGTTCTCATGAATGGAATTAGTGTTCTTATAAAAGGGACCCTTCAGAGCACCCTAGCTCCTTCATTATGTGTAGACATAAAGTCAGCAGTTGGCAACCTGGAAGACAGCCTTCACCAAATCAAATCTGTTAGCAACCTGATCTTGTACTTCTAGTCTCCAAAACTATAGGAAATAAATGTCTATTGTTTATAGTCACCCAGTCTGTGATATTTTGTTATAGTAGCCTGAATGGATTTAGACACTGTAGTAGCAACAGTATATTTGCTACACCGATCTTGGGTTCTAATATCATTCTCCAATAAAAGGAGCCAGGGCCTTTGAAGAAGTAGCTGATTCCAGGATTAGGACAGGAAATATACAAGATGAGTCTAGAATATCTTATAATAGAAGAAGGTAAAAAAGTACAAAAAGCTCACACATCCCCAAAAACCATAATGGTCATGGTATGTCAAAATGACACAAGAACAAGCCAAAGAGCTCTCACTGATCAAAGTTGGAAGAATTTTAGAAAAAAAATACATATATATATAAATATTTATATATATATTTATATTTTATCTATATATTATTATAATATTGGGTTATAACCCAAAGTATAAATTAAGTATCTTTGAGTTCATACTGATATAAGTAATTGTTAAACAGGGGCACCTGGGTGGCTCAGTTGGTTAGCATCTGCCTTCAGTTCAGGTCATGATCCCGAGGTCCTAGGATGGAGATTGTGTAAGGTGCTCTGTTCATAGGGAAGCCTTCTTCTCTATCTCCCTCTGCCCCCCTTCCACTCATTCTTCCTATCTCCCACATAAATAAATAAAATCTTAAAAATAACTATTAAACAAATAAATAAATTAGAAGAGACAAATCTCTGTGGAAGAATTTCAAAAACCCATGTAGATACTCCATTCTCAAGAAAACAGCATAACTCCCCATTCTTATGGACTATACCTAGTGACTTCTTTTCAATGACTACAGTAAAGAAAGGTGGGGAAGAGTAACTTTATTTGGAAAAATCTAACAAGCAATACTTCAGCCAGGTGGTCAGAAACACTAATAAGTCATATTGATAGTTTGTACACTTGATATGATATGATATGATATGATAAAATGACAATTTACCTCTCTATTCTTCCTCTTCCAAACACAGATCTGCAATCTAATCATTGAAAAAATATGAGACAAATACAAATAGAGGGATATTCTACAAATTTCCTGACCTCTCCTCAACACTCTCAAGATCATCAAAAATATGTAAAGTCAGAGAAGCTGTCACAGCCAAGAGAAGCCTAAGGAGATAGGTCAGCAAATTATGATGTGACATGGTAACTAACATTCCGTTTTGGAGAGAGTCCTGAGACAGGAAAAAAAGGAGATTAGATAAAAACTGAGGGAATCTAAATAAAGTATGGGCTTTAGTTAATTTATCCATATTTGCTCATCAGTCATAACAAATGTATCATACCAATGTAATAATAGAAAAAATTTAGTGTGCAGTATATGAGAACTTTTCTACCTCCACAATTTCTATGCAATTTTAAAACTCTTAAAGAGTCATCTTTTTTTTTTTTTTAGTGAGAAGATGATGAGATTTCTTTTTCTTTTAAGATTTTATTTATTTATTCATGAGAGACACAGAGAGAAAGAGACAGAGGCACAGGCAGAGGGAGAAGCAGGCTCCATGCAGGGAGCCTGACGTGGGACTCGATCCCAGGACTCCAGGATCACACCCTGGGCTGAAGGCAGGCACTAAACCGCTGAGCCACCTAGGGATCCCCAAATTTAAAACTCTTATAAAAAATAGTGACTCCTGGGTGGCTCAGTGGTTGAGCATCTGCCTTTGGCTCAGGGCATGATCCCTGGCCAGATTCAGTCCTACATTTGGCTCCCTATGGGGAGCTTGCTTCTCCCTCTGTCTATATCACACTGTCTCTGTCTCTCTGTGTCTCATGAATAAATAAATAAAAATATTTTTTAAAAAGAATATTAAAAAATTAAAGGTGAAAATAAATGTTTATCATTTGTATTCTACCTAGAAATGATTTTCTCAGACCACACCAATCTTTATTCCTTGTCAAACAATTTATTTTGCCTCTGTCTCCAGGGCCCTTTTTTTCTCTCCAAATATCTAGGGGTTTTTTGTTGTTTTTGTTTGTTTGTTTGGAGGGTGTTTTGTTTTGTTTAGTTTTGCTAACAGTTTGCAAATAGTTTTGTGTTTTGCTCTAAGTGTTTTACTTATATAGGTTTTATATACTAACTGTATTTTAAATTCCCTGATGACAGGAGTTTATTCTGCCTTTCACTGAATTGCCTTTAATGTAATGTCTTCAGCTTCTATAAAGGTCACTAAAGCAAATTTAACCCTATAAAATTCATCATTTTCTTTGTGGCTAAAAATTTTAGGGAAAGGATCACTTCAGGAATGGTGGAGTGAAGACTTCTGTAAACCTATTTTTCAAAAGAAGCAACAAGAAAACTGACAAAAAATCATTAAATCAATCAATTCAGGCCTCATAACAACCTGAAGAGTGTTTATGAAAAACAGGGATAAATCTCATTTCAAGAACAGTGAGCATGGTAGCATTTAATTTGCCTTATTTCCATCCAGCTCTGTAATAGCCTTGGTGACATATTCATAACCATAGTGGTTCTGAAGACCAAAGGCTAAAGGCTACCACAGGGAGCACACCAATGTAGTCCCCCCAAAGCTCCTTTTCCAGAGAATTGTGATTATTTGACATATCTGGTGACTTATACTAAATCCCCAATTTAAGGGTTAGTTCTTTTCTTACTTGCTCACTGTAGCTAGTCTTTTCCCTGGGACATTTGTTGAAGTAATCAGAGGCAATTAACTTCAGCTGCCTGAGGCACTGTTTCCAGTTTGGGGGCAAATGAGAGACTGACCAAAAACTTGTAAGTTAAAGCTGTAAAATGAGAATGTTCATACGCTTCTTTGAAAATCTGTAACAAATTTCTGGGAATGTAGAAGCCGGTATTTAGGTACAAGGCTGTGCACATGTCAAGGAATATTTGTCCAACATCTCTCATCTATGGATGGACGTTTGGTTCCAAAAGACAGTTAGTGAAGGCTAAGTCAAAGATGTAAACTACCTGTTGGAGTATTGAAGGAATGCACAAAGCCCTTTGGTAAAGAATGGAAGATTTATAAGCACAGGCATTTAAAGAAATCTCTGCATAATCACTAGCTAACTGTTGAGTTAATTGAACATATTTCAGTGGTCACCAACCAAACCAACCAAACCAACAAAACAGTTTTTACATAATTAGTTGAATAAAGTAGCTGAACAATCAAATAGCATTAACAACATCAACCAAAACCAAACAGTAATAACAGTAAACACTGAGTTGATTTCATCTCCAAACTACAGTAAAGTTGTCCAATTTTCAATGTACAGTTATGAAACATGCTAAGAAACAGGAAATCCTGGTCCATACACAGGAATAAAAAGTACTTAATAGAAATTGTCTTTAAGGAAGCCAGACTTTAGATTTACTAGACAAAGATGTTAAATCAGATATGTCCAAAGTTAGGTATATATGCTCAAAAAGCTGAAGATAACCATAGCTAAAGAACTAAAGGAAAGTATGAGTATGATATGCATCAAATAGAGAATATCAACAGAGAGATTGAAATTATTAAAAAATAACCAAATAGAAATTCTGAATTTGAAAGTACAGTAACTGAAATGAAAAAAAAATTTACTAGAGAGATTGAACAACACATTCAATCTGGCAAAAGAATCAGTAAACTTAAATATAGGTTGGATAAACAAAAAGTGGCATGTCCTTACAAGAAAATATTATTCAGCTCTAAAAAAGGAATGATTACTGATGCATGCTATAATATCTGGATGGACTTTGAAATAGTATGCTAATTGTAAGAGGCCAGACACACAGGCCACATATTATATGATTCCATTTTTATAAAATGTTAAGGACAAATCCGTAGAGATAGATAATAGATTAGTGGTTTCCAGGGAGTGGTAGAGGGTAGAGGGGAATAGACTACTATTAGGGATAAGATTCTTTTTGCAATGCTAAAAATATGGTGAAATTATATAATGGTAATTTTTTGACAAATGTGAATATTTAAAAATCACCGAATTGCACATTCTAAAGAAGGATTTCATGGTATTTTAATATATAAGTAAAACTGTCATTTATTTTTTCAAATGTCAAAGCACATTGCCCACCAATAATCTGGAAAAGTCTACATGAGCAATTTCTTTTAGTATGTAGGGTCAAGAGAATTTTTACTTGTTGGGCCGGCGGGATCAAGGGGGCTCAGGAGGCACCAACAAAATGGCGGTGGATCCTCCATCTTGTTACCCCCACCTCAGAACTCTCCCACCACCAGCAGACCGCCCAAGGACAAGTCATCAGGGGGAAACAGGACCTATGCAGGAAACCTGAACCATACCTTACCCAAATCCCATATAAGTGCATAAGCAGTAATCACCCCATACAGACACAACCCCTTACCCCTCCCCCCTTAAAAAGCTTGCATGTAGTCCCTTTCAGCGGGAATTCCCTGCCCGTGACTTCCTCGCTTCCTCCCTCCCCTGCGGGCCATGGAACCTTGCCCAAGAGCAGGTCCCATTAAAAGCTTGCCTCAACCAACTTTTGCCTGGCCTCTCTATTTCATTTTACTACCAATCAGGTTAAACCTGCCATTACATTCCTTAAGTTTCTGAGGATTAGTACTGAATGTATTCCACTTACTTCCTCATTGGAAAGCTCAGAATCAAAACTGAAATTCAGAAATAGAAATTAGCATGGTCCCTAGGTCTTTTTCTATGCATCCTTTATTTTTTCTAATTTTGTCCTTTCCTCTCAAATTCCTTTATCTTGATATTCTATGACAATTCTAATTTCAATAGCTTTCCCAGTGTGCTTCTTTTTTTAAAAAAATATTTTATTTATTTATTCATGAAAGAGGCATAGACATAGGCAGAGGGAGAAGCAGGCTCCCTACTGGGAGCCCCTTGAGATACTCAATCCCAGGACCCCAAGATCACACGCTGAGCCAAAGGCAGATGCTCAAACACAGAGCCACACAGACATCTTCCCAATATGCTTCTGTTGTAAATGTCTTCAAACAAAGGATAAAAATAACTTTCAGAATTATTTGCCAATAAATCATATTTAAATGTGAATGTCAAATAATATAACAATTATTTGAAAAATAACATGGAACTTTGAATACATTAGATGACATGTTGATTTGAACATAATTGAAACACATATACAAACATATTTAGTGTATATTTATTCTCATTTTATTCAACACACATCTGATTCTTGAATTGTTTGTTGCATTTTTCTTGAATGGACATGCAGCCTCTATAATATTTTTTATTTATAAATTTTATTTTCTCATCATAGGGGATTAGAGATGGTCTAATGAAGGTTCATAAACTTTAGTTTTTGTATCATGGCTTTTGATCTGCTAAGCATTTTCTACCATGAAGAAATATGGGCACCAGACTAAAAACTATCCCCTATCCCATAGCCATGGTCCAAGGTCTTAATTTATCAAATATCTCTCGGACTTCTTTTCTTATGTCTTCAGCTACTTGATCACTTTCATGTTATAGATCAGTGCTATTCCTTATCTATCTTTGTATAGAAGTAGATAGAAGATAGATGATAAATATATAATTAGATCAGTGATAAACAATCAGGCCTTTTAATCTTGGGTAAATTTTAATCTGTCCTGCACAGCTCATTGTATAGCAGCCCTTAGGCTTCCATCTATACCCCACCATTCACTATACTTACCCAGCATATCCTAGCTTAAAGATCAGGACATCACTTGTAATAACCACTTTTCATTGTGCAAAGTAAAGTACCATTTTATAGAAATTGTTTTTAGGATCTAATACCTTTATTTCTTATTCTTTAGATATATTCTTCATATGACAAATATAATCCTAGGTTTAAGATTTTTCCCTCCCTATACTGAACAATCTTTTTAAAACACCAGTTGAAAGTTACAATTTCACTCAAATCTATGAAGTTTTAATTTTTTTATTTTTAAAAGATTTTATTTTTTTTTGTAAATTTATTTTTTATTGGTGTTCAATTTGCCAACACATAGAAAAACACCCAGTGTTCATCCCATCAAGTGCCCCCCTCAGTGCCCACCACCCACCTAGTCACCCCCACCCCCTGCCCTCCTCCCCTTCCACCACCCCTAGTTCGTTTCCCAGAGTTAGGAGTCTTTCATGTTCTTTCTCCCTTTCTGATATTTCCCACTCATTTTTTCTCCTTTCCCCTTGATCCCCTTTCACTATTTTTTATATTCCCCAAACGAATGAGACCATATAATGTTTGTCCTTCTCTGACTGACTTATTTCACTCAGCATAATACCCTCCAGTTCCATCCACATCAAAGCAAATGGTGGGTATTTGTCGTTTCTAATGGCTGAGTAATACTCCATTGTAGACATAAACCACATTTTCTTTATCCATTCATCTTTCGATGGACACCGAGGCTCCTTCCACAGTCTGGCTATTGTGGACATTGCTGCTAGAAACATCGGGGTGCAAGTGCCCCGGTGTTTCATTGCATCTGCATCTCTGTGGTAAATCCCCAGCAGTGCAATTGCTGGGTCTTAGGGCAGATCTATTTTTAACTCTTGGGGAACCTCCACACAGTTTTCCAGAGTGGCTGCACCAGTTCATATTCCCACCAACAGTGCAAGAGGGTTCCCCTTTATCCACATCCTCTCCAACATTTTTGGTTTCCTGCCTTGTTAATTTTCCCCATTCTCACTGGTGTGAGGTGGTATCTCATTGTGGTTTTGATTTGTATTTCCCTGATGGTCAGTGATGCGGAGCATTTTTTCATGTGTTTGTTGGCCATGTCTATGTCTTCCTCTGTGAGATTTCTGCTCATGTCTTTTGCCCATTTCATGATTGGATTGTTTGTTTCTTTGCTGTTGAGTTTAATAAGATTTTATTTATTTATTCATGAGAGACACACACACACACACAGACAGAGAGACAGAGAGACAGGCAGAGGGAGAAGCAGGTTCCATGCAGGAAGCCTGATGTGGGACCCAGGTCTCCAGGATCATGCCCTGGGCTGAAGGCAGACGCCAAACAGCTGAGCCACCCAGGGATCCCAAATTCTATGAAGTTTTCATTTCAAGTAGAGAAAAAAAGAAGTTTTGGTTATTCCTCTGTTCATTGAGCCCTTACATCTTACAGAATATTAATTATAAAATATTTACAGTTAGATAAAATACAAATGAAGTTTGTATTTTAATGAAGTTCATTAACAAATGAAGTTAAAATCAGAATGTCATTTACTTTAACATCACAAAAAGTGAAATTCTTAGTTATGTATAAAACTTTTATTATGTAAGATTTTACATATTTTAATATGTAAAAGATCTACGTAAGGAAAACTACATAATTCTAATGAAGGAAATTTTAAAAATAAAAAAGTGGAGACATATTCCATGTTCATAAATAGAAAGGTAAAAATTTTCCAGATGTCAGTTCTTCCTAATTTGATATGTAGATTCAATGCAATAGCAATCAGAATCCCATCAAATTGGGATCCCTGGGTGGCTCAGTGGTTTAGCGCCTGCCTTTGGCCTGGAGCATAATCCTGGAGTCCCGGGATCGAGTCCCACGTTGGGCTCCCTGCATGGACCCTGATTTTCCCTCTGTGTCTTTGCCTCTCTCTCAATGTCCTTCATGAATAAATAAATAAAATCTTTTTAAAAATCCCATCAAATCATTTTATAGACATTGACAACCTAATTCTAAAGTTTATGTGGACTCATTCCACTCAGCATAATACCCTCCAGTTCCATCCACGTCTAAACAAATGGTGGGTATTTGTCATTTCTAATGGCTGGAAATATCAGAAAGGGAGACAGAACATGAAAGACTCCTAACTCTGGGAAACGAACTAGGGGTGGTGGAAGGGGAGGTGGGCGGGGGTTGAGGTTCACTTGGTGATGGGCACTGAGTTGGGCACTTGACGGAATGAGCACTAGGTGTTATTCTATATGTTGGCAAATTGAACACCAATAAAAAATACATTTATAAAAAAATAAAGTTTACATGGAAACACAAAAGATCCAGAATAGTGAACACAATATTGAAAGAGAAGAGGACTGACACTACCCAACTTCAAGCCTTATTATAAAGCTACAATATATATCAAGACAATATGATATTGATGAAAGAATAGACAAATCAATGGAAGAGAACAGAGCCCAATAATATACTACCATAAATATATCAATAGATCTTTTACAAAGTAGCAAAAGTGATACAATGGAGCAAATTTAGTATCTGAAATAGCACTGGAACAACTAAACATCTTTACACAAAATAAAAATAAAAATAAAAAATAAAAAAGGGGTAGGAGACTCTAGGATGTAGATGTTACACTTCTCACAAGAAAATTAACAAAACATAGATCATAGACATAAATGTAAAATACAAAATCATAAATCTCCAAAGACAATATAAGAGAAAACCTAGATAACCTTGGGTAATGGTGATGCCTTTTTATATAAAATACTGAAGACATTATCCATGAAGAATAACTGATAATTTGGATGTCATTAAAATTAAAGACTTCTGCTCTGCCAAAGACAAAGTCAAGGGAATGAGAAGACAAACCACAGATTGGGTGAAAATATTTGAAAAAGGCACATTTGATAAAGAACTGCTATCTAAAATATACAAAGAACACTTAAAAATTAACAATAAGAACACAAAAAGCCCAATTAAAAAATGGTGCAAAGACCTTAACAGACACTCACCAAAGAAGATATTCAGATGACAAACAAACACATGAAAAGATGCTTCACATCATTTGTCATCAGGGAGATGCAAACTGAAACCACAATGTGATATCATTATACACCTATTAAATTCAGAACACTGACAACACCAAATGCTTGCAAGGTTGTGAAACAACAGTAACTCCACAAAGTGGTATAGCCACTTTGGAAGACAGATTTGAAGTTTCTTACAAAAGTAAATATACTCTTATAGACTCCAGCATTTATACTCCTTGGATTTACTCAATGGTGTTGAAAATTTATGTTCATACCGATACCTGCACATTCATGTTTATAGAAGCTTTATTCAAAACTTAGGAGTAATGAAGATGTCCTTCAGCAGGTGAATGGATAAATACTCTGTGACATCTCCAGACAATGAAATAACATTCAGTGCTCAAAATAAAATGATCTCCCAATCCATACAAATACCTTAAATCCATATTATTAAATGGAAGAAGCCAATATGAAAAGGCTATATACTGCATAATTCTAACTATCTTGAATTTTGCAAAAAACAAAAAGTGGACATATTGAAAAATCAGCAGTTTCCAGGAGAGTGTGGAGAGAGATGAATAGGCATAGTACAGAGGACTTTTTAGGACAGTGAAAATACTCAAATGGTAGACTAATGAGGATTATATATCATTATACCTTTGTCCAAATCCTATAGAATATAATTTACATCAAGAGTGAGTCCTAAGGTACAATATGGACTTTTGGTTATTAGGATGTGTCAATATCAGTTCATTCTTGGTTAAAAAAAAAAAGAAAGAAAGAAAAGTACCATCCTGGTGAATGATGATGATGCTAATTGATAATGGAAGATATGCATGTGGAGAAGGAGCTATATGTGAAAACTCTGTACTTCCTCTTAAGTTTTTTTGAAAATGTGAAACTACTCTAAGAGATAAAGTCTAAAAAAATGTCTAGACAGCTAATGTAAAATTGTCTAGGCTAAAAGGCTTATGTATATCCACGTATATTTTATTTATTTATTTATTTATTTATTTATTTATTTATTTATTTATTTAATTTGAGAGACTGCGAGAGAGAAAGCATGAGTGGGAGTGTGGGTAAGGGCAGAAGGAGAGGGAGAAGCAGGCTCAATTCCTGGACCCTGGGATCATGACCGGAGCCAAAGGCAGATATTTAGCCAACTGAGCTACCTATGCACCCCTCAACATTTTATTTTAAAATCTCAATTTAACTATGAAATCATAGTTGTTAAATATGTTAATGCTACCTTTTAAAATTCTTTGTGAAGTTATTATACAGTAAATCTGAATGTTCTTTTTGATAAATGATTTTATCAAGACTATGGATTTTAACAAACATATAGATTGTGTAACCCCCACAACTCAGCATAAAGAAAATTTCCATCACCTTCCCAAACAATTTTATGGTATCTTTTTATAGTCACATCTTCCTAACCACTATTGACCACTGATCTGTTTTACATCACTAGACTTTTGACAGTTCCTTGAATAAATGAAATCATGCAGAATATGATCATTTGAGAATATCTTCTTCAAAAGAGAAACTAAGGAGTCAATCCCATTTACAATTGCACCCAAAAGCATAAGATACCTAGGAATAAACCTAACCAAAGAGGTAAAGGATATATACCCCCAAAACTACAGAACACTTCTGAAAGAAATTGAGGAAGACACAAAGAGGTGGAAAAATATTCCATGCTCATGGATTGGAAGAATTAATATCGTGAAAATATCAATGCTACCCAGGGCAATTTACACATTTAATGCGATCCCTATCAAAATACCATGGACTTTCTGCAGAGGGTTGGAACAAATCAAAGACCCCGAATAGCCAAGGGAATATTAAAAAGGAAAACCAGAGCTGGGGCATCACAATGCCAGATTTCAGGTTGTACTACAAACCTGTGGTCATCAAGACAGTGTGGGAAAACACATAAAAACAGACACATAGATCAATGGAACAGAATAGAGAATCCAGAAATGGATCCCCAACTTTATGGTCAACTAATATTCGACAAAGGACGAAAGACTATCCACTGGAAGAAAGACAGTCTCTTCAATAAATGGTCCTGGGAAAATTGGACATCGACCTGCAGAAGAATGAAACTAGACCATTCTCTTACACCATACACAAAGATAAACTCAAAATGGATGAAAGATCTTAAGATCTTAATGTGAGACAAGATTCCATCAAAATCCTAGAGGAGAACACAGGCAACACCCTTTTTGAACTCGGCCACAGTAACTTCTTGCAAGATACATCCACGAAGGCAAGAGAAACAAAAGCCAAAATGAACTATTGGGACTTCATCAAGATAAGAAGCTTTTGCACAAAGCTTCTTTTTGCACAAAGCAAAAGAAACAGTCAACAAAACTAAAAGAAACCTACAGAATGGGAGAAGATATTTGCAAATGACGTATCAGATAAAGGGCTAGTATCCAAGATCTATAAAGAACTTATTAAACTCAATAGCAAAGAAACAAACAATCCAATCATGAAATGGGCAAAAGACATGAACAGAAATCTCACAGAGGAAGACAGAGACATGGCCAAGAGTAAGTAGTTTTAAGTCTGAGTTTCAATCTGTTTGAGGGCTGGCCCATTTTTGGATTGTCTTTGTTTCTACGAAAGAATAGCATTTTAGGGGCTTCAACCCAGTTGTAGGAAGTTTACTAAATATCCTACATCCTTGGTGAACACTGAACTCAGATTTTTTTCTTCACAGCACCATGAGTTCTGCTTAGCTAAGCTCTGCTTGGACAGTTACCTCCTTAATATCTGCTCATTAATTCATTTTTTCAGCTTCTTATTCTTCCATAGCTTAAGGAATTGACAAGAGAGAAAAAGCCACACAGGATACAGGACTTCCTTATTTATAGTTCTTTTTCTTTGGGATCTTGACCCATCAAGATCTGATTGACTGGGTAACCCTGAGACAGCCTCAACACTAAAAATCAACAAATGCCCCAAGGAGAAATCATGGAAAAGAATATCTAACTTACTTCAATATGTTTTCATTCAAGATAATGTATGCTCATGTTCTGGATGACTTTGTTTTGCCCTCAAGTATCTTTGAACAGTTGGTGATTGTTATTGTATTGTTTTAGATTAAAATTAACGATAACAAAATACCAGTTTTCTGGGCAGGATGCTTAGTCTGATAAAACCTTCTTAATCATTGACAAAATTAAAAATCTACTGTTGCTGTTATTTCTGCATATGTTGTATGAGAGTTATTACAAGAAGTTTCTGATGAGACTAGTATAGGAATAGCTATCACATATGCAAATTTGTTGCTGGATGTACTTGCTCTTTGCAGAGATGATAAGTGTATATTTTCCATTTTCTGAAGGAAATTTTAATTTGGGTGGGATATTTCTAGAAGAAGAAAGGTATGTGTGGGTGTTGAACAGCCCAACGGGTGGAATATTTGGACATTTGTAATTTTTTTTAACTTAAAAACATCTGGTAATTCTTTATGTGACACAAATTCTTGCTGTTTATTTTCAATAGGTATCATTAAAAGCAGCAAAATGTCCATATATAACCTCCCTGCTACTCATGGCAACTGCTGCTTGTGCCTGAATCATAATCCAACCAACAGATGTTTCTGTCCAATATTTTGGATCTGAAACAAGTCATGCAAAGCATTGGGGATGCCAGGGAATTCAAAGGGACAGCAGCTGCAGAGCCCATTATATAAGAGGAAAGAGCCCAGCATCCCACAGCAGCTGGCTTTTCTGTGGCATGATTTTGACTGTAGTTCTAGCCGCTATGCTTCCTTTGGTTTATGACCATTTTCTAAGTTTTACTGGAGACAACATGAATTCCATAAGCTATCCAAAATCTTCATCGAAATTCCCTAGTATAAGTAAATTTAGATCTTTGTTTGCACACAGAAAACTTGACTAGTAGTGTCAGAAGAAAAGTATAAAGGACAATTTTGAAGTAGCATGTTCACTTGGAGGCAGGAAAGTGACAATTAAATCTATGTTTTGGAAACATAACATTTGGGATGCCTGGGTTGCTCAGTGGTTGAGCATCTGCCTTTGGCTCAGGGTGTGATCCTGGAGTCCTGGGATTGAGTCCCATATCCGGCTTCCTGCATGGAGCCTGCTTCTCCCTCTGCCTGTATCTCTGCCTCTCTATCTGTGTCTATCATAAATAAATAAATAAAATCTAAAAAAAGAAACATAACATTTATTTGTATAAAATATATGTTAAAATGTGATGGCTTGAGGCAATGAAGGAGTGCTAGTTATCACTCATGAGCATCTCTCTTTCTCTCATCTCTGTCTCTCGTTATCTCTAATCTCTTGTTTATCACTATTGGCAATAGCACAGTTAAATACTGTGATAATATCAAAATACAAAATGTAAGGAAAGAGATTAAAAATATAATTGATAGGAGATCAATCACTGGAGATGGGAAAAGAAAAGAATAATAAATACTTCTAGCCAATTAGCTACTGAAACTCAAATGGAGAAAGTAATTGACAAATAATTTTGAAAAATTAGTTTTATACATGTTGAATTTGAGATAACAAAGAACATCTGGAAAGACATGTTCAAGTGATAAGATCAAGGCCGGGGCTCACATTTTCAATATATCCTATTCATTCATGTATCTTTCTACCTGTCTGTGTATGTGTATGTACATATCATCTATCATCTATCTATCTATCTATCTATCTATCTATCTATCTATCTATCATCTATCTATCTATCTTCTATCATGTCTATCTATGTACATATCTATCATATATCTATCTTTCATTTATCTATCATCTATCACATCTATTTATATACATATCTATTATCTATCTATCATCTGTCTATCTAGTTACCTATCTATCATCTCTTTATTTTATTAGTTCTTTGTGTTTAGATTGGATCCATACAGATAATCCAAGATAATGTCCCCATCACCAGATCCTTAATTTAATCATATCTAAAGATCTATATTTGCCATATTAAGTAACAGTCACAGATTCCCAGGATTAGAATATGTACATCTTTAGGAGGGCCATTATTTAGCCTTACTTTTTGTTGCTTTTTATTCCTCTCATTTTGGAGGATACATCCATAAGCCACTTTATTTCAGGATATATGGGAGGTGAATTTTTTTAGTCCTAGTTTTTTTTTTTTTTAAGATTTATTTATTGAGAGAGAGAGAGAGAGAGAGAGATCATACTGGGGAGGGGTAGAGACAGTCTTAAGCAGATTCCATGGTGAGAAAAGAACGTGACAAAGAGTTTGATCTCAGGACCCTGAGATTAGGACCTGAGCCAAAACCAAGAGTAGGATATTTACTTAACTGACTGCACCACTCAGAAGCCCCAGTCCTAATTTATTTTATCTTCTCTTGATTAATATATTCTCTGTATCTAGAACACCACAGCAAAACATATTATTTTATAACTTTGACATTTTAGCATTAAGTGCTTCTTTTGAACATTCTCAGAATTCAGTCTAATTATTGTTCTGCTATTGGTAACCATGTTTAATCTGTAATTACTTTTAATCATTTCTTTAGTTTTTGGATATGCAAAAATTTTCCATGACATGGTGAAGTGTGAGTCTTTGTTGCATTTACCCTGCCAGATAGTCAGCTCTGGGAAATTAAATTTTTAGCTCTAAAAAGTGTTCTTATATTATATCTTTGATAATTTACTTACCTTCATTGTCTTTTTTTTTCAGAACTCTTATTAGTTGAAAGTCATAACTTATGCATTGATTATTTAATACTATTATATTTTTCTTATTCTCATTTCTGTATTTTTATCTAAGTTCTAACATACTACCTCAACTTTTCCCTCTAATTCTTCTATTGAATTTTTACCTCAGCAATTAGATTTCGAATATTCCTAACTGATAACCTTTCTTTTCATAACATGATGTTATTATTGTGTGAAATATTTTCTTGAGTCTCTTTGAAAAAAATATATTTTTAACAATAAATTTATTTTTTATTGGTGTTCAATTTGCCAACATACAGAATAACACCCAGGGCTCATCCCATCAAGTGCCCCCCTCAGTGACCGTCACCCATTCACCCCCACCCCCCACCCTCCTCCCCTTCCACCACCCCTAGTTCGTTTCCCAGAGTTAGAAGTCTTCATGTTCTGTCTCCCTTTCTGATATTTCCTACCCATTTCTTCTCCCTTCCCTTCTATTCCCTTTCACTATTATTTATATTCCCCAAATGAATGAGAACATACAATGTTTGTCCTTCTCCAATTGACTTACTTCACTCAGCATAATACCTTCAAGTTCCATCCACGTTGAAGCAAATGGTGGGTATTTGTCGTTTCTAATGGCTGAGTAATATTCCATTGTATACATAAACCACATCTTCTTTATCCATTCATCTTTCGATGGACACCGAGGCTCCTTCCACAGTTTGGCTATTGTGGACATTGCTGCTAGAAACATCGGGGTGCAGGTGTCCCAGCGTTTCATTGCATCTGCATCTTTGGGGTAAATCCCCAGAAGTGCAATTGCTGGGTCGTAGGGCAGATCTATTTTTAACTCTTTGAGGAACCTCCACACAGTTTTCCAGAGTGGCTGCACCAGTTCACATTCCTACCAACAGTGTAAGAGGGTTCCCTTTTCTCCACATCCTCTCCAACATTTGTGGTTTCATGCCTTGTTAATTTTCCCCATTCTCACTGGTGTGATGTGGTGCTTATTTTTTTAAAAGACTTTATTTATTTATTCATGAGAGACACATATGCACGCACACACACACACACACACACACACACACACACAGAAGGGAGAGAGGACCTTTTCCATAAAGAGAGGACACGTTTATTTTATTTTATTTTATTTTATTTTATTTTATTTTATTTTATTTTATTTTATTTTAAAGATTTTATTCACCTATCCATGAGAGACATGGGGGTGGGCAGAGACACAGGCAGAGGGAGAAGCAGGCTCCACGCAGGAAGCCTGATGTGGGACTTGATCCCGGGACCCCAGGATCATGCCCCGGGTCAAAGGCAGGTGCCAAACCACTGAGCCACATAGGGATCCCCAATTATGGTGCTTATTAAACTATTTCTGTGTCCCATGATATCAGTTGTTTGTTTTCTCTTTGTTTTTTGTATTTTTTTAATCTGTTAATTCCTTCATAAATCTTTTGATTCTTGGTTTGCTACTTGCATTCAAATACAAGGAAGTAAGTTGATTAATTACTAGTAATATGGAAGGCTCAGATGCAGCTCCATAGAAGTCAAGACGTGAGCTTTAGAGTGTTATATAGAAGGAGGATGGTAGGTTTCTTGTTCCTCATTTCAAATGCATCAGGATTTTGAGGTATTTTTCTGGATGTTTAAACTCCCCAAAGCTCCTTGAACAGTTTTTTAACCAAAGAGTAGTCCAGTTTTTTTTGCCATTATTGTTTTTCAGTTTCACTCTTTTGTGTTTTTTACCCAAGGGAACCTCAAGAGTGCTGGTAATTGTGCAAATCAAATATAGAGAGAGGGTGAGGAAGAGATTATAGAAATAAACTTTCTGAGAGCAGATCTTAGGCTACTCTCCATTTTCTTTCTTTCTTTTTTTAATTAAAAAAATTTTATTGGAGTGCAATTTGCCAACATATAGCATAACAGACAGTGCTCATCCTGCCAAGTGCCACCCTCAGTGCTCAATACTCAGTCACCCCAACTCCCCACAACCTCCCCTTTGCTGCTCCTTGTTCATTTCCCAGAGATAGGTTTCATTCATGTTTTCTCACCCTCACTGATGTTTTCACTCATTTTCTCCTTCCCCTTTATTCCCTTTCACTAATTTTTATATTCCCCCCAAAAATGAGATGATATAATGTTTATCCATTTCTGATTGACATATTTCACTCAGCATAATACCCTCCAGGTCCATTCACGTTGAAGCAAATGGTGGGTATTTGTCGTTTCTAAAGACTGAGTAATATTCCATTGTATACATAGACCACATCTTCTTTATCCATTCACCTTTCGATGGACACTGAGGCTCCTTCCACAGTTTGGCTATTGTGGACATTGCTGCCATAAATATCAGGGTGCAGGTGTCCTGGCATTTCACAGCATCTGCATCTTTGGGGTATATCCCCAGCAGTGCAATTGCTGGGTCGTAGGACAGATCTATTTTTAACTCTTTGAGGAACCTCCACAAAGTTTTCCAGAGTGGCTGCACCAGTTCACATTCCCACCAACAATGCAGGAGGGTTCCTCTTTCTCCACA
Organism: Vulpes vulpes; assembly: GCF_048418805.1. Classification (NCBI taxonomy): domain Eukaryota; kingdom Metazoa; phylum Chordata; class Mammalia; order Carnivora; family Canidae; genus Vulpes; species Vulpes vulpes. Next base: position 84,732,009 of record NC_132793.1, on the reverse strand, counting down.
TCCTCTCCAACATTTGTTGTTTCCTGTCTTGTTCATTTTCCCCATTCTCACTGGTGTGAAGTGGTATTTCATTGTGCTTTTTTTTTTGGATGAATATTTTATTTTTAAAATTTTGAAAAAAAAATAAAAAAATAAAATTTTGTTTATTTATAAATTTATTTTTTATTGGTGTTCAATTTGACAACATATAGAATAACACCCAGTGCTCATCCCATCAAGTGCCCCCCTCAGTGCCTGTCACCGAGTCACCCCCAGCCCCTGCTCACCTCCCCTTCCACCACCCCTAGTTTGTTTCCCAGAGTTAGGAGTCTCTCATGTTCTGTCTCCCTTTCTTATATTTCCCACTCATTTTTCTCCTTCCCCTTTATTCCCTTTCACTATTTTTTATATTCCCCAAATGAATGAAACCATATGTTTGTCCTTCTCCGATTGACTTATTTCACTCAGCATAATACCCTCCAGTTCCATCCACATTGAAGCAAATGGTGGGTATTTGTGGTTTCTAATGGCTGAGTAATATTCCATTGTATACATACACCACATCTTCTTTATCCATTCATCTTTTGATGTACACCTGGGACCCTCTCCACAGTCTCCATTTTCTACCCTACTTCTTCCTTTCATGCCTTTAGGAAGCCTCCACCAAGCCTGCCCAGTACACCTTTTGAGATATGACTTCCTCTGTTTTACATGGTTCATTAACACATGCTCATTCTAAAGGAAAAAAGAAGTCTGTTTTGTTTGCTGTGCAGAAGCTTTTTATCTTGATGATGTCCCAATAGTTCATTTTTGCTTTTGTTTCCCCTGCCTTTGGAGACATGTTTAGCAAAGAGTTGCTGTGGCCGAGATTGAAGAGGTTGCTGCCTGTGTTCTTCTCCAGGATTTTGATGGATTCCTGTCTCACATTTAGTTCTTTTTTTCTATAGTTTTTTATTGGAGTTCAATTTGCCAATATATAGTATAACACCCAATGCTCATCCCGTCAAATGACCCCCTTAGTGCCTGTCACCCAGTCACCCTGTCCCCTTGCCCACCTCCTCTTCCACTACCCCTTGTTCATTTCCCAGAGTTAGGAGTCTCTCATGTTCTGTCACCGTCTCTGATATTTCTCACTCATTTTCTCTCCTTCCCCTTATAATCCCTTTCAGTATTTTTTATATTACCCATATGAAACCATATAATGTTTGTCCTTCTCCGATTGACTGTTTTTTCTTTTTTTTAAAGATTTTATTTATTTATTCTTGAGAGATAGAAGGAGAGACAGAGCCAGAGGCACAGGCAGAGACAGCGCCAGAGGCGCAGACAGAGGGAGAAGCAGGCTCCATGCACCGGGAGCCCAACGTGGGATTCGATCCCGGGTCTCCAGGATCGCGCCCTGGGCCAAAGGCAAGCGCCAAACCGCTGCGCCACCCAGGGATCCCCTTCTCCGATTGACTTAACTTCACTCAGCATAATACCCTCCAGTTCCATCCATGTCCAAGCAAATGCTGGGTATTCGTCATTTCTAATGGCTGACTAAGACTCTATTGTATGTATAGACCACATCTTCTTTATCCATTCATCTATCATGGACACCAAGACTCCTTCCACAGTTTGGCTATTGTGGACATTACTGCTATGAACTTTGGGGTGCAGGTGTCTCGGTCTTTCACTGCATCTGTATCTTTGGGGTAAATCTCCAGCAGTGCAATTGCTGAGTCATAGGGTAGCTCTATTTTTAACTCTTTGGGGGAACCTCCACACAGTTTTCAAGACTGGCTGCACCAGTTCACATTCCCACCAACAGTGCAAGAGCGTTCCCCTTTCTCCACATCCTCTCAAACATTTGTTGTTTCCTGTTTTGTTAATTTTCCCCATTCTCACCGGTGTGAGGTGGTATCTCATTGTGATTTTGATTTGTATTTTCCTGATGGCAAGTGATGTGGAGCATTTTGAGTTTTCTTGTGTATAGTGTAAGAAAATGGTAATTGGGCTATCGACATGATGTGGTGAGCACTGAGTGCTATATGTATTCAATAAATTGAAGACTATATCAGAGGCTTATTATGTACTATTTGTTGGATAATTGAATTTAAATTAAAAGTAAAAATTGAGATTATAACTAAAACACATCATGTGATGTGTTAATTTGATACATTTATACATTGCAATATGATTACCACTATATCACTAGCTAACACCTCTATCAGGTCACATAATTATCACTTTTCTTTTTGTGTGTGGTGAGAATATTGAAGATCTAGTCTGTGAGTAAATTCCAAGTTTATAACATAGTTTGGTCTATTATAATTGCTAAGCTGTGCATTAGCTACCCAGAAATTATTTTCTCTTCTGGTTGCAAGTTTATATCCTTAAACAACACTTCCCCTTACATTACAACTATTTACCATTTCTCAGAAATTTCTTAAAAACTCACCAAATCCTCCCAATGATCATACCACCACCACTACCCTTAACTTGACTACTGTTCCTATAATGGTTAGGGTTTTTCAACATTTAAACTTCTTTAAGTAATTTATGTGGAAAGTTGAGAGAAGATGAAATAAATTTTGTCCCATTGGAAAGTGTTTTCATTGCACTTAAACTGGTAAAATGATAGCACATACTCAGGAATACCTTCTACTCATATTTTCACAAAAGTGTTCAGTAGTGGGAAAGCAATGCAATGAGAAGAGAACTTAGAAATGCAGAAGAGGCCTTGAAAACCAGGAAATTTCAAAGTTATTTTTCCACAAAAAAATTTTATGAATTTGAACACCTGAAGTTAGTTTTATCAGGAACATATAGTTCCCAAAATAAGTTATCTATTATAGCTTCAGAAGTGTGGAATACAAATAATTCCCTAGGATAAAGATGGCACCAATATACTTAAGAGCTTTTTGTACTATACAACATATTGTATCTTGCACAGTATATTTTAGCTACATCATTGTTTGATATATACAACTTCAGAGCTCTGAGGAAAATAAGGACCATAAATCATTGTGTAATGAGAAATTATAAACCCAGATTTATCTCTAGGAGAATGTGTTAGAGTTTTTAAAGTTGAGAGAGAGATGTGACCTAGAAACAAAAAAGAACAAACTACACACTACAACATAAATGAATCTCAATGCTGTAGCGTGAAAGAAGCCAAACAGAAAATATTGTATGGTTTTATTAGTACCATATGATTGAACAATCCCAGTTCTGAGTATATATTTTAAGGAAATAAAATCATGATTTTGACAAAATATCTGCACCCTTATGTTCACTGCAGCATTATTTACAATGGCTAAGACATAGATACAATCTAAGTGTCCACTGATGGATAAATGAAATGGATTAAAGGAAACACACACACACTAGAATACTATAAAGCCATAAAAAGAAGGAAATGATGCCATTTACATTAACTTAGGTAAACCTTGAGAACATTATGTGAAGTGAAATAAATCAGACAGAGAAAGACAAACACTATGCAGTATCATTTGTTATGTGGAATATTAAAAAAGAAGTCCTACAGAAAGAGAAAGTAGATTAGTAACTGTCAGATCGTGGAAAGTGGAGAGAATGAGTGTTGGTGGTCAAAGGACACAAATCTCCAGTTATAAGATGAATATATTTTAGGGATGTATAGGCAGTATGATGACCGTAGTTAATAATATTGTATTAATACTTGAAAATTGCAAAAAAAAAAAAAGAAGAAATTATAGTGTTCTTACTAAGGAGGGGATGGTAATAATGTGAGCACTGAGTGCTATAAAGTTGTTCACTAAATTTACCGAGGTAATTACTTCACAATATATGTGTATTAAAAGATCACATCGTACACCTTAAACTTACACGGTATCAGATATGTCAAATATCGCCCTATTAAAGCTGGTGAGGAAAGGCAAAACTATTAGAACATGAAATGAAGCTGTGGTTGTGTGAGGCTGGAGGGAGACAGTAGACTGAGGAAACTGTGGGGGATGTTAGAAATATTAAAACTGGATTGTATTGATGGTTGTACAGCTCTGTAAATGTACTAAAACTCATCTAACTATACACTTAAAATTGGTGAATTTTACGGTATTTTCATTTTCTCTCAACAAAGCTGTTAGGAAAATTGATTCCTTAAGTTGCATTAAAGAAATATAAGGAAAAAAGATTTAGGAAAAGATTTAATCACCTTCATGATATTAAGTGTTAACTCTATGTTTTCTAATATTACAGTTCATGCTCAGCTGTTAGGAAAATTGATTCCTTAAGTTGCATTAAAGAAATATAAGGAAAAAAGATTTAGGAAAAGATTTAATCACCTTCATGATATTAAGTGTTAACTCTATGTTTTCTAATATTACAGTTCATGCTCAGTCCACCTCAGATGCTGCTGAATAAAGATCTAATAAACGTCTCTTCAGATAAACTTACATATACGTAAGCAAACATGCTAATCTTACCTTTTTCAAGTATATAACAATAAATATTTAGTGTCTTCCTTGTGTAGTGTTTTCTTATTAAAAGAACAACAGTAGCAACAACAACGGCACACCAGCGTCAAGCAACTCTACCCTTCAAGCTTCTTCTAGAGTCCACACACATTAGAAACAAAGTGTTCATTCATTATGGGAGAGCACAGAGGGATATTTTCAGGTAAAGGCAACATTGCCTTAGGGTTTGTACAAATCAAATATTTTAAAAGAGGATTCAATTTCACTCTGGATTAAATGTGACAAGCTAAATTAAACAGAGTCAAAGTCAAGGCCCACCATTCTTATGTAGTCATTTCCAAGTGAAGCTCAACAACTGAAAATTAGAAATGTACCAAAGTGTTTTTGCAGAGTTTTTGAGATTTTGGAGTCTATTAAACTTTAATAGCAGGTAGGAGGTTTTACCCTAGTAGTCATTTTATCTCAGTGCCTCAGGAAGAACAAAGTCTTAAATCTTGCTTTTAATGAAAAGTATGTGTACTTTGGGATTAAAAGTTTAGTTTAAGTCCTCAAGATGGCTATGTAGACTTGAGCCAGTTAAATGACTTCTCTGAGGCTCAAAGTTTACTCATGTATGAAATGTGAGCACTCTGAAAAATCTAATGCAAAAGCCTGTTTTAAAATATAATATAGAGGGTGGGGCAAGATGGCGGAAGGATAGGGTCTCCAAATCACCTGTCCCCACCAAATTACCTAGATGACCTTCAAATCATCCTGAAAACCTATGAATTCGGCCTGATATTTAAAGAGAGAACAGCTGGAATGCTACAGTGAGAAGAGTTCGAGCTTCTATCAAGGTGAGAAGACAGGGAAGAAAGAAATGAAGAAACAAAAGGCATCCAAGGGGGAGGGGCCCCACGAGGAGCCGGGCTAAGGCCGGGCGAGTGTCCCCAGGATGGGAAAGCCCCGTCCCAGAGAAGCAGGAGCTTCACCAATCTTCCCGGGCGGAAAGGCGCTTGCAGGGACTTAGAGCAGGACTCCAGGAGGGTGGGGATGCCCTCAGGCTCCCTGGGACACTAACAGACACCTGCGCCCCCCAGGGAGAGTGCGCTGAGCTCCCTAAAGGGCTGCAGCGCACGGCTGGACCCGGGAGCAGCTCGGAGGGGCTCGGGTGGCGGCTCTGCGGAGGGGTCTGCGGGCCGGGAGCACAAATCCAACAGCGCAGGCCCGGGAGCACTGGGCACCAGGGACACAGCCCAGGATCCCGCCTCCCGCCGGGACAGGCAGAGGCCGGGAGAGCCCAGGACAGCAAGGACGCTCCTGCAGCGAGCTGAGCAGATCAGCAGCCCCGCCCCCTGAGCATCCTGGCCCTGCAGACAGAAAGCTCCTTAGTTACTGCGGGAGCTGACTCTAGGGCTCCAGAGCTGGCCACCGCCACTGGGGTTGTTCCTCCTGGGGCCTCATGGGGTAAGCAACCCCCACAGAGCCCTGCACCAGGCAGGGGGCTGAGCAGCTCCCCCAAGTGCTAACACCTGAAAATCAGCACAACAAGCCCCTCCCCCAGAAGACCAGCTAGACGGACAAGTTCCAGGGGAAGTCAAGGGACTTAAAGTATACAGAATCAGAAATTACTCCCCCGTGGCTTTTTTTTTTTCCCTTTGGATTTCTGTTTGCTTCCCCCACCTTTTTTCTTCTCTTTTCTTCCCTTTTTTCTTTTTTTCTTCCTTTTTTCTTTTTTCTTTTCTTTCCTTCTTACTCTCCTCTCTTTTTCTCCTTTTCCCAATACAACTTGTTTTTGGCCACTCTGCACTGAGCAAAATGACTAGAAGGAAAACCTACCCTCAAAAGAAAGAATCAGAAACAGTCCTCTCTTCCACAGAGTTACAAAATCTGGATTACAATTCAATGTCAGAAACCCAATTAAGAAGCACTATTATAAAGCTACTGGTGGCTCTAGAAAAAAGCATATAAGGACCCAAGAGACTTCAAGACTGCAGAATTTAGATCTAATCAGGCAAAAATTAAAAATCAATGGAATGAGATGCAATCCAAACCAGAAGTCCTAACGACGAGGGTTAACGAGGTGGAAGAACGAGTGAGCTACATAGAAGACAAGTTGATGGCAAAGAGGGAAACTGAGGAAAAAAGAGACAAACAATTAAAAGAACATGAGGATAGATTAATGAAAATAAATGACAGTCTGAGGAAGAAAAACCTAAGTTTAATTGGGGTTCCCGAGGGTGCCGAATGGGACAGAGGGCCAGAATATGTGTTTGAAGAAATCATAACTGAAAATTTTCCTAATCTGGGAAGCGAAACAGGCATTCAGATCCAGGAAATAGGAGATCCCCCCCCCCTAAAATCAATAAAAACCGTTCAACACCTCGACATTTAATAGTTAAGCTTGCAAATTCCAAAGATAAAGAGAAGATCCTTAAAGCAGCAAAAGACAAGAAATCCCTGACTTTTATGTGGAAGAGTATTAGGGTAACAGCAGACCTCTCCACAGAGACCTGGCAGGCCAGGAAGGGCTGGCAGGATATATTCAGGGTACTAAATGAGAAAAACATGCAACCAAGAATACTTTATCCAGCAAGGCTCTCATTCAGAATGGAAGGAGAGATAATCAGCTTCCAAGACAGGCAGGAACTGGAAAAATATGTGACCTCCAAACCAGCTCTGCAAGAAATTTTAATGGGGACTCTTAAAATTCCCCTTTAAGAAGAAGTCCAGTGGAACAATCCACAAAAACAAGGACTCAATAGATATCATGATGACCCTAAACTCATATCTTTCAATAATAACTCTGAACATGAACGGGCTTAATGACCCCGTCAAAAGGCACAGGGTGTCAGACTGGATAAAAAAGCAGGACCCATCTATTTGCTGTCTACAAGAGACTCATTTTAGACAGAAGGACACCTACAGCCTGAAAATACAAGGTTGGAGAACCATTTACCATTCAAATGGTCCTCAAAAGAAAGCAGGGGTAGCCATTCTTAAATCAGATAAACTAAAATTTACCCCAAAGGCTGTAGTGAGAGATGAAGAGGGACACTATATCATACTTAAAGGATCTATCCAACAAGAGGACTTAACAATCCTCAATATGTATGCCCCGAATGTGGGAGCTGCCAAATATATCCAAAAATTAATAACCAAAGTTAAGGCATACTTAGAGAATAATACACATATACTTGGTGACTTGAACATAGCGCTTTCTACAATCGACAGGTATCCTAAACACAACACCTCCAAAGAAACGAGAGCTTTAAATGATACACTGGACCAGATGGAGTTCACAGATATCTACGGAACTTTACATCCAAACTCAACTGAATACACATTCTTCTCAAGATTCTATGTGGTCTATTCTGGAGAAAGTTTCATGTGCGCTTGAGTAGAATGTATATTCACTTGTGTTTGGTCATAAAGTTCTGTAAATATCTGTGAAATCCAACTGATCCTGTGTATCATTTAAAGCTCTTGTTTCTTTGGAGATATTGTTCTTAGAATACCTATCTATTGTAGAAAGCACTACATTGAAGTCACCAAGTATAAGTGAATTATTATCAAAGTATGTCGTAACTTTGGTTTTTAATTGATTGATATACTTGTCAGCTCCCATATTCGGGGCATATATATTGAGGATTGTTAAGTCCTCTTGTTGGATAGATCCTTTAAGTATGATATAGTGTCCCTCTTCATCACTCACTACCGTCTTTGGAATAAACGTTATTTTATCTGATATAAGGATGGCTACCCCTGCTTTCTTTTGAGGACCATTTGAATCTAATATTTCTCCCCTTATAAGTTAGAGATTTCCTGTCTCTTGCTTCTTTAAGGATCTTCTCATTATCTTTTGAATTTGCAAGCTTCACTATTAAATGTCGAGGTGTTGAGTGGTTTTGATTGACTGGGGGGGGGGGGAGGAATCTCTCTATCTCCTGGATCTGAGTGCCTGTTTCCCTTCCCAGATTAGGAAAGTTTTCAGCTATGATTTGTTCAAATACATATTCTGGCCCTCTGGCCCAATTGGCGCCCTTGGGAACCCCAATTAAACGTAGGTTTTTTATCCTCAGGCTGTCATTTGTTTCCCTTAATCTATCCTCATGGTCTTTTAATTGTCTGTCTCTTTTTCCCTCAGTTTCTCTCTTTGCCATCAACTTGTCTTCTATGTCACTCACTCGTTCTTCCACCTCGTTAACCCTTGTCGTTAGGACTTCTACTTTGGATTGCATCTCATTCAATTGATTTTTAATATCTGCCTGATTAGATCTAAATTCTGCAGTTATGAGGTTTCTCAGGTCCTTTATGCTTTTTTCTAGAGCCACCAGTAGCTGTATAATAGTGCTTCTGAATTGGCTTTCTGACATTGAATTGTAATCCAAATTTTGTAACTCTGTGTGCAAGAGGACTGTTTCTGATTCTTTTGAGGTGAGTTTTTCCTTCTAGTCATTTTGCTCAGTGCAGAGTGGCCAAAAACAAGTTGTATTGGGAAAAGGAGAAAAAGGGAGAAGAGAAAGAAGAAAAGAAAAGGAAAAGAACAAAAAAAAGGAAAAAATAGAACAGAAGAAGTAAAGGGGAGGGGACGCAAACAGAATACAAAAAACAAGGGGGTGTATCCTCTGCTTCTGTATACTGTAAATCCCTCGACTTCCCCTGGAACTTTCCAGTGCTGCTGAGTCAATAATTTGTTTTTCCCCTGTCTTCTGGGGGAGGGGCCTGAGGTTCTGGTTCTCAGGTGTCAGCACTTGGGGGAGCTGCTCAGCCCCTGCCTAGTGCAGGGCTCTGAGAAAGATGTTTAACCTGTTTATCCTGTGAGGCCACTGTGAGGCTCAGTGGGGGTTGTTTATCCTGTGAGGCCCCAGGAGGAACAACCCCAGTGGTGGCCACCAGCTCTCCAGCCCTGGAGTCAGCTCCCGCAGTAGCTACAGAGCTCTCAGTCTGCAGGGGCCTGGATGCTCCAGGGGCGGGGCCGCTGATCTGTCCAGCTCAGGGCTGCCCAGTGGCAGAATTGTCCTTGCTGTCCTGTGCCCTCCCAGCCTCTGCCTGACCTGATGGCAGGGCCGGATCTTGGGCTGTGTCCCTGGCGCCCTGGACTCCTGGGCCTGCGCTGTTGGAATCGCGCTTCCGGCTCCACAGCTCCCTCTGTGCAGAGCCTCTACCCGAGCCCCTCTAAGCTCCTCCCGGGTCCAGGTGGGCACGCTGCATTCCTTTAGGGAGCTCCACCGCGGGGTGTGGTGCACTCTCTCCTGGGGCACAGGTCCTCTGTTAGTGTCCCAGGGAGCCTGAGGGCATCCCCTCCCCTCCTGAGATCCTGCTCCAACTCCCTGCTTCTTTCTGTCTGGGAACGGTGAAGATCCTACTTCTCCAGGTCGGGGCTTTCCTGTCCTGGGGGAACTCGCCAGGGCCTTATCCTGGCTCCTCACGGAGCCTCTCCCCTTTGGATGCCTTTTGTTTCTTTATTTCTCACCCCCCGCCCCTGTCTTGCTACCTTGATAGAAGCGTGAATTCTTCTCACTATAGCATTCCAGCTGTTCTCTCTTTAAAATCTCAAGACGATTCATAGGTTTTCAGGATTATTTGAAAGTTATCTAGGTAATTTGGTGGGGAGAGGTGACTTGGGGACTCTACTCTTCCGCCATCTTCTGGGTTTTCTATGTACAGTATCATTTCATCTGCGAAGCAGAAGAGTTTGAGTTCTTCACTGCCAATTTGAATGCCTTTAATGTCATTTTGTTGTCTGATCACTGAGGCTAGGACTTCTAGTACTATGTTGAATAGCAGTGGTGATAGTGGACATCCCTGTCTTGTTCCTAATCTTAGGGGAAAGGCCCCAATTGAGAATGATATTTGCTGTGGGCTTCTCGTAGATGGGTTTTAAGATGCTGAGGAATGTTCCCTCTATCCCTACACTCTGAAGAGTTTTGATAAGTAATGGATGCTGTATTTTGTCAAATGCTTTCTCTGCATCTATTGAGAGGATCATATGGTTCCTGTTTTTTCTCTTGATGATATGATCAATCACTTTAGGAGTGTTGAACCAGCCTTGCATCTGGGGATAAAACCCAGTTGGTCATGGTGAATAATTTTCTTAATTTACTGTTGAATCCTATTGGCTAGCATCTTGTTGAGAACTTTTGCCTCTGTCTTCATCAGGGTTATTGGTCTATAACTCTCCGTTTTGGTGGGGTAATTGTCTGGTTTTGGAATAAAGGTGATGCTGGCCTCATGAACAAGTTTGGAAGTATTCCATCTCTTTCTATCTTTCCGAACAGCTTTAGTAGAATAGGTACGGTTTCTTCTTTAAACGTTTGATAGAATTCCCCTGGGAAGCCATCTGGTTTGGACTTTTGTATCTTGGGAGGTTTTTGATGACTGCTTCAATTTCCCCCCTGGTTATTGGCCTGTTCAGGTTTTCTATTTCTTCCTGCTCCAGTTTTGGTAGTTTGTGGTTTTCCAGAAATGTGTCCATTTCTTCTAGATTGCCTAATTTATTGGCATATAGCTGCTCATAAAAAGTTTTTAAAATCGTTTGTATTTCCTTCATATTGGTGGTGATCTCTCCTTTATCATTCATGTTTTTATTAATTTGAGTTTTTCTATCTTCTTTTTAATAAGACTGACTAATGGTTTATCTATCTTATTAATTCCTTCAAAGAACCAACTCCTGGTTTTGTTGATCTGTTCTACAGTTCTTCTGGTTTCTATTTCATTGAGTTCTGCTCGAATCTTTAGTAATTCTCTTCTTCTGCAGGGTGTAGGATCTATGCTGTTTTTTCTCCAGCTCCTTTAGGTGCAAGGTTAGCTTTTGTATTTGAGTTCTTTCCAGTGTTTGAATGGATGCTTGTATTGCGATGTATTTCCCCCTCAGGACTGCTTTTGCTGTATCCCAAAGATTTTGAACGGTTGTATCTTCATTCTCATTAGTTTCCATGAATCGTTTTAATTCTTCCCTCATTTCCTGGTTGACCCTGTCATCTTTTAGCAGGATGGTCCTTAACCTCCACGTGTTTGAAATCCTTCCAAACTGTGATTTAGTTGTAGTTTCAAAGCATTATGGTCTGAAAATATGCAGGGTAGGATATCAATCTTTTGGTATCGTTTAAGACCTGATTTGTGACCCAGTATGTGGTCATTCTGGAGAAACTTTCATGTGTGCTTGAGAAGAATGTGTATTCAGTTGCGTTTGGATGTAAAATTCTGTAAATATCTGAAATCCATCTGGTCCAGTGTATCATTTAATGCTCTTGTTTCTTTGGAGAGTAGGTGCTTAGAAGATCTATCAATTGTAGAAAGCGCCGTGTTGAAGTCTTCCAGTATAAGCTCATTATTATCTAAGTATATCTTAACTTTGGTTATTAATTGATTGATATACTTAGCAGCTCCCACATTAGGGGCATAAATACTCATGATTTTTGGTCCTCTTGGGTTGTATAGATCCTTTAAGTATGATATAGTGTCCCTCTTCATCTCTTACTACAGTCTTTGGGATAAAGCTTTATTTATCTGATATGAGGATGGCTACCCCTGTTTTCTTTGGAGGACCATTTGAATGGTAAATAGTTCTCCAACCTTTTTTTTTCAGGCTGTATGTATCCTTACAGCAAGTATATGGGTCTTGCTTTTTTATCCAGTCTGAAACCCTGTGCCTCTTGATTGGATCATTAAGCCCATTCAAGTTCAGAGTTACTATTGAAAGATATGAATTTAGTGTCATCATAATAACTATTCAGTCTCTGTTTTTGTGGATTATTTCTTTGGCCATCGTCTTTCTTTTTTCTTGGTTTCTGACATTGAATTGTAATCCAAATTCTGTAACTCAGTGGGAGAACGTAGTATTTCTGATTCTTTCTTTTCTGGTGAGTTCTTCTTTCTAGTCATTTATCTCAGTGTAGAGTGGCTAAAAATAAGTTGTACTGGAAAAAGAAGAAAAAGAGAAAAAAGGGGGGGCAAACAAACAAAATCAAGGAGAGGTATCCTCTGATTTTATATACTGTAAGTCCCTAGACTTCCCCTGGAGTTTTCCGGCACCGCTTGTTCAAGAGCTTGCTCTTCCCCTGTCCTTCCAGCTGGCCTTCTGGGGAGGGGCCTCTATGCTATTTCTCATGTGTTGAACCTGGGGGGCTGCCCCGCCCCCTGCCAGGTGCACGGCTCTGTGGGAACTGTTTATCATGTGAGGCCCCTGCTCCCTGGAATCCCTGCTCTGTCACAGGTACAAGGTGACACCAGGAGGAACAACAGTGGTGGCGGCCAATTCTCCAACCCTGGAGTCAGCTCCCGCAATAACTACCACAGACTCCCAGTCTGTCGGGGTCTGGATGCTCCGGGGGCGAGGGGCGCCAATCTGCACAGCTCAGGGCTTTCTGGCTGCAGGAGCGTCCTTGCTGTCCTGTGCCCTCCCGTCCTCCGCCAGTCCCTGGGGGAAGTACCGGATCCTGGGCTGTGCCCCCCAGCACCTTGGTCTTCCAGACCTGTGCCACAGTAATCGTGCTCCGGATGCCACGCAGCCCCCCCCCACGCGGCGCCACCGCCTGAGTCGCCACCTGAGCTCCCGGCCCCGTGGGGCATGCTGTAGCCCTTTAGGGAGCTTGTCCGCGGGGTGTGGCATGCTCTCCCCCGGAGCGCAGGTCCTCTGTTAGTGCCCGCGGGACCCTGAGGGCATCCCTGACCCTCCTGGGATCCTGCCCGAGTTCCCTGCAAGCGCCTTTCCGTCCAGGAAGGTTGGTGAAGCTCCTGCTTCTCTGGGACGGGGCTTTCCTGTCCTGGAGGCACTCGCCACCTGGCCTTAGCCCGGCTCCTCGTGGGTGCCCCTCCCCCTTGTCTTCTTACCTTGATAGAAGTGTGAACTCTTCTCACTGTAGCCTCTAGCTGTTCTCTCTTTAAATCTCAGGCTGAATTCATAGGTTTTCAGGATGGTTTGAAAGTTATCTAGGTAAGTTGGTGGGGATAAGTGACTTGGGGACCCTACTCTTCCGCCATCTGGCCTCGCCTCCCATATTCTGGTTATTATGTAAAAATATTGTTCACCACATAAATACTTTTCTTTATCAGCTTAGTTTCTGACAGCTCTTTAACCATGACCATGTAAGTCTTTTATTATTCTCAGTTACTATTTTACTCTGATTCTTCTCTCTTTTTTTAAAGAGTTTATTTATTTATTCATGAGAGACAGAGAGAGTGAGAGGCAGAGACACAGGCAGAGGGAGAAGAAGCAGGCTTCATGCAGGGAGCCTGACATGGGACTCGATCCTGGGACTCCAGGATCATGCCATGAGCGGAAGGAAGGCCTTTAACTGCTGAGCCACCCAGGTGACCCTGATTCTTCTCTTAAAGCACTTGCAATTAGCTAGAGCAGGGATGCTTCATGATGGCATTGTTCAAATAACTTCATGATCATGATTCTAGGCTGAATAAGAATTCACAGAACTAAGGAAGAAGCTGATGGATTTATAAAACTACTTACTCAAGATCAAGCAGAACAAAAATTAATTTAATGAAAATGCATGAACTGATGAGGGTGTAAACTTTTTACAATTTTTGAAACTTTCTTGGTGTTATAATCTTTCATTCCCAGATTTAAGGAAATATTTATCTTTCTGTAAAGTTGTTGATGACATAGCAAGTTGGTAAAGTATCCTTTGGTGCAAAGAAAAAACAAATATTTTTTCATTACTTGATCTCTCCATAATTCAGAAACTCTCAATAAACATTCTTATTTCATGGCAAAATAGTTATTAGAATCAGTTCAATAGAATCTTTTCTCCTTAAAGCAGGACCCATTGGATATTGATTATATTACCAAGGCTTTGATTGGAATGTCATATTGGAGAATGGTACATGGAATCTTATATCAAGACAGCTTTAAGGAACTAGGGTTGACTTTATGGAACCTATGTTTATAAACATTATAAGGCTCCCTTTGGAAAAATTACCTGGATTCTTGCTTAGAGGGTTCCTGGAAGCCTTATGAAATGAGTCAGGAAGGTGAATTATATTTTGTGGATCTCAGGAAGAAAGGAATTCACCAAATCTTTGACATTGTAGGCAAAATCTGATGCCAAATTCTTGACTTGGCTTCCTAGTTTCAAGGAACTTTACAAAGTTTAAGCTGAGATTCTTCATTAAATGTTCCATCAAAGCAAACTCAGGAGATCTATTGATCCATTACTATTCTTGTTGCACTTATGTAAGTAATCTGGTCAACTTTAATGGGACATTATGCAAAAAAAAATTGTGGGTTATTTTTGCAGACAAATTAGTTTTACTTTGACTATCTTTGATATAACAGTGAAACGCTGGAACACCTGCACCCCAATGTTTATAGCAGTAATGTCCACAATAGTCAAACTGTGGAAGGAGCCTCGGTGTCCATGGAAAGATGAATGGATAAAGAAGATGTGGTATATGTATACAATGGAATATTACTCAGCTATTAGAAACGACAAATACCCACCATTTGCTTCAACATGGATGGAACTGGAGGGTATTATGCTGAGTGAAATAAGTCAATCAGAGAAGGACAAACATTATATAGTCTCATTCATTTAGAGAATATAAAAATTAGTGAAAGAGAATAAAGGGGAAAGGAGATTAAATTAGTGAAAACATCAGTAAGGATGATGGAACATGAGAGACTCCTAACTCTGGGAAATGAACAAAGGGTAGTGGAAAGGGAGATGGGCGGGGGGTTGGGGTGACTGGGTGATGGGCACTTAGGGGGGCACTTGGCGGGATGAGCACTGGGTGATATGCTATCTGTTGGCAAATTGAACTCCAATAAAAAAATGGTAATGACTATAGATGGGAGTAATTGCTTTGACTATCATAACGAGATAGAGTTGTTGCTCCATATGCTGGGAAACTAAGAGTTCAGAGCTCAGAGAATTCCCTCTGCATCCTTTAAGTTTACATGTTTGGTGATAAATAAATGAGCAATTAGTATACTCATTAACGCTAGGATACAGTAAAAGTTCTCAGACTTTTTGGCCACACAAGTCTGCATGACTTCACTAGACAAGCCACGCAGTCAGCTGAAGGACTGGTCATGGTGGAAGGGATATACACCAGAAGGGTCTATCTGTGATTCTCTTGACACCTTTCAAAAGTAAGCTGACGTGATAGAAAAGAAGAAGCCATAAACCAACAGAAGAATTTTATTTCCCTAGATGATAAGCAGAAAAGAAGAGTGAATGAGACACAGGTTATTTAGGATGCCTTTAGATGGAGATAGCTTGTCCTTCCATGAAGCTTGGAGCATTCTTCTTTACTGTTCATAGGTCATATATTCCCGCTCCCTCTTGTCTTGAGGCAGCCTGAGTCACTTGTTCTTTCGCAACAGCAAATGTTAATTAGGAATAAAATCTTCCCCTAGGACAAATAATTGCATAAGGAAACAGATGTCTGAAAGCACATTTTGACTACACTTTGAATCACAGATTAGTAGAGAGAGATAACCTGCCTCCTCAGATTACACACTGGCAATCTGTGAGGTAAAGTATGTTTAATCTCATACCAGTAATTTCCTATTCCTTAGACCACATTCCCACTGAGGTTAAGGCTTTGGCAGCAACAAAATGTAATAACCATAAAGTGACCATATGGCTTTAAATAAAGCACAGTAGGAAAAAGAAAGTCCTAGTTGTGGCTTAACATTATGGAAGCAGGAAAGGTAAAAAAAAATGAAAATTGCACATATTTGTAAAAGTTTATTAATCTAACCACTTGTCTTAATATGAGTTCTCACAAAAGCAAATATTGTGTCAAGGACCTACTTATGGGTGATTTACCTGGGGGATGACCAGAGGATGCACAAGTCAGAGCAACAGAAGACAAGGGGTGGAGGCAATGAGAAATGTGTTAATGAACAGGTTACTGAGTGGACAAATAAGTTTATTTCCACTGAAGACCCATTTGAATAAATTATAGAATGAGCTTTATAACATCCCATTGAGAAATTGGGATATTGTCCATTAATTTATATCCT
This sequence comes from Vulpes vulpes, assembly GCF_048418805.1. Taxonomy (NCBI): domain Eukaryota; kingdom Metazoa; phylum Chordata; class Mammalia; order Carnivora; family Canidae; genus Vulpes; species Vulpes vulpes. The sequence continues at coordinate 84,715,626 of NC_132793.1, read as the reverse complement.
CTTAGCAGCATACTGGGAACATTAAAACTGAAGCACATCTAAACTGTCCAGTAAGTAGGCTGATCAATCTTCAACAGTGCTACAGCAAGTCCTTCGCTGAAAATAAGAAAATATAGTTCATGAGGTAGGAACTGGCAGTGTGCCATAATTGTCCATTTCAGCTGTAAACAAACTCAAGGGGAACAAGGACAGATGGAATAGAGTGTCTCTTACAGTCCAGGTCCTGATCAGAATTATTGATGACCTGTAGGAAAACCATTCTGAGACTCTTGCACTTCAAGGTATCAAGAGAACCACCCTTCTGGTCTATATTCCTTTCATCCTGACCAGTCCTTCAGTTGACTGTGTGCCTTGCCTGGTGAAGTGACCCAGACTTGCATTGCCCAAAGGTCTGAGCACTTTTATTGTATCCTAGGGTTAATGAGTATATTAATAACTCATTTACGTATCACCAAGCATGTAAACTTAAAATATGCAGAGGGAATTCTCTGAGCTCCAAACTCTTAGTTTCCCAGCTTATGGAGCAGCAACTCTATCTCGTTATGATAATCAGGGAAATTACTCCCATCTTTACTTATCTACTGCTATAAAGAACCCAAAATGACCAGGGAATGGATATACCTTATTGGTCTGTTGTACATCTACATCACCCAATGACTTGAAAATAGTGATAGCATCTAGTCATTAAAGCCAATTCTGATTGCATATCCATAGGCCAGTGTTTATTCTCTCCTATATTCTAGAATTTGTTTATGAAATGGTGTAAAGACCTCTCCTTGCTCCAAATCCCTAAGGGGCTATACTTGGACTCTCCTAATGAAATGTGCTAGAGGACCCACACAGAAATCTTATCTATTACAAAGTATCTCCAGCACCATTTAATTGTTAGATGATGGCTGATGCTTTAGCATAACATGTATCACAGCCTAGATCTGTTGCAAAACCCTCTAATGTTATGAGTCCCACTTTAAACTCTCAGCCTTCTAAGCTACCCAACATATGAGTTGCAGCAGTATTCTCAAGGGAGCAGCTCCAAAATCTGGAGGCATTTACCAAGTGCTGTACCTCGTTTTTAATGATATGATTACTATTGCATTATTAATGGGTTCAATCTATTGTCCTTTACCTCACAAGGGATATCCTAGAATACTCTAGATTAATATTTATCAGAAGGTTGCCTATGGACTCTTGGAGGTCTTTGATATCCCTTTAGGGGACACTGAGATAAAAATGATGTCATAATGTTACTAGGATATTATTTTTTAATAATAAAATTATTTTTTATTGGTGTTCAATTTGCCAACATACAGAATAACACCCAGTGCTCATCCCATCAAGTGCCCCCCTCAGTGCCCATCACCCATTCACCCCCACCCCCTGCTCACCCTTCCCCTTCCACCACGCCTAGTTCATTTCCCAGAGTTAGGAGTCTTCCATGTTCTGTCTCCCTTTCTGATATTTCCTACCCATTTCTTCTCCCTTCCCTTCTATTCCCTTTCACTATTATTTATATTCCCCAAAGGAATGAGACCATATAATGTTTGTCCTTCTCCGATTGACTTATTTCATTCAGCATAACACTCTCCAGTTCCATCCATGTTGAAGCAAATGCTGGGTATTTGTCATTTCTAATACCTGAGTAATATTCCATTGTATACATAAACCACATCTTTATAGGATATTATTTTTAACCGTTTGACATTAGTAATAACAAAAAAAACAATGGTAAAGCTGCCTTAACATGAATTAACACTGTGTCATCAGAATGTAGCAGTACAATGTATTTTTCACCATCATGTATTTACAAGAAAAAATACAAACTCACTTTAAAATGCCATTGATAAAACAACAAATACATTATTTTTATTAAATGTTAACCCTTCCAACAGAGAACCAGAAAGCATATTTGAACAAATCATAGCTGAGAACTTCCCTAATTTGGGGAGGGAAACAGGTATTCAGATCCAGGTGATACTGAGGTCCCCCCATAAAATCAATACAAACCATTCAACACCTCGACATTTAATAGTGAAACTTGCAAATCCCAAGATAAGAGAAAAATTTTAAAGCAGCAAGAGAAAAGAGATCCCTAACTTATATGGGGAGAAATATTAGATTAACATCAGATCTCTCCACAGAGACCTGGCAGGCCAGAAGGGGCTGGCAGGATATATTCAGGGTCCTAAATGAGAAGAACATACAGCCAACAATACTCTATCCAGCAAGGCTGTGATTAAGAATAGAAGGAGAGATAAATAGCTTCCAAGATAGGCAGAAACTGAAAGAATATGTGACCACCAAGCCAGCTCTGCAAGAAATATTAAGGGGAACTCTGTAAAAGAAAGATGAGAGCCAAAGAAACAATCCACAAAAGCAGGGATGGAATAGGTATTATGATAACACTACATTCATATCTTTCAATAGTAACTCTGAACGTGAATGGGCTTAATGATCCAATCAAGAGGCGCAAGGTTCAGACTGGATAAAAAAAAAAGCAAGACCCATCTATTTGCTGTCTGCAAGAGACTCGTTTTATTTATTTATTTATTTATTTATTTATTTATTTATTTATTTATTTTAAAAGACTCATTTTAGATGTAAGGACACCTCCAGCCTCAAAATGAAAGGTTAGAGAACCATTACCATTCAAATGTTCCTCGAAATAATGCAAGGTAGCAATACTCATATCAGATAAATTAAAGTTTATCCCGAAACTTGTAGTAAGAGATGAAGAGGGACACTATATCACACTTAAAGTATCTATCCAACAAGAGGACCTAACAATCATTAATATTTATGCCCCTAATGTGGGAGCTGCCAAGTATATCAATCAATTAATAACCAAAGTTAAGACATAGATAATAATACTCTAATCCTGGAAGACTTCAACATGGCTCTTTCTGCAAATGACAGGTATTCTAAGCATAACAGAACCGAAGAAACAAGCTTTAAAGGATACACTGGATCACATGGATTTCCAGATATTTACATAACTTTACATCCAAACACAATTAAATACACATTCTTCTCAAGGACACATGAAACTTTCTCCAGAATAGACCACATACTGGGTAAAAAATCAGGTCTCAACTGATACCAAAATATGGGGATAGTTCCCTGCATATTTTCAGACCAGAAAGCTTTGAAACTAGAACTAAATCACAAGAAGAAATTTGCAAGAAATTCAAACACGTGAAGATTAAAGAGCATCATAGTAAAAGATGAAAGGGTCAACCGGATTATTAGAGAAGAATTAAAAATATTCCTGGAAACTAATGAGAATGAAGACACAACCATTCAAAATCTTTGGGAAATATTTGAGGGAAATACAACTCAATACAAGCATCCCCAAAAAACCTGGAAAAAACCTCAAATAGACAAGCTAACCTTACACCTAAAGGAACTGGAGAAAGAACAGCAAATAAACCTACACCAAGCAGAAGAAGACAGTTAATAGAGATTTGAGCAGAACTGAATGAAATAGAAACAAGAAGGGAACCCTGGGTGGCACAGCAGTTTAGCGCCTGCCTTTGGCCCAGGGTACGATCCTGGAGACCCGGGATCGAATCCCACATCGGGCTCCCGGTGCATGGAGCCTGCTTCTCCCTCTGCCTATGTCTCTGCCTCTCTGTGTGTGTGTGTGTGTGTGTGTGTGTGTGTGACTATCATAAATTAAAAAAAAGAAATAGAGACAAGAAGAACTGTGGAACAGATCAACAAAATCAGGAATTAGTCCTTTGAAAGAATTAATAAGATAGATAAACCATTAGCCAGTCTTATTAAAAACAAAAGAGAAAAAATTCTAATTAATAAAATCATGAATGAAAGAGGAGAGATCATAACCAATACCAAGGATATACAAGTGATTTAAAAAATGTATTATGAGCAGATATAAGCCAATAAATTGGGCAATCGAGAAGAAACGGACGCATTTCTGGAAAACCACAAACTACCAAAACTGAAAAGGAAGAAATAGAAAAGCAGAGCAGGCCAATAACCAGCGAGGAAATTGAAGCATTCATCAAAAAAACTCCCAAGACTCAAAATTCCAGGGCCAGATGGCTTCCCAGGGCAATTCCATCAAACGTTTAAAGAGGAAACTATACCTCTTCTACCAAAGCTCTTCAGAAAGATAGAAAGGGACAGAATACTTCCAAACTCGTATTATGAGGCCAGCATCACCTTAATTCCAAAAGCAAACAAAGACCCCACCAAAAAGGAGAATTATAGATCAATACCCGTGATGAACACAGATGCAAAAATTCTCAACAAGATACTAGCCAAATAGGATTCAACAATACATTAAGAAGATTATTCACCATGACCAAGTGGGATTTATCCCCAGAATGCAAGGCTGGTTCAAGACTCGTAAAGCAATCAATGTGATAAATCATATCAACAAGAGAAAAAACAACAACGATATGAACCTCTCAATAGATGCAGAGAAAGCATTTGACAAAATACAGCATCCATTATGGATCAAAACTCTTCAGAGTGTAGGGATACAAGGAACATTCCTCAGCATCTTAAAGATATCTATGAAAATTCCACAACAAATATCATTGTCAATGGGGAAACACCGAGATCCTTTGCCCTAAGATCAGGAACACAACAGGGATATCCACTCTCACCACTGCTATTCAACATAGTCCTAGAAGTCCTATCCTCACCAATCAGGCAACAACAAAAAAGTAAAAGGCCTTTATATTGGCAAAGAAGAAGTTAAACTCTCCCTCTTTGCAAATGACATGATACTGTACGTAGAAAACCCAAAAGACTCCACCACAAGATTGCTAGAACGCATACAGCAATTCAACAGTGTTGAAGAATACAAAATCAATGCCCAGAAATCAGTGGCATTTCTATATACTAACAATGAAACTGAAGAAAGAGAAATTAAGGAGTCAATCCCATTTACAATGGCACCCAAAAGCATAAGATACCTAGGAATAAACCTAACCAAAGAGGTAAAGGATCTATACCCTAAAACTACAGAACACTTCTGAAAGAAATTGAGGAAGACACAAATAGATGGAAAAATATTCCTTGCTCATGGATTGGAAGAATTAATATTGTGAAAATGTCAATCCTACCCAGGGCAATTGACACATTTAATGCAAGCTCTATCGAAATACCATGGACTTGCTTCAGAGAGTTGGAACAAATTATCTGAAGATTTGTGTGGAATGAGAAAAGACCCCGAATATCCAGGGGAATATTAAAAAAGACAACGAGAGCTGGGGGCATCACAATGCCAGATTTCAGGTTGTACTACAAAGCTGTAGTCATCAAGACAGTATGGTACTGGCACAGAAACAGACACAAAGATCAATGGAACAGAATAGACAATCCAGAAGTGGACCCTCAAGTTTAAGGTCAATTAATATTTGACAAAGGAGGAAAGAATATCCACTGGTAAAGATAAAGTCTCTTCATAAAATGTTGTCTGGAAAATCGGACATCCACATGCAGAAGAATGAAACTGAACCATTCTCTTACACCATACTCAAAGATAAACTCAAAATGAATGAAAAATCTAAATGTGAGGCAAGAATCCATCAAAATCCTAGAGGGGAACACAAGCAACACCCTTTTTGAACTTGGCTACAGTAACTTCTTGCAAGATACATCCATGAAGGCAAGAGAAACAAAAGCAAAAATGAACTATTGGGACTTCATCAAGATAAAAAGCTTCTGCACAGCAAAAAAAAAAAACAATCAACAAACCTAAAAGACAACCTACAGAATGGGAGAAGATATTTACAAATGACATATCAGATAAAGGACTAGTATCTAAGATATCTAAAGAACTTATTAAACTCAACAGCAAAGAAACAAATAATCCAATCATGAAATGGGCAAAAGACATGAAGAGAAATCTCACAGAGGAAGACATAGACATGGCCAACAAGCACATGAGAAAATGCTCCGCATCACCTGCCATCAGGAAAATACAAATCAAAACCACAATGAGATACCACCTCACACCAGTGAGAATGGGGAAAATTCACAAGGCAGGAAACAACAAATGTTGGAGAGGTTGTGGAGAAAGGCGAACCCTCTTGCACTGGTGGTGGGAATGTGACCTGGTGCAGCCACTCTGGAAAACTGTGTGGAGGTTCCTCAAAGAGTTAAAAATAGATCTGCCCTACCACCCAGCAATTTCACTGCTGGGGATTTATCCCAAAGATGCAGATGCAATAAAATGCCGGGACACCTGCACCCCATTGTTTAGAGCAGCAATGTCCACAATAGCCAAACTGGAAGGAACCTTGGGGTCCATGGATGGATGAATGGATAAAGAAGATGTGGTCTATGTATACAATGGAATATTACTCAGTCATTAGAAACGACAAATACCCACCATTTGCTTTGATGTGGATGGAACTGGAGGGTATTATGCTGAGTGAAATAAGTCAATCATAGAAGGACAAACATTATATGCTCTCATTCATTTGGGGAATATAAAAAATAGTGAAAGGGAATAAAGGGGAAAGGAGAAAAAATGAGTGGGAAATATCAGAGAGGGAGACAGAACATGAGAGACTCCTAACTCTGGGAAATGAACAAGGGATGGTGGAAGGGGAGGTGGGTGGGGGGTGGGGGTGACTGGGTGATGTGCACTGAGGGGGCACTTGATGGGATGAGCACTGGGTGTTATGCTACATGTTGGCAAATTGAACTCCAATAAAATATAAATAATAAAATAAAATAAAATAAGTCAAACTCTTCTGCTTCACAGAAGACATGATACTGAATACATAAAACCCAAAAGACTCTACCCCAAGATTGCTAGAACTCATACAGCAATTAGACATTGTGGCAGGATACAAAATCAATGCCCAGAAATCAGTGGCATTTCTATACACTAGCAATGAGACTGAAGAAAGAGAAATTAAGGAATCAATACCATTTACAATTACACCCAAAAGCAAAAGATACCTAGTAATAAACCTAACCAAAGAGGTAAAGGATCTATACCCTAAAAACTACAGAACACTGCTGTAAGAAATTGAGGAAGACACAAAGAGATGGAAAAATATTCTATGCTCATGGATTGGAAGAATTAATATTGTGAAAATGTCAATGCTACCCAGGGCAATTTACATGTTCCATGCAATCCCTATCAAAATACCATGGACTTTCTGCAGAGGGTTGGAACAAATCATCTTAAGATTTGCATGGGATCAGAAAAGACCCAAATAACCAGAGGGATATTGAAAAGAAAACCAATGTCCGGAACATCACAATGCCAGATTTTAAGCTATATTACAAAGCTGTGATCATCAAGAAAGTGTGCTACTGGTACAAAAACTGATATATGGATCACTGGATCAGAATAGAGAACCCACAAATGGGCCCTAAACTCTATGGTCAACTAATATTTGACAAAGCAGGAAAGACTATCCACTGGAAAAAGGACAGTCTCTTCAATAAGTGCTGCTGGGAAAATAGGACAGCCACATGCAAAAGAATGAAACTAGACCATTCTCTTACACCAGCTACAAAGATAAACTCAAAATGGATGAAATATCTACATGTGAGACAAGAATCCATCAAAAACCTAGAGGAGAATACAGGCAACACCCTTTTTTAACTTGGTCACAGCAACTTCTTGCAAGATACATCTATGAAGTCAAGGAATACAAAAGCAAGAATGAACTATTGATACTCCATCTGGATAAAAAGCTTTTGCACAGCAAAAGAAATAGTCAACAAAACTAAAGCCAACCTACAGTCAGGAGAAGATATTTGCAAATGATGTATCAGATAAAGGGCTAGTATCCAAGATCTATAAAGAACATATCAACCTGAACACCCAAGAAACAAACAATCTAATTATGAAATGGCCAAAAGACATGAACAGAAATTTCTCCAAAGAAGACATACACATGGCCAACAAGCACATGAGAAAAATGCTCTGCATCACTTGCCATCAGGGAAATACAAATAAAAACCACAATGAGATACAACCTCATACCAGTGAGAATGGCCAAAATTAATAAGACAGGAAAAAACAAATGTTGGAGAGGATGTGGAGAAAGTGGAACCCTCTTTTATTGTTGGTGGGAATGCAAACTGGAACAGCTACTCTGGAAAACAGTGTGGAGGTTCCTCAAGAAGTTAAAATAGAGCTACTCTATGACCCAGCGTTTGCACTACTGGGGATTTACCCCAAAGATACTGATATAGTGAAGTGTTGGGACACCTGCACCCCAATGTTCATAGCAGCAATGTCCACAAAGTGAAACCGTGGAAGGAGCCTTGGTGTCCATCAACAGAGGAATGGATAAAGAAGATGTGGTATATATATGCAATGAGATATTACTCAATTATCGGAAAGGATGAATATCTACCATTTATATCCTCCACGTGGATGGGAGTGGAGAGTATTATTCTGAGTGAAATAAGTCAATCGAGGAAGGACAATCATCAAATGGTTTCACTCATATGTGGAATATAAGAAATAGTGAAAGGAATTATAAGGGAAAGGAAGGGACTGAGTGGAAAAATTAAAGAGGAAGACAAAGCATGAGAGACTCCTAACTCTGGGAAACATACAAAGGTTTGCAGAAGGGGAGGTGGGTGGGAGGATGGGGTAACTGGGTGATGGGCACTGAGGAGGGTACTTGATGGGATGAGCACTGGGTGTTATACTATATGTTTGCAAATTAAATTTAAATTTTATAAAATGTACAAAAAAAGAATAGGATATGAATCAAGATAGGAAAATAAAATGAAGATAGATGTAAGAAATGGACAGAAGACAGGAAGGGACGTTTTTCCAAAGAAGCCATACAGATGGCCAACAGACATAGGAAAAGATGCTCAACATCGCTCATTATCAGGGAAATACAATTCAAAATTACAGGGAGATATCACCTCATAATAGGTAAAGTCAGCAGCAGAAGAAACAACAACAGGTATTGGTGAGAATGTGGGGAAAAGGGAACACTTCTACACTGTGGGAATGCAACTTGGTGCAGCCACTGTGGAAAACCTTATAGGGGTTCCTCAAAATAGAGAAAAATATAACTACCCTATGGTCCAGCAATTGCACTACTAGGTATTTACCCAAAAGATACAGATATTAATTTGAAGGGATACATGTACCCAATGTTTGTAGCAGCACCATCTACAACAACATCCATTTACTGATGAATAAATAAAGATGTGGTATACACACACACACACACACACACACACTGAAATATTACTCAGGCATAAAAATGAAATCTTGCCATTTTCAAAAATGAGGGTGGAGCTAGACAGTATTGTGCTAAGTGAAATAAGTCAGTCAGAGAAAGACAAATGCCATATGATTCCACTTATATGTGGAACTTAAGAAACAAAGTAAATGAACAAAAGGGGAAAAAGAGAGAGAGAGGCAAGCCAAAAAACAGACTCTTAACTATAGAGAACAAATGGATGGTTACAGAGAGGAGGTGGGTAGGTGATGGGTTAAATATGTGATGGAGATTATGGAGTACACTTGTAATGAGAACCCGGTAGTGTATGGAAATGTCAAATCACTAAATTGTACACCTGAAACTCATTTATACTATATGAACTAGAACTTAGATGAAATTTTTAAAAAAATTAATGTTCATAGAGGAAGATTAAATTTTGCTCTAATACTATCTAAAGTCTATTTTTCCTGAGATTCATCGTGTTCAGTATTAAAATAATAGCTAATATATGGATTTGTGGTTTGGAAAAGGTAGATGTGTGTGGACAAAAAGCACATCTAAATAAAAATGACTTCAAGGAACAGAAATTATTTACTAATTTCTTCCAGTTAATTACTTCAAAATAGCTTCTAATGGCCCTCTGTGATAACAGGCCCATAATCTAGGGAAATACAGGAGACATACAGTCCTACTTTTAGATCTTTTTTACAAATCCCATCTATGTAAATTATTATGCAAAATATCTTCAGTCAAGAAGGCAATAAAAGGCCCTGAATCTCCTAAACTTAGCTCATAGCTCAAGCATTGCATATTGTGAAGTGTGCACTCTATTTGGTGGTGACATAAGAAAAGTACAAGTATGCATCTAGGAACATAGATTCCACAAGTTGTATGCACCCAATGATGCAACTTTAGAGACAGGAGTATGATTACATCTTTAATATATGCATGTATGTGTGTTCATTGGGTTATTTTTTTCCCTCCTTATCTTTAGAAGTATGTGTTTTTTGCTTGTAGCAGATCTTAACCACTGCCATTATTCCTAATACAACTTATTTGCAGAAAGTTGACAAATCCAAGGATTTTTGTGTCCAGCATATGTCTCAGTCATACATACCCTCTTGGATCCACCACTGTGATATAAAACTCAGTACTTATAAAGTCAAATCTCATCTTCACTATAAACTTGCTTCCTCAGCCCCAACATTCTCCCACTTACTTGACATACAAAATACTGTTTTCGTTTTCTTTTTCTACCGGTAAATCTTGTCTTCATCTAGAACTTGGCTCTTTATTATTATGAAGATATATTGATTGATTTCTTTGCCTTCATAATATCCTGAAGCTACAATCCCATTCAGTGAACAGTCAAGTTATTCTTCCTAAAAAAACCACTCTTATCCACATATTCTCCCCAAATTTCAATGATAATTTAGCCCATTATAAATTCTCTACCAGCACTGTGATCATTGTTTTAGTTATTCATTGATTCTAATCCTAACAAATCAGCAAAAGGGTATGCTTAATTTGCAGGAGGTAAGAATGAAGTTCATGTAATTAGAGCCATTTGTCTAACTACACAGGACATGAGTAATAGAATACAAATTAAAAGGCCCAGCTTGAGTTTAATAGCAACTTCTGGTTCTATAAATTGCAGCACAGTATTACTGTCTCAACAGAGTAAATTCATATTCTATTAATTTAGCATTCAAAGAGTTCCATGATATTACTCCCCCCTTCCTTAAAAGCCTGAAATTATGTCATCTCTAGTGGAAACCATCTGTTTCATTCTCTGTAGTCTATTATCATGTATATATATGCCATCCATGTGCATTCTCATCTTTGTTCCTTCCATATTCTGTTTCAACTTGGGGTCATACTACCTATATTTCAGTATATACCTTTAGACTAATGCTAGGACCCCAGTTCCCCTCACAGAAGTGGGGAATGTTTAGACCATAAAGGGATAGGGTATAGAGAGGAGGATTCTGGATCAATGCTTATATGAAACAAGACACCCAGTACTGCCCAGAGTAAAGCAAGAGAGCAAGTGTCTACAAATAATACAATCCAGAGTCAAGTCAGATGCATCATTATTGTTCCCAATGGTCCAACTGGGTTAGTGTAAGATCCAAGCTATTGGAAGGCAAGACTATGATCTTGGGGAACCAGGAATGATGGCATAGATCTATGAACCCATCGGTGTTCAAGATGGTGTAGGTAAATTGACATGCAAATCAGTACATGAGATGAAAGTGATGGGAAGGATAAAAGACACCATTTTTATGGGGATCTGTTTGAACCCCAACTCTACTTCCTCCCAGAATATACTAGGAACCAGACAAAAACAAAAATAAATCTATATGGCATTGCTGCTGGGCCTGAATCTACAGATACATATCTACCAGTGTTGGTTCACTGAGCCAGCCATTTCTTATAAATTAGAAGATCTAGGTGAAGATGGCATTTGATATCATCTTTCCTTTCAGTTCATATCTCTTATTAATCCCTCAAACCTAGCTGAAGATTAAACCCCATTATAAAGTAGCTTCTTACATGTTGTTTCAGAAACTTCTCTACCAACTTACATATCTAAGGCATGGCAAGTGCAGACTGGGCTTTTGGTACTTACAGATGGCTCCCACTGTAGACATTTATACTTCAACTTTCATTGCTGATGAACTTTATGCATCTCTATGGCATGGGATTCAAAAATAAATAAGATCTGGACCATGCCTTAAAGATTCTAGCATGAAGATCAGGCACAGTAATGCAGAGTGATAAAATAATTCAGTATGAACTATGGCAGATCAATGTTCATGTTGTTTTGGGAGATGAAAGGAAATACCTTTTGTCATTTGGAGAGATTGTTTTGTTTTGTTTTTTTCAGAATAATTTTACAACTCTCCAAGAATAGAATTACTAAGTCAAAGAACATCCTCAGTACTTTCCAAATTATTGCAAATACAATGACAGCATTTGATACCATGGAAGGCACTTCTAGTGTTTGCTTTCCTCTCCCTCCTGGGGACAGGGAAGACCACAATTTCCAGCCACTTTGTGCTTAGGCAGGGACGCAGAACTAGTTTCAACCAGTGGACAGGGATCCAAAGAACCACACTTATTGGCTGAGGCAGTGAAAAGCTTACTCAACCTTTAGTGTCTTCCTTCCCTATTGTGCCTGTGTACTGAGATGGTAGAGCTACAAAATACATGAGCAAAAATAATATATGTGCTAAGTCACTAATATTTATATGTTACATTACCATGTCATAAATTTTGTATGTCCTAACTAATATAGGGGTTATGCTCAGCATTGTTTGTTCATTTATCCTACAGTATGTCTTTTTTATTCATACTTAGTGGTAAATGATAAAGAATATACCCATAAAATTTTGCTAAAGGAGTGTCCAAAAAGAATAATAGATGTAATTCACCTTGCCTCCTTCTTCTTATAAATGAGAGACTAACAGGAATGTGGCAGATGATGATTAAAGGGGTGGTAGTCTTTCTGAAAGATGGAGACTTTAATAAGCAAAGACAGTCATGTAAATAGTTATTCTTTATTTATTTTTATTTTTATTTATTTTTTAAAGATTTTATTTATTTATTCATTAAGTCACAGAGAGGCAGAAACACAGGCAGAGGGAGGAGAAGCAGGCTCCATGCAAGGAGCCTGATGTGGGGCTCAATCCCAGAAATCCGGGATCAGGCCCTGAGCCAAAGGCAGACGCTCAACTGCTGAGCCACCCAGGCATCCTTAACCACTTATTTTTTTTTAAAGATTTATTTATTTATTTATTTATTTATTTATTATTTATTTATTTATCTGTTTATTTGTTTATTTGAGCGGGGTTGGGAAAGAGTGGCACAGGGGCAGAGGGAGAAAGAGAATTTCCAGCAGAATCCACACTAAATGAGGATCCTGATACAAGGCTCAATTTACAACCTTGAGATCATGACCTGAACCAAAATTAAAAGTGAGATGCTTAACTGACTGAGCCACCCAGGTAACTCAACAGTTATTTTTAGTGCACTGAATCCAACTGACAGTGATAGCCAGGATATGTGGAGAAATTAGAGGGAATAAGCAGCATCTGATATCTGGAAGGATAGATTGTGGCATGAATGCCATACAATTGCAATTCATTTCCTTGGAATTATATCTCAATACTTATCAAATATCTGAAAATGACAAAAAAAACAAACAAGAAATATTGACAGCAGCTGGAATCAACAGAAATCGGGCTTATTTGCATGTCTGTAATTTTATACATTTCTGTAGGTTACTAACCTTTTAAGCAGCAAGACATTTCCCTTGAAATGAATCACTAAACAGAACCAAAGTTCTGTGTCTGTATGAAGCACATTAAAAGTGGAGATGCTTTGATTGAAGTAAAAGAGGAAAAGCAGACCTCCGCTTGTTCCATACCCCTGTTGATCCCATCCCTTGGATGATCTCTCTAGTCGCTATAAGAGTCAGTATCTCTCTGTACAACCATGACAAGATTTACAAACATACATCTCTATCCTTAGCACATAATTTACTTGCTACCAGAGGATCTTCACCTGACTTCAAATTTCTCTAACTTATTTTTATACGACTTGGGGGTGTGTCATATGGGCTTATAAACAAGTGTAGTTTTTGTTGGTCACCCTTTGTGGAAGACTGAATTTTCCAAAGATGGCTGTCACAATGTATTTTATCCATATTCTCATAAAACATAGCATTGGTATACCTTCCATCAAGTAATGGGACCTATGACCCCTCTCCTTCAACCTGGGTGCAACTTCATAATAGAAACAACACAACTGGAACTAGAACTAGAACTAGACTTCCAAAACTAGTTCTTGGGGGTGCCTGGTGGCTCTGTCAGAAGATCATGTAACTCTTGATCTTGGGGTCCTAAGTTTGAGTCCCATGTCGAATGTAGAGATTACCAAAAAATAAATGAGTAAATAAATAAACTTCAGAACTAGTTTATAAAGATACACATACTCCTCTTTGTTTCCTTAAGAAGTTAGCTCTTGGAACCTAGCTGCCATGCTATGGGGAAGTATAAAGTCCAAGGCACATAGATGGGCCTACTGTACCTGTTTTGGCTGACAGCACCACCATTCTGCTGACAGCTAGCAACAATTTCCATACATATTAGTGAGAAAGTCTTCAATGTGACTTCATCTACAGCCACAATTCACTGTAAACACATGCCAGACCTTGAATAAGAACCACTCCTATAACAGAACCCATCCAACTTCTAGAACTACCTGAAATAATAATAGAATGTTTTATCTTAAGTCATTATGTTTTGAGGTGATTTTTTTAATGCAGCAATGGGTTATGCACCCATTCATTCCAAAAGTGTTTACTTAAATACTTCAAAGTACAAGACACGGGAGTTTCAACAAAGAATAAAGAAAATATTTTCATAGAGATAACATTCTTGTGCAAGGAGACAGATGATAAATACATAAATTGTCACTTGTTTTTTCCCACCAATTTTAGGATAAGAATCTATCTTAAAATCATCTGTTTCTTTCCTGATTTAAGGTTAGAAGTCCATTTTGTGGCGCCACCTACAACTACACTGGTATATTCCTAGAATTTGTTATTTTTAAGTCTCATTGACTAAGACTGGTGATATTAGTTTCTTTGGGGGAAGACAATACAGAAGAATTTTAATGGGTAATTATTATCTGGAAGAAAATCTATTATAACATAAGATATTTTATTAGGTTAAATAGAAAAAATTTAAAAAATAAATAGAAAAAATTATAATAAGACTTCTAAGGTATTATATTTTATAAAGATCACATGTGCTTGAATATGCTTTGTTAAATAAATCTTCCCAGTAGAAATCATTGTGCTAATTAGTAAAGAAACACATATGACCTAGTCAACAAAACGGATATAGGTTAACAAGATAGTTGGAAACAGGCATGGAAAAAGAGAAAGTAGAGCAGCCCCGGTGGCGCAGCGGTTTAGCGCCACCTGCAGCCCCGGGCATGATCCTGGAGACCCAGGATTGGGCCCCGCATCGAGCTCTCTGCATAGAGCTTGCTTCTCCCTCTGCCTGTGTCTCTGCCTCTCTCTCTCTGCATCTCTATGAATAAATAAATAAAAATCTTAAAAAAAAGAGAAAGTAATTTTTTTTAGATTTTTAAAATTTATTTATTCATTAGAGACACAAAGAGAAGCAGAGACATAAAGGGAGAAGCAGGCTCCATGCAGAGAGCCTGATGTGGGACTGGATCCCAGGACCCCGGGATCACACCCTGAGCCGAAGATACCCAGGCATCCCAGAAAAGAATTATTTAGCTTTTATATTCTTGCTGATGAGAGAGGACATGAAGTAGAATTTGTGCAGTGGGTAATGACAGAGATAGTGTTGAGAAAGCCTTTTCATAATGCTAAAAATTATTTAGTATTACTATACTAATTTCATTGGTGTATTTCATGACTTTTTATTGGTTCAGTTATCTTTGAAACCCACTTTGCCTTCCCTGTCTCTTATATAAGAAAACCTGCCTGGGGAAAAGGCAGAGTTTTTTACAGAATTGCACTGAGGTTTCCAGCAACTATGACACCCTTGGTTCAGTTAGACCACTAAACAAATACAAGAATTAAGTCAGGTGAATTTAAATTAGATGAATTTGCCAGTGGTCTTTTTCCAACAAGATAAAGAAAGATAATTAGAAACCATAAAGAAAACAAAAAACTGCATGAAACAAATACTAAATAATTTTGTAAAACGTAAAAGAAAACATAATTGAAACTAAACTTGGACCATTTCACCTCAAGCAATATGGGATTAATAAAATAAGATTAAGTTTCTTTCTTTTTGGGTTCAATTAAATAGATTCTCATTATTCCCAGATTCTGTATTTGCGTATTTATTTACTCGCTAAATTTGATTTTATAACTCCAAAATTATTTGTAACTCTCAAATTATTATTTTTTCATAAATTTATTTTTTATTGGTGTTCAATTTGCCAACATATAGAATAACACCCAAAGCTCATCCCATCAAATGCCCCCCTTAGTGCCCGTCACTGAATCACCCCCACCCCTCGCCCACCTCCCCTTCCACCACCCCTAGTTCGTTTCCCAGAGTCTCTCATGTTCTGTCTCCCTTTCTGATATTTCCCACTCATTTTTCTCCTTTCCCCTTTATTCCCTTTCACTATTTTTTATATTCCCCAAATGAATGAGACCATATAATGTTTGTCCTTCTCCGATTGACTTATTTGACTCAGCATAATACCCTCCAGTTCCAACCACGTCAAAGCAAATGGTGGGTATTTGTTGTTTCTAATGGCTGTGTAACTCTCAAATTAGTACTCATGGTACTCTCCAATCTTTTGCAGATATGTGCAGAGCAGCAAAAAAAAAAAATTGAGTCACCCAAAGGGTAGGTTCCCAACTGAGGAGAGACTCTTCCTTATTGTTTCAGTATTTGTATTATAAAATGAGTGTCTTTTGTGCAGTCTACCTAGTGCCATGTGTTTTGCATGTTTGTGCTTCTTACTGGTGATTTCACTATTCAAAATGCTCCCCAAGGGTAGTGCTGCCATGCTGTATACTGTACTTAACTAAAAAGTTGTGGTGTGTCTTATGGAAAAAAATATGCATGTCAGATAAGTTTCATTCAGGCATGAGTTATGGCACTGTTGGCCATGAATTCAATGTTGATGAATCAAAAATATACTAAATAAGAGGTCTGTAAACAGAAAGTGGCATAAAATGAGATTATGTATTGATTGATGCAAATGTTGTCACCAGGGGCTTGTGTGAACCTAATTCTATGTTTCCTTTGGTAGTAATCATTTGGTATTTGCTGATTCAGTGATTGTGATGACTTCATTTAATGTAACTACCACAAATAATGATAATTGACTACAGGTGGTTTTGTAGGGTATGAGGGAGAAGTACAAGTGTAATAAGTAATGATCTTTCAGATTAAGGAGTTAAATATTCATTACAAATAAAAGTGTAAGTTTTATATTTTAAATTGTTAGTTGCATATGAATACCTGTTGATTTGCTTATTATTATCCCTCTCCTCTTCTGTTACAGCATCTTTTTTTCCCTTTTCAAAAAACGTATATCTATCCTGTATATGTACCATAAAAGTACAGTAGTCACATAATTCAGACATGGCTAACAGTACATTTCATCTCACAGGAGAAAGAGATGGTCAAAGACAGTGATAAATATGAGAAACTAATTTGAAATCTGGATCCAGACAAATGCAGTTTTTCATTTTATTAGGTTATTAGAAACCCTACATCTCCCCCCTTTTTACAAGCCAGTTTGAACTCCTTTTAGTAAAGAAACACAGAAACAGAGCTTTCACATGTGAAAATAACTAAAAAGTTAAAGGTTAGTGATACAGACTGGGATAGGAGGAAGAATGAAACACTTTTTATCACTTTGCATTTAAATTTTTTTTTCTATGTGCATCTATTTCTTTTACCATAAAGGAATAGCAATAAAGTAGAATCAGTGTAAGTCATTACTACATGGGACACACGGGTCACCAGGATAATCTAACTTACCCTCAGCCGTTAATGTTAGTCTCTGTTAAATCCTAGTTACCCAGCTATAAGAGAAGAGAAAAGTTGAGGTGATTTAATTTCTAACTGCTAAGTTAAAATTAAATTAAGAGCCTGGAAACTAAAACGTCTGTAGCCGAATGAATTGTATCCTTCTAAAAATCCATATGCTGAAGCCCTAAATCCCAATGTGAATGTATTTGGAGTTGATGCCTTTGAGGAGATAATTAAGTATAAACATGATCATGAGTGAGGCTAATTCAATAAGTCTGGTGTCCCAATATAAGAAGAAATATTTAAGGGATGTGTGTACACAGAGAAAGGGCCATGTGCAGATGCAGCTATGTGGCTGCAGGACAAGGAGAGAGACCTCAGGAGTAAACCAAACCAGTACATTCAGGTTGACTTCTGAGACATAAATTTTTGCAATATACTTATAAATAGTAGATATTTTTATTTTATTCCATTGTATTTCTGTTCCAGAGACTCCAATCATATGGATGCTGTCTTTGCTGAATTTCCCTTTCTTACCAGTCATTTCTGACCTTTTTTAAATCCCATTTTTTGTATATAAAATTTTACTGGAGTTCGATATGCCGCCATATAGCATAACATCCAGTCCTCATCCAGTCAAGTACCCCCCTCAGTGCCCATCACCCAGAAACATCAACCCCCCGCCTACCTCCCTTTCCACTACCTCTTGTTCATTTCCCAGTTAGGTGTCTTTCATGTTCTGTCACCCTCACTGATATTTCCCAAACCTTTTCTATCCTTTCCCCTTTATTCCCTTTTTTTATATTCCCAAAATGACCATATAATGAAGAAAGACCATATAATGTTTGTCCTTCTCCAATGCTATAAACATCAGGGTGCAGGTGTCCTGAAATTTAACTGTATCTGTATCTGTATCTGTGGGGTAAATACCCAGCAGTGCAATTGCTGGGTTGTAAGGTAGCTCTATTTTTAACTCTTTGAGGAATCTCCACACAGTTTTCCAGAGTAGCTGCACCAGTTCACATTCCTACCAAAAGTGAAAAAGGGTTCTGCTTTCTCCACATCCTCTCCAACATTTGTTTCCTGTCTTGTTCATTTTCACCATTCTTATTGGAGTGAAGGGGTATCTCATTGTGGTTTTGATTTGTATTTCCCTGATGGAAAGTGATGCAGAGCATTTTCTCATGTGCTTCTTGGCCATGTCTATGTCTTCTTTGAAATTTCTGTTCATGTCTCCTGACCATTTCATGATTGGATTGTTTGTTTTTTTGCTGTTGAGTTAAATAAGTTCTTTAGAGAGCTAGGATACAAGCCTTTTATCTGATAGGTCATTTGCAAATACCTTCTCCCATTCTGTAGGTTGTCTTTCAGTTTTGTTGACTGTTTCTTTTGCTGTGCTGAAGCTTTTTACCTTGATGAAGTCCCAATAATTCATTTTTTATTTTGTTTCCCTTGCCTTCATGGATGTATCTTGCAAGAAGTTGCTGTGGCCAAGTTCAAAAAGGGTGTTGCCTGTGTTCTCCCCTAGGATTTTCATGGATTCTTGTCTCACATGTAGATATTTCATCCAGTTTGAGTTTATCTTTGTGTATGGTGTAATAGAATGGTCTAGATTCATTCTTCTTCTTCTTTTTTTTTTTAATGAAACTATTTCTTTTTTAAAGATTTTTAAAAATTTTTTTAATTTATTTATGATAGTCACAGAGAGAGAGAGAGAGGCAGAGACACAGGCAGAGGGAGAAGCAGGCTCCATGCACGGGGAGCCCGACGTGGGATTCGATCCCGGGTCTCCAGGATCGCGCCCTGGGCCAAAGGCAGGCGCCAAACCGCTGCGCCACCCAGGGATCCCTAGATTCATTCTTCTACACGTGCTGTCCAAATTTCCCAACACCATTTATTGAAGAGATTGTCCTTTTTCCAGGGTATAGTTTTCCCGGCTTTGTCAAATATTAGTTGACCATAGAGTTGAGGGCCCATTTCTGGGTTCTCTAAATCGCCCTGGGGAGCATTGACATTTTCACAATGCTAATTCTTCCAATCCATGAGCATGGAATATTTTTCCATCTCTTTGTGTCTTCCTCAATTTCTTTCAGAAGTGTTCTGTAGTTTTTAGCATATAGATCCTTTACCTCCTTGGTTAGGTTTATTCCTAGGTATCTTATGCTTTTGGGTGCAACTGTAAATGGGACTGATTCCTTAATTTATCTTTCTTTAGTCTCATTGTCAGTGTATAGAAATGCCACTGATTTCTGGGCATTGATTTTGTATCCTGCCACACTGCCGAATTGCTGTGGAGCAATCCACCAATCTTGGGGTGGAGGCTTTTGGGTTTTATATGTACAGTATCATGTCATCTGGGAAGAGGGAGAGTTTGACTTCTTTGCCAATTTCAAAGCCTTTTATTTCTTTTGTTGCCTGATTGCTGAGGCTAGGACTTCTAGTACTGTGTTGAATGGCAGTGGTGAGAGTGGACATCCCTTCTTTCTTGTTCCTGATTTTAGGGGAAAGGCTCCCAGTATTTCCCCATTGAGAATTATATTTGCTGTGGGCTTTTCAAAGATGGCTTTTAAGATGCTGAGGAATGTTCCCTGTGTCCCTACACTCTGAAGAGTTTTTTTTTTTACTATAAATTTGTTTTTTATTTTATTCATTCAGCATAATACCCTCCAGTTCAACACGTTGAAGCAAATGGTGGGTATTTGTCATTTCCAATGGCTGAGTAATATTCCATTGTATACATAAACAGATACAGATGCAATGAAACGACGGGACACCTGCACCCTGATGTTTATAGCAGCAATGTCCACAATATCCAAACTGTGGAATGAGCCTTCGTGTCCATCGAAAGATGAATGCACTCTGAAGAGTTTTGATCAGGAATGGATGTTGTATTTTGTCAAATGCTTTCTGTGTATCTATTGAGAGGATCATATCACTCTTGTTTTTTCTGTTGCTGATAAGATCAATCACATTGATTGCTTTACGAATGTTGAACCAGCCTTGCATCCCGGGGATAAATGCCACTTGGTCATGGTGAATAATTTTCTTAATGTATTGTTGGACTATTGGCTAGTATCTTGTTGAGAATTTTTGCCTCTGTGCTCATCAGGGATATTGGTCTATAATTCTCCTTTTTGGTGGAGACTTTGTCTGGTTTTGGAATTAAGGTGATGCTGGACTCATAGAATGAGTTTGGAAGTACTCTATCTCTTTCTAACTTTCTAAACAGCTTGAGTAGAAAAGGTATGTTTTTTTCTTTAAACGTTTGATAGAATTGCCTGGGAAGCCATCTGGCCCTGGACTTTTGTGTCTTGGGAGGTTTTTGATGACTGCTTCAATTTCCTCCCTGGTTATCGGCCTGTTCAGGTTTTCTATTTCTTCCTGTTCCAGTTTTGGTAGTTTGTGGTTTTCCAGAAATGCGTCCATTTCTTCTAGATTGTCTAATTTATTGGTGTATTGCTGTTCATAATAAGTTTTTAAAATCATGTGTATTTCCTTCGTATTGGTGGTGATCTCTCTTTTCTTATTCATGATTTTATTAATTTGAGTTTTTTCTCTCTTATTTTTAATAAGGCTGGCTAATGGTTTATCTATCTTATTCTTTCAAAGAACCAACTCTTGTATTTTTTGATTTGGTCCACAGTTCTTCTGGTCTCTATTTCATTGAGTTCTGCTCGAATCTTTATTATTTCTCTTCTCCTGGATGAAGGTTTCATTTGCTCTTCCTTCTCCAGCTGCTTTAGGTGCAAGGTTAGCTTTTGTATTTTAGTTCTTTCCAGTTTTGGATGGATGCTTGTATTGCAATGTATTTCCCCCTTAGGGCTGCTTTTTCTGTATCCCAAAGATTTTGAACGTTGGTATCTTCATTGTCATTAGTTTCCATGAATCTTTTTAATTCTTCCTTAATTTCCTGGTTGATCCTGTCATCTTTTAGCTGGATGGTCCTTAACCTCCACGTGTTTGAATCTTTCCAAACTTCTTCTTGTAATTTTTTTTCTCTAGTTTCAAAGCATTATGGTCTGAAAATATACGATCCCAATCTTTTGGTATCAGTTAAGACCTGATTTGTGACCCAATATGTGGTTTATTCTGGAGAAAATTTCATGTGTGCTTGAGAAGAATGTGTATTCAGTTGCGTTTGGATGTAAAGTTCTGTAGATATCTGTGAAATCCATCTGGTCCAGTGTATCATTTTGAAGTCACCAAGTATAAGTGTATTATTATCTAAGTATGTCTTAACTTTGGTTATTAATTGATTGATATACTTGGCAGCTCCCACTTTTGGGGCATATATATTGAGGATTGTTAAGTCCTCTACTTGGATAGATCCTTTAAGTATGATATAGTGTCCCTCTTCATCTCTTACTACAGTTTTTGCCATAAACTTTAATTTATCTGATATAAGGATGGCTACCCCTGCTTTCTTTTGAGGACCATTTGAATGGTACATTGTTCTCCAACCTTTTATTTTCAGGCTATAGTTGTTCTTAGTTCTAAAATGAGTCTCTTGTAGACAGCAAATAGATGGGTCCTGCTTTTTTATCCAGTCTGAAACCCTGTGCCTTTTGATGGGATCATTTAGCCCATTCACGTTCAGAGTTACTATGGAAAGATATTAATTTAGTTTCATTATGATACCTATTAAGTCCCTGTTTTTGTCGATTGTTTCCTTGGACCTCCTCTTTCTTTTACAGGGTCCCCTTCAATATTTCTTGCAGAGCTGGTTTGGTGGTCACATATTCTTTCAGTTTCTGCCTCTCTTGGAAGCTCTTTATCTTTCCTATTCTGAATGAGAGTCTTGCTGGATAGAGTATTCTTGGCTGCATGTTCTTCTCATTTAGGACCCTGAATATATCCTGCCAGCCCTTTCTGGTCTGCCAGGTCTCTGTGGAGAGGTCTGTTGTTAATCTAATATTTTTCCCATATATGTTGGGGATCTCTTGTCTCTTGCTGCTCTAAGGATTTTCTCTTTATCTTTGGAGTTTGCAAGTTTCATTATTAAATGTCAAGGTGTTGAACGGTTTTTTATTGATTTTTGGTGGGGGGTTCACTCTATCTCCTGGATCTGAATGCCTGTTTCCCTCCCAAAGTTAGGGAGGTTCTCAGCTATTATTTGTTCAAATACACTTTCTGGTCCTCTGTCCCTTTTGGCATCCTCTGGAACCCCAATTAAACATAGATTTTTCCTTCTGAGGCTGTCATTTATTTCCCTTAACACTTCCTCATGATCTTTTGTTCTTCTCTTTTTTCCTCAGCTTCCTTCCTTGACATTAACTTGTCTTCTATGTCACTTACTCATTCTTCTACCTCATTAGCCCTCATTGTTAGGACCTCCAGTTTGGATTGCATCTCTTTTGATTCATTAATTTCAGCCTGATTAGATCTAAATTCTGTAGTCATAAAGTCTCTGAATTATTTATGCTTTTTTCCAGAGCCACTAGTAGCTTTATAATTCTGTTTCTGAATTGGCTTTCTGGCATTGAATTGTAATCCAAATTCTGTAACTCTTGGAAGAGAGTACTGTTTCCGATTTGTGCTGTTTTTTTTTTTTTTTTTTGAGTCATTTTACTAGTGCAGTGTGGCTAAAAACGAGTTGTACTGGAAGAAATAAGAAAAGAAGAAAAAGAAGAAAGAAAAAACAACAAACAAACAAACAAAAAACAAGGGGGGGGGGTTCTTCTGGTTCTATATACTGCAAATCCCTCGACCTCCCCTGGAGCTTTCCAATGCTGCTGGGCCAAGAACTTCCTCTTCCCATATCCTTCCAGCTGGTGTTCTGGAGAAATGCCTGCTGTGCTGATTCTCAGGTGTGTGCAGGGCTCAGTGGGAACTGTTTATCCTGTCAGGCCCCTGTTCCCTGGTGGCCCTGCTCCAACCCAGGCACAGGGTGACACCATGAGGAACAACAACACTGGTGGTGGCAGCCTTCCAACTCTGGAGTCAGCTAAGTACTGCAATGTCCCAGTCCGCACTAGCCTGGATGCTCTGGGGTTGGGGGTCGCTGATCTGCACAGCTTGGGGTGGCCCGGAAGCAGGAGAGTCCTCGCTGTCCTGTGCCCTTCCCGCTCTGCCTGTCCCGGGGAGCACAGGATCCTGGGCTGTGTCCCCCTGCACCCTGGAATCTGGGGCCTGCGCTGCTGGAATTGCGCTCCCTGGGCCATGGCTGCGGAAGGCAGCAGGGCACAGCCCCCTTGCCCGGGGCCCTCATCTGAGCTTCTCATGAGGCTCTGCCAGGTGTACGCTCCAGCCCTTTACCGAGCTCGGCCCACAGTCTGTGGTGCTGCGCTCTTCCTGGGGATGCACTTCCTCTATTAGTGATCCCGGGAACCTGGAGGTGCCACTGCCCCTCCTGTGGTTCTGCTGGGTTTCCCTGCTAAGCAGCTTCCCTTCTGGGAAGAATCTGGTGTGGATTTTTAAAGTTCCTGATTCTCCAGGACTGGGCTTTCCTGTCGTGCAGTCTTTCACTGCTCAGTCTTAGACCGGCTCCTCGTGGGGCTCCTCCCCCACTGGATTCTTTTTTATATTTTTTTTTGCACCTTCCTACCTGTTAGAAGTGCAAACCCTTCTCTCTGTAGCATTCCAGCTGTTCTCTCTTTAAATCTCAGGTCAAATTCATAGGTTTTCAGGATGATATGAAAGTTATCTAGGTAAGTTGGTGGAGACATGTGACTTGGGGACCCTACTCCTCTACCATCTTGCCCTGCCCCCATCTCATTTTTATTCTCTAAGTTTTCTTTGTCTTTTTTCAAAGCCTGCCATTATATTTTTGAGTCTGTTACTTTTGTCTCCTTGCAGTTTACTTTTCATTCGTGAGATAATTTCATACATTTCCTTCTTGCTCTTTTTATATTGTTTCTTTTCTGAGTGTAATTAATTATATTTTCATTTCTTCACATTTCTGTCCATTTTTCTTTTTTTCAATGTCTAATTTGAGGTGGTTGTTCATACTCCAAAATACTTGTTTGAATATATTTTATCCCAATTGCAGTGTTGATTTACAGTTTTACTCTGATTATAATTACTTTATTGTGAGGGATTTACAATTAACTGAATGTTATATTTAATTTTTATAGTAACTGTAAGACACAGAAACTCCTTCGTTTTGTTGGTGTTGCTGGTTTACGATAGTTCAATGGCACCCTCTGCTGTCAGTACAGCAAATTTCACTTACAAAGTGTTTTTGTTATGTGGGTTTATGGTTGATGCTGGTGTGTCCTCCAATTTTCTTTTGTCTCTTAATGAAAATGTCCCTATTTTATGTGCCCCTCAATTTATCATTTCCCCCCTGGAAGGATACCTCATAATTTCTTTCAGCCTTTTTCTTCTCAGGATTGTTCTTTCATAGACTGACATTTCAAATTGAGTGTACTTTAAATTGTTTCCTTTTATTCCACATTCTAATCTGCTTGGATCTCTTCAGTACACTCAAAATTATAGTACTTACTATTTCTGGTAGTGATCCTAGATTAACTTTGGGCCTATTGATCTTTTTTTTTTTCTCTTTCACTACAAAATAATTTATTGCTCTTTTTAAAAAGATTTTATTTTAAAAAATGTATTTGAGAGAGAGAAAGAGCACAAGTGGTGGGGAGTGGGTGGATGTGGAGAGGTAGAAGGAGAGGAAGAGGTACAAGCGGATTCCCCACTGAGCGGGGAGCCCTTTGCAGGGTTCAGTCCCAGGACCCAGAGATCACAACTTAGCTGAAGGCAGACTCTTAACTGACTGAGCCACACAGGTACCTGTCATAGCTAGTCCTTATCTGTCTTTCCCTTTATATGTTTTAAAGTTCATGTTGCTGTTTGTCATATATCAGACATGACATTTGCCTATCTCATTATTATTCGCAATGTTCCCTAACATATGCAGAGTTACACTAATATATTTTCTTTTGATTATGACAAGTCTTAATGTGCAGCATGGCTGAGCTTAAAATACGTTTAAGTATCCTCTTGGTTTACTCTTTGACTCAGGGAAACATTGAAATGTTACTTTATTTCAATTTTTATTATTTATTTCAATTTTATGTAACTGATCTCTCTGTTCTTAGAGAGCATGTTCTCTTGTGCTTTTTTTTAAATTAATTTTTATTGGTGTTCAATTTACCAACATACAGAAAAACACCCAGTGCTCATCCCATCAAGTGTCCACCTCAGCCCGTCACCCATTCCCCTCCAACACCCGCCCTCCTCCCCTTCCACCACCCCTAGTTCATTTCCCAGAGTTAGGAGTCTTTATGTTCTGTCTCCATTCCTGATATTTCCCAACGTTTCTTTTCCCTTCCTTTATATTCCCTTTCACTATTATTTATATTCCCCAAATGAATGAGAACATACACTGTTTGTCCTTCTCCGATTGACTTATTTCACTCAGCATAATACCCTCCAGTTCCATCCACGTTGAAGCAAAAGGTGGATATTTGTCGTTTCTAATGGCTGAGTAATAGTCCACTGTTTACATAAACCACATCTTCTTTATCCATTCATCTTTCAGTAGACACCGAGGCTCCTTCCACAGTTTGGCTATTGTGGCCATTGCTGCTAGAAACATCGGGGTGCAGGTGTCCCGACGTTTCATTGCATCTGAATCTTTGGGGTAAATCCCCAACAGTGCAATTGCTGGGTCGTAGGGCAGGTCTATTTTTAACTCTTTGAGGAACCTCCACACAACTTTCCAGAATGGCTGCACCAGTTCACATTCCCACCCACAGTGTAAGAGGGTTCCCTTTTCTCAGCATCCTCTCCAACATTTGTTGTTTCCTGCCTTGTTAATTTTCCCCATTCTCACTGGTGTGAGGTGGTATCTCATTGTGGTTTTGATTTGTATTTCCCTGATGGCAAGTGATGCGGAGCATTTTCTCATGTGCATGTTGGCCATGTCCATGTCTTCCTCTGTGAGATTTCTCTTCATGTCTTTTACCCATTTCATGATTGGATTGTTTGTTTCTTTGCTGATGAGTTTAATAAGTTCTTTATAGATTTTGGAAACTAGCCCTTTATCTGATATGTCATTTGCAGATATCTTCTCCCATTCTGTAGGTTGTCTTTTAGTTTTGTGGACTGTATCCTTTGCTGTGCAAAAGCTTCTTATCTTGATGAAGTCCCAATAGTTCATTTTTGCTTTTGTTTCTTTTGCCTTTGTGGATGTATCTTGCATGAAGTTACTGTGGCCAAGTTCAAAAAGGGTGTTGCCTGTGTTCTCCTCTAGGATTTTGATGGACTCTTGTCTCACATTTAGATCTCTCATCCATTTTGAGTTTATCATTGTGTATGGTGAAAGAGAGTGGTCCAGTTTCATTCTTCTGCACGTGGATGTCCAATTTTCCCAACACCATTTATTGAAGAGACTGTCTTTCTTCCAATGGATAGTCTTTCCTCCTTTATCGAATATTAGATGACCATACATTTCAGGGTCCACTTCTGAGTTCTCTATTCTGTTCCATTGATCTATGTGTCTGTTTTTGTGCCAGTGCCACACTGTCTTGATAACCACAGCTTTGTAGTACAACCTGAAATCTGGCATTGTGATGCCCCCAGCTATGGTTTTCTTTTTTAAAATTCCCCTGGCTATTCAGGGTCTTTTCTGATTCCACACAAATCTTAAAATAATTTGTTCTACCTTTCTGAAGAAAGTCCATGGTATTTTGATAGGGATTGCATTAAACGTGCAAATTGCCCTGGGTAACATTGACATTTTTACAATATTAATTCTGCCAATCCATGAGCATGGAATATTTTTCCATCTCTTTGTGTCTTCCTCAATTTCTTTCAGAAGCATTCTATAGTTTTTAGGGTATAGATCTTTTACCTCTTTGGTTAGGTTTATTCCCAGGTATCTTATGCTTTTGGGTGCAATTGTAAATGGGATTGACTCCTTAATTTCTCTTTCTTCAGTCTCATTGTTAGTGTATAGAAATGCCGTTGATTTCTGGGCATTGATTTTGTATCCTGCCACGCTACCAAATTGCTGTATGAGTTCCAGCAATCTTGGAGTGGAGGCTTTTGGGTTTTCTATGTAGAGTATCATGTTATCGGCGAAGAGGGAGAGTTTGACTTCTTCTTTGCCAATTTGAATGCCTTTAATGTCTTTTTGTTGTCTGATTGCTGAGGCTACGACTTCCAGAACTATGTTGAATAGCAGTGGTGAGAGTGAACATCCCTGTCTTGTTCCTGATCTTAGGGGAAAGGCTCCCAGTGCTTCCCCATTGACAATGATATTTGCTGTGGGCTTTTCGTAAATGGCTTTTAAGATGTCGAGGAAAGTTCCCTCTATCCCAACACTCTGAAGGGTTTTGATCAGGAATGGATGCTGTATTTTGTCAAATGCTTTCTCTGCATCTATTGAGAGGATCATATGGTTCTTGGTTTTTCTCTTGCTGATATGATGAATCACATTGATGGTTTTTCGAGTGTTGAACCAGCCTTGTGTCCCGGGGATAAATCCGACTTGGTCATGGTGAATAATTTTCTTAATGTGTTGTTGGATCCTATTGGCTAGTATCTTGTTGAGAATTTTTGCATCCATGTTCATCAGGGATATTGGTCTGTAATTCTCCTTTTTGGTGGGATCTTTGTCTGGTTTCAGAATTAAGGTGATGCTGGCCTCATAGAATGAATTTGGAAGTACTCCATCTCTTTCTATCTTTCCAAACAGCTTTAGTAGAATAGGTATGATTTCTTCTTTAAACGTTTGATAGAATTCCCCTGGGAAGCCATCTGGCCCTGGAGTCTTGTGTCTTGGGAGGTTTTTGATGACTGCTTCAATTTCCTCCCTCGTTATTGGCCTGTTCAGGTTTTCTATTTCTTCCTGCTCCAGTTTTGGTAGTTTGTGGCTTTCCAGGAATGCGTCCATTTCTTCTAGATTGCCTAATTTATTGGCATACAGCTGTTCATAATATGTTTTTAAAATCATTTGTATTTCCTTGGTGTTGGTAGTGATCTCTCCTTTCTCATTCATGATTTTATTAATTTGAGTCTTCTCTCTCTTCTTTTTAATAAGGTTGGCTAATGGTTTATCTATCTTATTAATTCTTTCAAAGAACCAACTCCTGGTTCTCTTGATCTGTTCCACAGTTCTTTTGGTCTCGATTTCATTTAGTTCTGCTCGAATTTTAATTAACTGTCTTCTTCTGCTGGGGGTGGGGTCCATTTGTTGCTTTCTCTCTAGTTCCTTTATGTGTAAGGTGAGCTTTTGAATTTGAGTTCTTTCCAGTTTTTGAATGGATGCTTGTATTGCGATGTATTTCCCCCTCAGGACTGCTTTTGCTGCATCCCAAAGATTTTGAACGGTTGTATCTTCATTCTCATTAGAGTCCATGAATCTTTTTAATTCTTCCTTAATTTCCTGGTTGACCTTTTCATCTTTTAGGAGGATGGTCCTTAACCTCCACGTGTTTGTGGTCCTTCCAAACTTCTTGCTGTGATTAAGTTCTAATTTCAAGGCATTATGGTCTGAGAATATACAGGGGACTATCCCGATCTTTTGGTATCTGTTCAGACCCGATTTGTGACCCAGTATGTGGTCTATTCTGGAGAAAGTTCCATGTGCACTTGAGAAGAATGTGTATTCAGTTGAGTTTGGATGTAAAGTTCTGTAGATATCTGTGAAATCCATCTGGTCCAGTGTATCATTTAAAGCTCTCGTTTCTTTGGATATGTTGTGCTTAGAAGACCTATCTAGTATAGAAAAAGCTAGATTGAAGTCACCAAGTATAAGTGTATTATTATCAAGGTATTTCTTCAGTTTGGTTATTAATTGGTTTAAATATTAGGCAGCTCCCACATTCGGGGCATATATATTGAGGATTGTTAAGTCCTCTTGTTGGATAGATCCTTTGAGTATGAGATAGTGTCCCTCTTCATCTCTCACTATAGTCGTCGGGGTAAATTTTAATTTATCTGATATAAGGATGGCTACCCCTGCTTTCTTTTGAGGACCATTTGAATGGTAAATGGTTCTCCAACCTTTTATTTTCAGGTTGTAGGTTTTCTTCTGTCTAAAATGAGTCTCTTGTAGACAGCAAATAGATGGGTCCTGCTTTTTTATCCAGTCTGAAACCCTGCGCCTTTTGATGGGGTCATTAAGCCCGTTCATGTTCAGAGTTACTATTGACAGATATGAGTTTAGTGTCATCATATCTATTCAGTCCTTGTTTTTGTGGATTGTTCCACTGAACTTCTTCTTAAAGGGGAATTTTAAGAGTCCCCATTAAAATTTCTTGCAGAGCGGTTTGGAGGTTACATATTCTTTCAGTTCCTGCTTGTCTTGGAAGCTCTTTATCTCTCCTTCCATTTTGAATGAGAGCCTTGCTGGATAAAGTATTCTTGGTTGCATGTTCTTCTCATTTAAGACCCTGAATATATCCTGCCAGCCCTTTATGGCCTGCCAGATCTCTGTGGAGAGGTCTGCTGTTACCCTAATATTCCTCCCCATAAAAGTCAGGGACTTTCTTTCTCTTGCTGCTTTAAGGATCTTCTCCTTATCTTTGGAATTTGCAAGCTTCACTATTAAATGTCGAGGTGTTGAACGGTTTTGTTGATTTTAGGGGGGGATCTCTCTATTTCCTGGATCTGAATGCCTGTTTCCCTTCCCAGATTAGGAAAGTTTTCAGCTAGGATTTGTTCAAATACATATTCTGGCCCTCTGTCCCTTTCGGCGCCCTCGCGAACCCCAATTAAATGTAGGTTTTTCTTCCTCAGGCTGTTATTTATTTCCCTTAATCTATCCTCATGGTCTTTTAATTGCCTGTCTCTTTTTTCCTCAGTTTCCCTCTTTGCCATCAACTTGTCTTCTATGTCACTCACTCGTTCTTCCACCTCATTAAGCCTCATTGTTAGGACTTCTAGCTTGGATTGCATCTCATTTAATTGATTTTTAATTTCTGCCTGATTGGATCTAAATTCTGCAGTCATGAAGTCTCTTGAGTCTTTATGCTTTTTTCTAGAGCCACCAGTAGCTGTATAATAGCGCTTCTGAATTGGCTTTCTGACATTGAATTGTAATCTAGATTTTTTAACTCTGTGGGAGAGAGGGCTGTTTCTGATTCTTTTTTTTTGATGTGAGGTTTTCCTTCTAGTCATTTTGCTCAGTGCAGAGTGGCCAAAAACAAGTTGTATTGGGAAAAGGAGAAAAAGAGAGAGAAGGAAAGAAAAGAGAAAAAGAAAAAAGAGAAAGAAGAAAAAAAGGGGGAAAAAGAGAAGAAAAAGAGAAAGAAAAAGAAAGGAGAAAAAAAGGGGGTGGGGTGGGGGAAGCAATCAGAAATCAAGAAGAAAGAAAGAAAAAAAGCACAAAACAAAACAAAAACAAAAACAAAAACAAAAACAAAAAACCACGGGGGAGTATCTTCCGATTCTGTATACTTTAAGTCCCTTGACTTCCCCTGGAACTGGTCCGTCTCGCTGGTCTTCTGGGGGAGGGGCCTGCTGTGCTGATTCTCAGGTGTTAGCACTTGGGGGAGCTGCTCTGCCCCTGCCTGTTGCAGGGCTCTGTGGGGGGTGTTTACCCCGTGAGGCCCCGGGAGGAAGCCACAGTGGCGGGGGCAGCTCTGGGACCCTGGATTCGGCCCCCGCAGTAGCTCCGGGGCTCTCCGTCTGCAGGGCCTGGGGGCTTCGGGGCGGGGCCGCTGATCTGCTCAGTTCCAGGCAGGAGCGTCCTCACTGTCCTGGGCCCTCCCGGCCTCTGCCTGTCCCTGGAGGAGGCCGGATCCTGGGCTGTGTCCCGGCGCCCTGTGCTCTGGGCCCTGCGCTGTTGGATTCACGCTCCCGCCCCGCAGTCCCCTCCGCGGAGCCGCCGCCCGAGCCCCTCCGAGCTGCTCCGGGTCCCGCCGAGCGCTGCAGCCCTTAGGGAGCTCGGCGCACTCTCCGGGGCGCAGTTCCTCTGTTACTGTCCCAGGGAGCCCGAGGGCATCCCCGCCTTTCTGGGGATCCTGCTCCAATTCCCCGGGAGGCCTTTCCGCCGGGAAGGTTGGTGCAGCTCCTGCTCCTCCGGGACGGGGCTCTCCTGTCCTGGGGACACTCGCCCCGGCCTCAGCCCGGCTCCTCGCGGGCCCCTCCCCCTTGGAGGCCTTTTGTTTCTTTATTTCTTTTTTCCCGTCTTCCTACCTTGATAGAAGCGCGAACTCTTCTCACTGTAGCATTCCAGCTGGTCTCTCTTTAAATCTCAGGCTGAATTCACAGATTTTCAGGATGATTTGAAGGTTTTCTAGGTAATTTGTTGGGGACAGGTGATTTGGAGACCCTACTCTTCCACCATCTTGCCCTCTCTTGTGCTTTTATAAATTATTCACATGTTATTTATGGCCAAGGACATAGTCATATTTTCTAAATATGTGCTTGATAAGTGTATTCTAGAGTCCATGGTGCAATGTTTCCTGTATTTGTATTAAATCAATTTTGGTAATAAGGATTTTCACTTGCTTATTATCTTTACTGATATCTTGTCTGTTTTTTATTTTAATATTGCATTTTTAAGTAATCACTACACCCAAGGTGGGGCTCAAACTTACAACCCCGAGATCAAGAGTCACATGCTCTACTGAATGAGTCAGCTAGGCACCCCAGTCTACTAAATTTTTTGTTTGTTTTATCAGTTAAAGTGGACAAGTCCCATACACCCCACTATTATTTAGGATTTTCTATTTTTCCTTACATTTCTACTAGATAGACTATATTTTTAGGTATAAACATACTTACATATTTTGGGTAAATTTAATATATTTTATCATAATGAAACAAACTTTTTCTGGTGCTCTTTGCCTTCAAGTTTATTATTTTTTTGTAATTAGCTTTTGCCTTAAAGTCTATTTATTAAAGTCTCTTCTCAATACCATTTTCCATTTGGCTATCATTTGGATATCTTTAACATCCTCGTACAATTCATTTTTCTGAGATTTTATATTTGGTGTGTGTTATGGACAGTTTACGTTTTTTAAAATATAATGTGGCAATGTTTTTTTAAAACAGAGACTTAGTCAACTTACAGGTAATTACTAATATTTTCATTTTACATCTACCATATTTCCTATTTTTTCCTTTCTTTTGGTCATCATTTTTTCTTCTTCTGATTTGAATATTATATGCCATTAATTGTTGTCTTTAATGGTTATGCAAAGAATGCCAAATTTTTCAAAATTTAATCAAAGTAATGTTTAATTTTTTCATAGATAAACAAAATACTTTAAAAATTAACCTATTACACTCTCATTCTTATGTGTCATTATTGTTTTTTTGTTTGTTTTTTTTAAAGATTTATTTGAAAGAGAGAGAGCAGGAGGAGGGGCAGAGGGAGACGGATAAGCAGACTCAAAGCTGAACAGGAAGCCAGAAGTGATCCGTAGCTTGATCCCAGGACCCTGAGATCATGACCTGACCCCAAGGCAGACATTTAACCAAATGAGATACCCAGGTGCCCCCATTGTTTAAAAATTTTAGTTGTCTGTTTTCTAAAGTTCTTTAACTTTATCACATAATTTTATTGTTGTTCTTTAAAATTACAGCTCATTTACATTTACTTGCACCCTATCCTTTCTTTCTTTTGTATTTCTCCTTTACTACACTTCTGCCTAAAATGCACATCTTTTAGAATTTCCTTTGGTCAATGTCTGCTGGTGATGCACTGTAATAAAGACTGACTTCAATTTTTCACTTTATATTTATCTGTACAGCTGTCCTCTGTCTTACTTCTGAGCATGCTGATAAGAAAGCCCAAATGATTTGTCAAAGGTAGGATATTCAAACAATGAACAGGAACGTTTACCCCAGCCCTACACCCTGACCATCACAAAAACCTCAAGCCAATCTTCTTTCCTTGCTCTCTCAAGATGTGTTCAAGCTTTGAAAGCTTACCCTGCTCTCCTCAGAAAGCCTCATTTAAGTTTTAACACTGTTCATAATCTATTGGAGTGTCTATGTCATCATTAGTCTTGATATCTAAACCAAATTTTAGGTTACAGTCCATTTGCTCTGCAAATGGCTACAGCTGGACTTGCTCAGTTTTTTGTTTTGCTAATCTAAATATGTATTTTGCCCACATTCCTTTATAATTGTCGAACATAGCATTTTTGCAGGTTGTTTTTTTTCCCAGTGATTTCAGATTTGTTATTTCCTACTACCATTTGTTTGGCTGTTCCCTGAATAACATCTTAAAATCCTTCCTGACTGAGGAGACTGCCTTTCTGAGGGCTAACCAGTTCTTAGAGATAGCAAAGGGCCCAGCCAAGAGCATGTCTTTGATATGCAAACTAACCAGTCCAGAGCCATACTTCCTCTATGCAGCTTATACCTCCCAGGAGACATTTCTCTGTCTTTTTAAGATATAAAGCCTACTGATATTATTCAAACTAACCAGTCCTAAACTGTTTACCCTGCCATACCCAGCCTTTTCCCCAGAAACACCAATAAAAGCCACAGCCTAGATTCTCCCCTTGCTTCTGCCCCTTCTGCCTCCTGGCCAGTCCTGGTGCTTCCTCTTGTAGTCCTGCATGTGTTATGTCTCCTGTTTCTAGGATCTGACAGTATATTTTGTTTTTCTGAGATTTTCCTGTGTCTCCTATAGCCATATCTGACTGATCATCATGTGAAAGAAAACAGAAGACCATTTAATAATGTTAAATCAGAAAACCAAAAACAAAGAGCAGAATGTTAAAAGATATTCTAAGGAAGTGGTGGTCAGATTGTCAGTTGGTTTCTTAATAGCAAATGAAGCCAGAAAAAAGTAGCTGAGAGTGCTAAAATAGCTGCCAATCTAGACTTCTACACCCTATGTACTTTTAGTCTTTTGGAATTTCAATATAATATGTAGTAATTCTCCTATTTAACTTTTTATCTCTGGGTGTTCCCTGGGTTTTGATTTCAAACCCTATTGCTTCAGTAGCTTCAAGTACTCTGTTTACTTCTCTGAGATCTTGATTTGGAAATTATTATTTGCTGATTCTTGATTGCTTTTATGCTTTTTATACAATACACACACATACACACACACAGTATTCTTAGTTGAGAGTAGTTAAATAGAAGTAACCACTGGGTTGAGAAGAAACTTTTATTGTGTACGCGTTACACTTTTGTTTTTTTGTTTGTTTTTTTTTTTTAATTATTCTTTTTTTTTTTAAAGATTTTATTTATTTATTCATGATAGAGAGAGAGAGAGAGAGAGAGAGAGAGAGAGAGGCAGAGACACAGGCAGAGGGAGAAGCAGGCTCCATGCACCGGGAGCCCGACGTGGGATTCGATCCCGGGTCTCCAGGATCGCGCCCTGGGCCAAAGGCAGGCGCCAAACCGCTGCGCCACCCAGGGATCCCCGTGTTACACTTTTGAAATAAAAAATACTCAGTTCCTTAATTTCTCAGTAGGGCATCCCACAATACTCTCTGTAACTAGAAGATAAATAGTGCAGTGATTTAGAATCCTCAGATCAGTAATCAAGGGTAGGGATTCCATCAAAGGAAAAATAAAACTGGGAAGAGATGACAAAAAGGCATGTGAATATTCCAATTGATGATGAATTTTAATTAGTTTTTAAAATATTCTGAATTTTTCTGTAACTATATGTTACCAGCATATATTATATAAAAGTATACAGAAAATAAAGGCACAGGAGTCATGAGAACAAATATTTAAAACATACTTGATAATATTTTTTTATTTTTTATTTTTTTTAAAATTCACCTTAAAGAATTTATTTTGTGAGTACTTACATTTAAATTTGAATCACTAGGGGATCCCTGGGTGGCGCAGCGGTTTCGCGCCTGCCTTTGGCCCAGGGCGCGATCCTGGAGACACGGGATCGAGTCCCACATCAGGCTCCCGGTGCATGGAGCCTGCTTCTCCCTCTGCCTGTGTCTCTGCCTCTCTCTCTCTCTCTCTCTCTCTCTCTCTCTCTGTGACTATCATAAATAAATAAAAATTTTTTTAAAAAAAAATTTGAATCACTAAATGAATGATAGACCCTTGATACTAAGAAATGTGGTACATTCTTCTTGTTTTCTTATTTTTGTTTCTTTTTTGGGTTTTTTAAAATAATAAATTTATTTTTTATTGGTGTTCAATTTGCCAACATACAGAATAACACTCAGTGCTCATCCTGTCAAGTGCCCCCCTCAGTGCCCGTCACACATTCACATCCAAACCCCACCCTCCTCCCCTCCCACAACCCCTAGTTTGTTTCCCAGAGTTAGGAGTCTTTATGTTCTGTCTCCCTTTCTGATATTTCCTACCCATTTATTCTCCCTTCACTTCTATTCCCTTTCACTATATTTTTATATTCCCCAAATGAATGAGAACATATAACGTTTGTCCTTCTCCAATTGACTCATTTCACTCAGCATAATACCCTCCAGTTCATCCACATTGAAGAAAATGGTGGGTATTTGTCATTTCTAATAGCTAGGTAATATTCCATTGTATACATAAACCACATCTTCTTTATCCATTCATCTTTTGATGGACACCGAGGCTCCTTCTACAGGTTGGCTATTGTGGACATTGTTGCCACAAATATCGGGGTGCAGATGTCCTGGCGTTTCATTGCATCTGTATCTTTGGGGTAAATCCCCAACAGTGCAATTGCTGGGTGGTAGGGCAGGTCTATTTTTAACTCTTTGAGGAACCTCCACACAGTTTTCCAGAGTGGCTGCACCAGTTCACATTCCCACCAACAGTGTAAGAGGGTTCCCTTTTCTCCACGTCCTATCCAACATTTGTGGTTTCCTGCCTTGTTAATTTTCCCCATTCTCACTGGTGTGAGGTAGTATCTCATTGTGGTTTTAATTTGTATTTCCCTGATGGCAAGTGATGTAGAGCATTTTCTCATGTGAGTGGTGGCCCTGTCTATGTCTTCTGTGAGATTCTGTTCATGTCTTTTGCCCATTTTATGATTGGATTGTTTGTTTCTATGGTGTTGAGTTTAATAAATTCTTTATAGATCTTGGAAACTAGCCCTTATCTGATACGTCATTTGCAAACATCTTCTCCCATTCTGTGGGTTGTCTTTTAGTTTTGCTGTGCAAAAGCTTCTTATCTTGATGAAGTCCCAATAGTACATTTTTGCTTTTGTTTCTTTTGACTTTGTGGATGTATCTTGCAAGAAGTTACTGTGGCCGAGTTCAAAAAGGGTGTTGCCTGTGTTCTCCTCTAGGATTTTGGTGGAATCTTGTATCACATTTAGGTCTTTCATCCATTTTGAGTTTATCTTTGTGTATGGTGAAAGAGAGTGGTCTAGTTTCATTCTTATGCATGTGGATGTCCAATGCCTTTAATGTCATTTTGGTGTCTGATTGCTGCGGCTACGACTTCCAGTAGTATCTTGAATAGCAGTGGTGAGAGTTGACATCCCTGTCTTGTTCCTGATCTTAGGGGAAAGGCTCCCAGTCCTTCCCCATTGAGAATGATATTTGCTGTGGGCTTTTCGTAAATGGCTTTTAAGATGTCGAGGAATGTTCCCTCTATTCCTGCACTCTGAGGAGTTTTGATCAGGAATGGATGCTGTATTTTGTCAAATGCTTTCTCTGCATCTAATGAGAGGATCATATGGTTCTTGTTGTTTCTCTTGCTGATATGATGAATCACATTGATTGTTTTTACGAGTGTTGAGCCAGCCTTGTGTCCCGGGGATAAATCCTACTTGGTCATGCTGAATAATTTTCTTAATGTGTTGTTGGATCCTATTGGCTAGTATCTTGTTGAGAATTTTTGCATTCATGTTCATCAGGGATATTGGTCTGTAATTCTCCTTTTTGGTGGGGTCTTTGTCTGGTTTTGGAATTAAGGTGATGCTGACCTCATAGAATGAATTTGGAAGTACTCCATCTCTTTCTATCTTTCCAAACAGCTTTGGTAGAATAGGTATGGTTTCTTCTTTAAACATTTGATAGAATTCCCCTGGGAAGCCATCTGGCCCTGGACTTTTGTGTCTTGGGAGGTTTTTGATGACTGCTTCAATTTCCTCCCTGGTTATTGGCCTGTTCAGGTTTTCCATTTCTTCCTGCTCCAGTTTTGGTATTTTGTGGCTTTCCAGGAATGCGTCCATTTCTTCTAGATTGCCTAACTTATTGGCGTATAGCTGTTCATAATATGCTTTTAAAATAGTTTGTATTTCCTTGGTGTTGGTAGTGATCTCTCCTTTCTCATTCATGATTTTATTAAATTGAGTCCTCTCTCTTCTTTTTAATAAGGCTGCCTAATGGTTTATCTATCTTATTCTTTCAAAGAACCAACTCCTGGTTTTGTTGATCTGTTCCACAGTTCTTAACTCTCTTCTTCTGCTGGGTGTAGGATCTACGTGCTGTTTTTTCTCTAGCTCCTTTATGTGTAAGGTTAGCTTTTGTATTTGAGTTCTTTCCAGTTTTTGAATGGATGCTTGTATTGCGATGTATTTCCCCCTCAGGACTGCTTTTGCTGCATCCCAAAGATTTTAAATGGAAATGGTTGTATCTTCATTCTCATTAGTTTCCATGAATCTTTTAATTTTTCCTTAATTTCCTGGTTGACCCTTTCATCTTTTAGCAGGATGGTCCTTAACCTCCACGTATTTGAAGTTCTTCCAAACTTCTTGTTGTGATTTAGTTCTAATTTCAAGGCATTATGGTCTGAGAATATGCAGGGGACTATCCCAATCTTTTGGTATCGGTTCAGACAGGATTTGTGACCCAGTTAAAACTTACTTGATAATATTTACATTATAAAACCTATTTCAGGACACCTGGCTGGCTCAATCATAGAGAATGAAACTCTTGAACTCAAGGTTGTGCCCACGCGAGTATACAGATTACTTAAGAAAAATAAAGGAAAAAGAAAGCATATTTCATCAATACAATGTATTTTTGAAAGGGATCTACTTTAAATCACCAGTAACAACATAGAGAATAAAATTGAGTACTGTTTTAATAAGTTAAAATTGGAAGTTTTTTAGAGCCATAAAATAAAGGAAATAGATTTGAATATGAAATCTATACTGAAATACAGTGAGCAAAAGCTCCATAGAGAAGTGAGCAAATAGTATGAAAACATACATTAAAAAGTATGAGCAGAAATACTTACTCAATATAGTTAAACAATAACAACAGAGTGAAAATATTACCCCCCCCCCCACCTTTGGAGGTTGGCTAAGGATACAAGAATTAAATTAAGTGTGGGACCCAGGAATTTTAACAAAAATCCCCTACCCCTGGACAAGCAGAGCAGGACTGACTCTATTTTGTGCTGCACCCGCCTTGTGCAGACCTGCTTATTGCTTAGGGCACTGCCCCACCCTAGTCAAGCCCAGGACACACCCTAACCCAAAATCCGGCTCAGTGATAGGCCAGTTCAAATGGATACTTTAGGGTAAAATGTAATTCAATCGGCCACCTGCGAGTGGACCAGCATGACTGTGCAACTTTCTACTTATCCCATTGGCCACTGGCCCCTATAAAGCTGCTACGCCTCTTAATCTGGGGTCCAAGTTCCTGCTCTGCTGCGTCGGGTATACTTGGACCCAGGCTCGAGCTTGTAAATAAACCCTCGTGTGATTGCATCGGTGTCGGCTCCTCAGTGGTTTCTCGGATTCGAGATCTTGGGCACAACATTAAGTAATTATTTAATAATTCAGAGATTAAAAAGGCAGCGCACTTCCCCTCTGCACCGATGCCTTCCTAGAGCTGAAGCCCAGATACCAGGGGGAATAGGTGAAGAAGGAGGCCAGGGCCATTGTTGGGACTGTAGTTCATGAAGCATCCGCATTGAATTTCCGGTTCTGGTTGCTCTGTCAGATCCGGGGAGGTCAGCTGACCCTGCTCTGAAAATGACTTGGGCCTCACAGCGGGCCAGGTCATAGGGGTTGGATGCTCTGTGGGCGCAGGAGTGGAAGATAGGGCTTGGCAGAGTAGAGCGGAGACACTGGGAAAGCTCAGACCGCTGTGCGCACCCGCGCCTGGGAGCACACGTGTGTCAGCCCTTGGCGGGCATGATGCGCATGCTCCCCTGGCCCATCCCGCAGCTGCCAGTTCTTGGCACTCTCACTGGCCTGGGACCTGTCCTGGGTCCTGAAAACGAGGCCAGGCTAGCCTTGTTCAAATTTTACAGTGTAATGGGAGGGACAGACCAAGTGACTAATTTCAAAACAACACGATAAAAACTTTACTACCCATGAAGGCAACTTTCACTGCCCTGAGGCTTTATGGTTAGTTTTGAGCACCTAGAAGCCAGGGCGTGTCCTACTGATCTGTGTGTCCCTAGCATATCCTTTCCCAGCTGCTTTCATTCCCTCTCTTCTGGCTCACAACCTGTACTGTCCCCCAGAGTACCCAGCGCTTCTGTAGGCTGAGTCTGGTAGTGAGAAGGGCCTGCTAGGTCCCTCCTG
Organism: Vulpes vulpes; assembly: GCF_048418805.1. NCBI lineage: Eukaryota > Metazoa > Chordata > Mammalia > Carnivora > Canidae > Vulpes > Vulpes vulpes. The sequence continues at coordinate 84,675,559 of NC_132793.1, read as the reverse complement.
CAAAGTCCTCTGCCCAATCCTGAGTGGGTAAGGACAGACCATTAGTTTCAGAGTCTGAGATTCACCAGAATTATGTAGAATAATAAGTGCTAATCATTTGGAACGCAAATAGAGTTAATTTTGGTCCTCAGGGTAAATGCCAGTTCCCACAAAGTAGTGGTGTCTTTGCATTCACAGCCTACACTAACGGAAAATTAAAGTTTTAGAGTGGAAGAGGAAGAAGCACCCTAAGCAGCAAGAACACTTTGTAAGAGGAAATGCTTCTGACCTGAGACCTCTTGCAACAAATCAGAGAAAGAACCTAGAGAATTTGAAAAGAGAAAAGACTTTGGAATTCCCAGGTTTACAGTCTTCCTCAATTTTTGGACCCAAAGAAGATGTCTTGGGAGAAGATAACCACAACCACAAAGAGGAAGTAAAGAGGGAGACAATGGAGAGTGTATAACCTTCAGACATAATCTGAGGTGAAAATAGAACAAAAGACCTCTTAGGGTGGAAAAATTAAGAAAATAATTAATCAGGTAAGGGGGCTAAGGGTCTCAGTGGAGAAAAAAATGTTCAATTCATTCCTGAAGTCAGACTTCTGATATGGGCTAGTCTGGTCACTCATGGCTTCTTTCATTTTTACCAGCTGTGTTCTCTACACCTTACCCAGAGAGACCATGACCCAGTTACAGATGAGTTGATTTTATTTTCTCTCTGGAAACGTGGCCTAATCACTCAGAGTTGCTAACTTTTGCTCTCTTTTAAAAAGAGAAAATACATTAGCATTTGGTGAGCTTGTAATATTGTCAGGTTCATTTAAACATTTTAACAATTCTTGTATTTATGTCTTAGAGGACCTGCAAAAAGTAGAAATGGATTATTATTATTTCCATTTTGAGGGTGACATAAATATCTTAGAGATGATAAGAGAAGCATTAATGGTTACAAGATGTTAAGTTCTAATTAGTAATTATTTTACGGTAAAATATTTTAAAGCTATTTAATTTCCTGTTTATCAGAATATCATCCAATACATGTAATTCTCTTTTATCACTCCTGTGTAAGCCAGATATTACTATCATGATTGCCAACTGATGATTTTATAACTGTATTATTCTTTCTACATTTATTATTGTTTTTCTATAAGGAAGAGCTTTTCCTCCTACTTCATCTGTTCATTTATTTATATCAAGAGGAACTCAGAGATATTTGTTCAATAAGTTATATATAATCTGTTGCTATTAGTATTGATTGTGATGCTGAAATTATCTAAATTTGTTCTGTGGAAGTGCATTAAAACCAGTTTCTGTATCCTTTCGATATACCTATCAGTTTTTGAGTGTGTTTTCTTTTCTTTTTCTTTCTAATCATAACAACATACTTTTAGTATCATCTTATTCTTTCCTTGTCTCTGCCTTGGAATCAGCCATTTCTCCAAGGAGTTTTGGTGGTTTTAAGGGGAAAATGGCATTGTAGAAAACATGGGGGTGATAGGTGCACCCATTGCTACTATGATATTATTTCTTATAGGCCCTCCCAGGGGACAAATCTATATACCAATATGCATGTACACATAAACATATGTGTATATTTACATACATATCTACACATATCTACATCTATATATTAAAAACCATTAATTCATAGCAATACCAGTCCAACACCATATATTTCATTCATGTAATTTCCTTGGCCTTTTCATAAATCCCTTCTCAAAATGAGAAACCTGGCTCTCACTATCATAAATATATTTATTTATTTGCTCAATCCTAGAATACACAAAAAAGTAGTTTTTTTCTATCCCATACACCTAGGAAAAACAAACCTACCAATTACAGTTCAATCATTGTTTACATTTCTTATTATCTGAAGACTGAGGACATATAACCAAAATACTGATTCAAGGACAACTTGGGTAAGTTCTTTCTCTTCCCCTTTGATGTGGATATGCAATTCATTTGAAACGCAGTTATGTTCATTTGATTTTCTTTGCTTCTTTTGGAATATATAGATATAGATACAGATATAGACACAGATACAGATATAGATATAGATATACATATCAATAAATATGTTGATTTTCCAACATATAGTATAACACCCAGTGCTCATCCCGTCAAGTGGCCCCTTCAGTGCCCGTCACCCAGTCACCCCATCCCCCCGCCGAACTTCCCTTCCACTACCCCTTGTTCAATTCTCAGAGTTAGGAGTCTCTCATGTTTTGTCACCATCTCTGATTTTTCCCACTCATTTTCGATCCTTTCCCCTAAGATTCCTTTCACTATTTCTTATATCCCGTGTATGAGGGAAACCATATGATGATTGTCCTTCTCTGATGCACTTACTTCACTCAGCATAATACCTTCCAGTTCCATCCACATTGAAGCAAATGGTGGGTATTTGTCATTTCTAATGGCTGAGTAATATTCCACTGTATACATAAACCACATCTTCTTTATCCATTCATCTTTCGATGGACACAGAGGCTCCTTCCACAGTTTGGCTATTGTGGACATTGCGACTATAAACATTGGGGTGCAGGTGTCCCGGCGTTCAATTGCATCTGAATCTTTGGGGTAAATCCCCAACAGTGCAATTGCTGGGTCGTATGGCAGGTCTATTTTTAACACTTTGAGGAACCTCCACACAGTTTTCCAGAGTGGCTGCACCACTTCACTTTCCCACCAACAGTGTAAGAGGGTTCCCCTTTATCCACATCCTCTCCAACATTTGTGGTTTCCTGCCTTGTTAATTTTCCCCATTCTCACTGGTGTGAGGTGGTATCTCATTGTGGTTTTGATTTGTATTTCCCTGATGGCAAGTGATGCAGAGCATTTTCTCATGTGCTTGTTGGCCATGTACATGTCTTCCTCTGTGAGATTTCTCTTCATGTCTTTTGCCCATTTCATTATTGGATTGTTTGTTTCTTTGCTGTTGAGTTTAATAAGTTCTTTCTAGATCTTGGAAACTAGCCCTTTATCTGATACGTCATTGGCAAATATCTGCTCCCATTCTGTAGGTTGTCTTTTAGTTTTGTTGACTGTATCCTCTGCTGTGCAAAAGCTTCTTATCTTGATGAAGTCCCAATAGTTCATTTTTTCTATTTTTCTTTTGCCTTCGTGGACGTATCTTGCAAGAAGTTACTGTGGCCGAGTTCAAAACGGGTGTCGCCTGTGTTCTCCTCTAGGATTTTGATGGAATCTTGTCTCACATTTAGGTCTTTCATCCATTTTGAGTTTATCATTGTTTATGGTGCAAGAGAGTGGTCTAGTTTAATTCTTCTGCATGTGGATGTCCAATTTTCCCAACACCATTTATTGAAGAGACTGCCTTTCTTCCAATGGATAGTCTTTCCTCCTTTATCGAATATTAGTTGACCATAAAGTTGAGGGTCCACTTCTGGGTTCTCTATTCTGTTCCATTGATCTATGTGTCTGTTTTTGTGCCAGTACCACACTGTCTTGATGACCACAGCTTTGTAGTACAACCTGAAATCTGGCATTGTGATGCCCCCAGCTATGGTTTTCTTTATTAAAATTCCCCTGGTTATTCAGGGTCTTTTCTGATTCCACACAAATCATAAAATAATTTGTTCTACCTTTCTGAAGAAACTCTATGGTATTTTGATAGGGATTGCATTAAATGTATAAATTGCCCTGGGTAACATTGACATTTTTACAATATTAATTCTGCCAATCCATGAGCATGGAATATTTTTCCATCTCTTTGTGTCTTCCTCAATTTCTTTCAGAAGTGTTCTATAGTTTTTAGGGTATAGGTCCTTTACCTCTTTGGTTAGGTTTATTCCTAGGTATATTATGCTTTTGGGTGCAATTGTAAATGGGATTGACTCTTTAATTTCTCTTTCTTCAGTCTCATTGTTAGTGTATAGAAATGCCATTGATTTCTGGGCATTGATTTTGTATCTTGCCACGCTGCCAAATTGCTGTATGAGTTCTAGCAATCTTGGGGTGGAGGCTTTTGTGTTTGCTATCTAGAGTATCATGTCATTGGCGAAGAGGGAGAGTTTGACTTCTTCTTTGCCAATTTGAATGCTTTAATGTCATTTTGTTGTCTGATTGCTGAGGCTACAACTTCCAGTACTATGTTGAATAGCAGTGGTGAGAGTGGACATCCCTGTCTTGTTCCTGATCTTAGGGGAAAGGCTCCCAGTGCTTCCCCATTGAGAATGATATTTGCTGTGGGCTTTTCATAGATGGCTTTGAAGATGTTGAGGAATGTTCCCTCTATTCCTCCACTCTGAAGAGTTTTGATCAGGAATGGATGCTGTATTTTGTCAAATGCTTTCTCTGCATCTCTTGAGAGGATCATATGGTTCTTGTTGTTTCTCTTGCTGATATGATGAATCACATTGATTGTTTTTCGAGTGTTGAACCAGCCATGTGTCCCGGGGATAAATCCTACTTGGTCATGGTGGATAATTTTCTTAATGTGTTGTTGGATCCTATTGGCTAGTATCTTGTTTAGAATTTTTGCATCCATGTTCATCAGGGATATTGGTCTGTAATTCTCCTTTATTGTGGGGTCTTTGTCTGGTTTTGGAATTAAGGTGATGCTGGCCTCATGGAACGAATTTGGAAGTACTCCATCTCTATCTTTCCAAACAGCTTTAGTAGAATAGGTATGGTTTCTCCTTTAAATGTTTGATAGAATTCTCCTGGGAAGCTATCTGGCCCTGGAGTCTTGTGTCTTGGGAGGTTTTTGATGACTGCTTCAATTTCCTCCCTGGTTATTGGCCTGTTCAGGTTTCCTATTTCTTCCTGATCCAGTTTTGGTTGTTTGTGGCTTTCCAGGAATGCATCCATTTCTTCAGGATTGCCTAATTTATTGGTGTACAGCTGTTCATAATATGTTTTAAAAATCGTTTTTATTTCCTTGGTGTTGTTAGTGATCTCTCCTTTCTCATTCATGATTTTATTAAATTGAGTCTTCTCTCTCTTCTTTTTCATAAGGCTGGCTAATGGTTTATCTATATTATTAATTCTTTCAAAGAACCAACTCCTGGTTTTGTTGATCTGTTCAACAGTTCTTCTGGTCTCGATTTCATTGAGTTATGCTCGAATTTTAATTAACTCTCTTCCGCTGGGTGTTGGATCTCTCTGCTGTTTTTTCTCTAGCTCCTTTATGTGTAAGGTTAGCTTTTGTATTTGAGTTCTGTCCAGTTTTTTTTTTCTGTCTTTTTTTTTTCTGTCCAGTTTTTAAATGGATGCTTGTATTGCGTGGTATTTCGCCCTTAGGACTGATTTTGCTGCATCCCAAAGATTTTGAACGGTTGTATCTTCATTCTCATTAGTTTCAATGAATCTTTTTAATTTTTCCATAATTTCCTGGTTGACCCTTTCATCTTTTAGCAGGATGGGCCTTAAACACCACGTGTTTGAGGTCCTTCCAAACTTCTTGTTGTGATTTAGTTCTAATTTCAAGGCATTATGCTTTGAGAATATGCAGGGGACGATCCCAATCCTTTGGTATCAGTTGAGACCCGATTTGTGACCCAGTATGTGGTCTATTCTGGAGAAAGTTCCATGTGCACTTGAGAAGAATATGTATTCAGTTGAGTTTGGATGTAAAGTTCTGTAGATATCTGTGAATTCCATCTGGTCCAGTGTATCATTTAAAGCTCTTGTTTCTTTGGAGATGTGCTAGAAGACCTATCGAGTATAGAAAGAGCTACATTGAAGTCACCAAGTATAAGTGTATTATTATCTAAGTATTTCTTATCTTTGGTATTAATTGATTTAAATATTTGGGAGCTGCCACATTCGGGGCATATATATTGAGGATTGTTAAGTCCTCTTGTTGAATAGATCCTTTAAATATGATATAGTGTCCCTTTCCATGTCTCACTACAGTCTTCGGGTTAAATTTTAGTTTATCTGATATGAGGATGGCTACCCCTGCTTTCTTTTGAGAACCATTTGAATGGTAAATGGTTCTCCAACATTTTATTTTCAGGTTGTAGGTGTCCTTCTGTCTAAAATGAGTCTCTTGTAGACAGCAAATAGATGGGTCCTGCTTTTTTATCCAGTCTGAAACCCTGCACCTTTAGATGGCGTCATTAAGCCCTTTCACGTTCAGAGTTACTATTGAAAGATATGAGTTTAGTGTCATCATGATATCTATTGAGTCCTTGTTTTTGTGGATTGTTCCACTGCACTTCTTCTTAAAGGGGAATTTAAGATCTCCCCTTAAAATTTCTTGCAGAGCTGGTTTGGAGGTCACATATTCTTTCAGTTCCTGCCTGTCTTGGAAGCTCTTTATCTCTCTTTCCATTTTGAATGAGAGCCTTGCTGGATAAAGTATTCTTGGTTGCATGTTCTTCTCATTTAGGACCCTGAATATATCCTGCCAGCCCTTTCTGGCCTGCCAGGTCTCTGTGGAGAGGTCTGCTGTTACCCTAATATTCCTCCCCATCAATGTCCGGGATTTCTTGTGTCTTGCTGCTTTAAGGATCTTCTCTTTATCTTTGGAAATTGCAAGGTTAACCATTAAATGTCGAGGTGTTGAACAGTTTTTATTGATTTTAGGGGGGGATCTCTCTATTTCCTGGATCTAAATGCCTGTTTCCCTTCCCAGATTAGGAAAGTTTTCAGCTATGATTTGTTCAAATACATATTCTGGCCCTCTGGCCCTTTCGGCGCCCTCGCGAACCCCAATTAAACATAGGTTTTTTTTTTTCCTCAGGCTGTCGTTTATTTCACTTAATCTATCCTCATGGCCTTTTAATTGTTTTTCTCTTTTTTCCTCAGTTTCCCTCTTTGCCATCAACTTGTCTTCTATGTCACTCACTCATTGTTCCACCTCGTTAACCCTTATTGTTAGGACTTCTAGTTTGGATTGCATCTCATTCAATTTATATTTAATTTCTGCCTTATTGGATCTAAATTCTGCAGTCATGAAGTCTCTTGAGTCCTTTATGCTTTTTTCTAGAGCCACCAGTAGCTGTATAATAGTGCTTCTAAATCAGCTTTCTGACATTGAATTGTAATCCAGATTTTGTAACTCTGTGAGAGAGAGGACTGTTTTTGATTCTTTCTTTTAGGTGAGGTTTTCCTTCTAGTCATTTTGCTCAGTGCAGAGTGGCCAAGAACAAGTTGCATTGGGAAAAGGAGAAAAAGAGAGAGAACGAAGGAAAGAAAAGAGAAAACGAAAGAAGAAAAAAGGAAGAAAAAGAGAAAGAAAAAGAAAGAAAGGGGAAAAGAGGGGTGCGGGAAGCAAACAGAAATCAAAGGAAAAAAAACAAAAAGAAAAAACCAGGGGAGGGGGCGTATCTCTGGGGCGTATCTCTGTTTCTGTATACTTTAAGTCCCTTGACTTCCCCTGGAACTGGTCCGTCTAGCTGGTCTTCTGGGGGAGGGGCCTGTTGTGCTGATTTTCAGGTGTTAGCACTTTGGGGAGCTGCTCAGCCCCCTGCTTGGTGCGGGGCTCAGTGAGTAATGTTTATCCTGTTTACTGGTGAGGCCACTGTGAGGCTCAGTGGGGTTTTTTACCCTGTAAGGCCCCAGGAGGAACAACCCCAGTGGTGGCGGCAACTCTGGTGCCCTGGCTCTAGCCTCCGCAATAACTACAGAGCTCTCTGTTTGCAGGGCCTGGAGGCTCCGGGGCGGGGCCGCTGATTAGCTGAGCTCGGGGCAGGAGCGTCCTTGCTGTCCTGGGCCCTCCCGGCCTCTGCCTCTCCCTGTGGAGGCCGGATCCTGGGCTGTGTCCCGGCGCCCTGTGCTCCGGGGCCTGCGCTGTTGGATTCGCGCTCCCGCCCCGCCGCCCCCTCCGCGGAGCCACCGCCCGAGCCCCTCCGAGCTGCTCCGGGTCCCGCCGAGCGCTGCAGCCCTTAGGGAGCTCGGCGCCGTCTCCAGGGGCGCAGGTGTCTGTTAGTGTCCCCGGGAACCCGAGGGCATCCCTGCCCTCCTGGGTCCTGCTCTAACTCCCTGCGAGCCCCTTTCCGCCCGGGAAGGTTGGTGCAGCTCCTGCTCCTCCGGGACGGGGCTCTCCTGTCCTGGGGACACTCGCCCCGGCCTCAGCCCGGCTCCTCGCGGGCCCCTCCCCCTTGGAGGCCTTTTGTGTCTTTATTTCTTTTCCCCGTCTTCCTACCTTGATAGAAGTGCGAACTCTTCTCACTGCTGTATTCCAGCTGGTCTTTCTTTAAATCTCAGGCCTAATTCGTAGATTTTCAGGATGATTTGAAGGTTATCTAGGTAATTTGGTGGGGACAGGTGATTTGGGGACCCTACTCTTCCGCCATCTTGCCCCTCCCTCGAGACTCATTTTAGACATAAAGACACCTCCAGCCTGAAAATGAAAGACTGGAGAACCATTTATCATTCAAATGGTCTTCAAAAGAAAGCAGGGGTAGCCATCCTCATATCAGATAAATTAAAGTTTATCCCAAAGACTGTAGTAAGAGATGAAGAGGGACACTATATCATACTTAAAGGATCTATCCAACAAGAAGACCTAAAAATCATCAATATTTATGCCTTGAATGTGGGAGCTGCCAATTATATCAATCAATTAATAGCCAAATGTAAGATATACTTAGATAATAATACACTTATCCTGGAAGACTTCAACACGGCACTCTCTGTAAATTACAGATCTTCTAAGCACAACAAACATCTCTAAAGAAACAAGAGCTTTAAATGATACCATGGACCAGATAGACTTCACAGATATTTACAGCACTTTACATCCAAATGCAATTAAATACACAATTTTCTCAGGTGCACATGGAACTTTCTCCAGAATAGACCACATACTGAGTCTCAAATCAGGTCTCAAACGATACCAAAAGATTGGGACTGTTTCCTGCATATTATCAGACCAGAATGCTTTCAAACTAGAACTCAATCACACAGGAAATTCAAAACAAATTCAAACACTTGGAGGTTAAAGACCATCCTGTTAAAAGATGAAAGGTTCAACCAGGAAATTAGAGAAGAATTAAAAAGGTTCATGGAAACTAATGAGAATGAAGATACAACCATTCAAAATCCTGGGATACAGCAAACGCAGTACTGGGAGGAAATACATTGCAATACAAACATCCTTCAAAAAACTGGAAAAAAACTCAAATAGACAAGCTAACCTTGCACCAAAAGGAACTGGAGAAAGAACAGCAAATAAACCTACACCAAGCAGAAGAAGAGAGTTAATAAGCATTTGAGCACAACTCAATGAAATAGAGACCAGAAGAACTGTGGAACTGATCAACAAAACCAGGAGTTGGTTCTTTAAAAAGAATTAATAAGATAGATAAACCATTAGCCAGACTTTTTAAAAACAAAAGAGAAACGGCTCAAATTAATAAAATCGTGAATGATAAAGGAGAGACCACCACCAATACCAAGGAAATACAAACGACTTTAAAAACATTATGAGCAGCTATGCACCAATAAATTAGGCAATCTAGAAGAAATGGACGCATTTCTGGAAAACCACAAACTACCAAAACTGGAACAAGGAGAAAAAGAAAATCTTAACAGGACAATAACCAGGGAGGATATTGACGCACTTATCAAAAACCTAACAAGACACAAAAGTCCAGGGCCAGTTGGCTTCCCAGGGAAATTCTATCAAATACCTATTTTATTAAACCTGTTCTGAAAAAGAAAGGGATGGAATACTTCCAAACTCGTTCTATGAGGCCAGAATCACCTTAATTCCAAAGCCAGACAAAGAGTCCGCAAAAAATGAGAATTATAGACCAATATCCCTGATGAACACAAACACAAAAATTCTCAATAAACTACTAGCCAAGGATCCAACAGTACATTAAGAAGATTATTCACCATGACCAAATGGGATTTATCCCCGGGATGCAAGGCAGGTTCAACACTCAAAAGCAATCAATGTGAAAGTTCCTATCAACAAGAGAAAAAACAAGAACCAGAGGATCTTCTCAATAGAAGCAGAGACAGCATTTGACAAAATACATCGATTCCTGATCAAAATTCTTCAGAGTGTAGGGATAGAGGGAACATTTCTCAGCACCTTATTTTTTTAATTTTTTTAATGTTTTATTTTTTTATTTTTTATTTTTTAATTTTTTTTATTATTTATTTATGATAGTCATACAGAGAGAGAGATAGAGAGGCAGAGACGTAGGCAGAGGGAGAAGCAGGCCCCATGCACCAGGAGCCTGATGTGGGATTCGATCCCGGGTCTCCAGGATCGTGCCCTGGGCCAAAGGCAGGCGCCAAACCGCTGCGCCACCCAGGGATCCCCTAATGTTTTATTTTTTTAATAATAAATTTATTTTTATTGGTGTTCAATTTGCCAACATACAGAACAACACCCAGTGCTCATCCCATCAAGTACCCCCCTCAGTGCCTGTCACCCACTCACCCCCACCCCCCGCCCTCCTCTCCATCCACCACCCCTAGTTTGTTTCCCAGAGTTAGGAGTCTTTATGTTCTGTCTCCCCTTTTGACATTTCCCACCCTTTTCCTCTCCCTTTCCTTCTATTCCCTTTCACTATTTTTTATATTCCCCAAACGAATGAGACCATATGATCTTTGTCCTTCTCTGATTGACTTATTTCACTCAGCATAATACCCTCCAGTTCCAACCATGTTGAAGCAAATGATGGGTATTTGTCATTTCTAATGGCTGAGTAATATTCCATTGTAGACCTAAACCACATCTTCTTTATCCATTCATCTTTTGATGGACACCGAGGCTCCTTCCACAGTTTGGCTATTGTGGACATTGCTGCTAGAAACATCGGGATGCAGGTGTTTCATTGCATCTGTATCTTTGGGGTAAATCCCCAACAGTGCAATTGCTGGGCCATAGGGCAGCCGAGTGGCCAGTGGTCACTTTTCTTGTGTGATTCTTTTGAAAGCCTATTGTATTCCTGCTCCTGAGAGTAATGGATATATTATATTATGAAGAGGTCCAAATAACAATAAAGGGGGGAAGCTAGGTCCTCGATATGTTTTGTTCTCCTTATTAAAAGAAGCTAGATACAGGGGGCACCGGGGTGGCTCTGTCAATTAGGCATCCTACTCTATTTTTGTCTTAGGTAATGGTCTAAGGGCTGTGAGACAGAGTCCCACATCAGGCTCTGTGCTCATTGTGGAGCCTGCTTGAGATTCTCTCACTCTCTCTTTGTCCCTCCCCCTGCTTGCTCACATATACACACTCTATCTCTAAAATAAATAAACCAATCTTTTTTTTAAAAAAGAAGATAGACCAAAACAACAACAACAAAGAAGCTAGATCCTAGGTGTGTTTTGCTCTACTTATTAAAAGAAACTAGATTTAAAAAAAAGGACACTAGATCCTATTTTCCCTATAATTGAAGGTTGGCGGCCCTCAATGATCAGTAGACTTGGTGTGTGTGAGGTGTTTGTGCTGGTCTTTTGGGGGTGGGGCCTGCTGTGCTGATTCTTAGGCAGACCTCCCCTAGTGGAGTTGCACCTGCTGGATGAAGGGGAATGGATCTGGCACTGTTTTGCTCATTAAATTTGATCAGTGCTGATGGGTGCATGGGGGCCAGTGTCCATGATGTTGCTCTGCTCTCTCATCCAGAGAGGGGAGTTCACACCTGCCCCTCTTCAGGAAACCAAAGAGCAAACAATCACCCCTTTTGTGTCCCCAGCTTCAGTAAGATCCCTGCCTTCATTCTGTCTGTGTCCAAGCTGTCTGCCTGCCAGGCAGCACAGTAGTCTCATGTTCTATCTGAGGTGTGCTGGGTTTCAAAATTCCAAGTTTTAGAGACTCATACATGTGACCCATGCTGGTTCTCTGTGGGAGGGTCTCACAACACTGGCCATTGCCAATTTATTCCAGAAATTGATCAGACAACCATGCAGCAATTCAGACAAAAAGACAGCACCAAGGGTTGCTTCCCTCAGCTAGTGTATCTATTCCTATGATAGGGAACACTGCAGCACATTAGTGCTTCCAGTTATTTCTTACCCAAAGAGGCCAAGCCACCACTCCCAAATGTACTCCAAGAACATGAGCTGTTTCTCCTTGTGCAACCCAGGGGATTTTCAGACCATGATGTCCACTCCTGGGTCTCTGCCCTCCTCTCCAAAAACTTCAGACTTTGCAACCTGCTGCTTATAAAAACTTGTGGTAGCCGGTCTCTCTTGGAGAAAAGATTTTTCTTGTGGAATCTCCTGGATTCTCTCTCTCTCTCTCTCTCTCTGTAATGAGGGCTCCCCTATCCTCTGCAGTACCTGAAGTTCTTTTCTCCCCCAAATCAATTTTCCATGGCTTCTACCTTCCACATGTGGTCATTTTTCTATCTCTAGTTGTGCAGATTTCTTCTCAGTTCTCAAATCAATTTCTTGAGTGTTCAGAATTATTTGGTATTTAGCTATGTTTGAAGGATGAGACAAGCTTAGGGACCCCCTACTTCTCTGCCATCTTAACTCCCACTTCAACAAACTATCTTCTCAATGACAGTTATCTCTTGATCTGTGGGCCTTACTGTACCTAAATAACACCAAAACCTACATCAACATGGGAAAGTGCTTCCTTGATTGCACTTGGTATCCCTGCTGTCTGTAACATTTTCCAGGTGGTCATCAAGCCTCAACCTGATTTTGGAACTTGAAAGCTAAACCCCTCATTAGTCTGAGATGTGTTATTTGCTTAGCATCTTGAACCCTAGGGACACCTGGAATACTTGTAGGGACACCTGTTTTCTTAACGGATTAGTGAAAATTGCCAAGGTTCCTCTAGAGGAAGCCAATTGTGAGTTCTCTTTCAGTAGCATGCAATGATTGTCATCCACCGAGCAGGCAGCACTGATAAGAGGTGAAGCAAACCAAGTTGCTGTTTTCTCACACATTTAAGCCTACCCATTGAGTAGAGTGTGTGCTTCAGCTATGCTCTTAAGTTGTGAGTTACACATTGGGTCACCATGAGATCATCCATATCATGGACCATGGCTCTCCACAAAAGGTGTTATTCTGAATTTAAACGCTTGTGCCATTTTTCCCCTTGTTGTTGCAATCTGTACCCTAAATAACTGTGATATAAGAATTTTCATCTGGAAGACCAGTTGTTCAATGTTTAGTTGATTTATTCTTTTAAAGATTCATTCATTCATTTATTCACTCATTCATTTATTAGAGAGAGAGAGAGAAGAGAAAGAGGGAGAGGGAATCAGAAGCATATTCCACAATGAGTGAGGAGCCCAATGTAGGGCTCAGTCCTACCACCAAAAGATCATAACCTGAGTTGAAACCAAGGGTCAGATGCTTTGAGCCACCCCGGTGCCTTGGTTATATGCCTAATTTTATAAAGGGGAAAAGTATAGGAGTGCAGACAACGCTGACTCCATCTTTGGCCCTCCATTTTTTTAATGCCCACATAATGATTTCGCTTGGCACCATTCATGTTCCAGGCCCAGTGGAGGTTAATGTATGCCACGATCAGAATTCACAGAGGCTTGTTTTGGTATTCCCTAAACTGGTGCACAGAAGACCCCACTCTATATAACTACTTTGTGCCCTCACTACCATGCTCTTTGATCTATAAAAGCTGGGGATTAAGGTCCAGACTTGGTGGAGAAGAGCTGCATACTACCTGTTTCATCTATATGCCCAATCTCCCCTTTCGGTAAGTTAACTTGAATAAAACTGTGTCAACATTATCAAGTGGCTTGCCTTGTTTTTGGTAGAATGCCTTCTCTTAGGGTGCTTAGGTGGCTCAGATGCTTTGAGCCACCCCGGTGCCTTGGTTATATGCCTAATTTTATAAAGGGGAAAAGTATAGGAGTGCAGACAACGCTGACTCCATCTTTGGCCCTCCATTTTTTTAATGCCCACATAATGATTTCGCTTGGCACCATTCATGTTCCAGGCCCAGTGGAGGTTAATGTATGCCACGATCAGAATTCACAGAGGCTTGTTTTGGTATTCCCTAAACTGGTGCACAGAAGACCCCACTCTATATAACTACTTTGTGCCCTCACTACCATGCTCTTTGATCTATAAAAGCTGGGGATTAAGGTCCAGACTTGGTGGAGAAGAGCTGCATACTACCTGTTTCATCTATATGCCCAATCTCCCCTTTCGGTAAGTTAACTTGAATAAAACTGTGTCAACATTATCAAGTGGCTTGCCTTGTTTTTGGTAGAATGCCTTCTCTTAGGGTGCTTAGGTGGCTCAGTTAGTTGAACACCTGCCTTCAGCTCAGGTCATGATCTCAGAGTCCTGGGATCAAGTCCCAAGTCAGGCTCCCTTCTCAGCAAGGAGTCTGCTTGTCGCTCTCCCTCTCCCTCTGTCCCCAACAACCCCCCTCAGTTCATGCTTTCTCACACTCTGTCTCTCAAATAAATAAACACTTTTTTAAAAATAAATAAAGTAGGGAATTCCTGGGTGGCTCAGTGATTTAGTGCCTGCCTTTGGCCCAGGGTGTGATCCTGGAGTCCAGCGATCAAGTCCCACATCAGGTTCCCTGCATGGAGCCTGCTTCTCCCTCTGGCTGTGTCTCTGCCTCTCTCTCTCTTATGTGTCTTTCATGAATAAATAAATAAAATCTTTATAAATAAATAAATAAATAAATAAATAAATAAATAAATAAATGTCTTCTCAGTCTGAAGGGTACATTACTGACCCACTTTCACCTTCTAATGGAAAGGAAATGCACCTTTTATTCTTGTCTCCTTCAATACTCATGAAATGGTATCCCAATGAATAAAAGATTGTACAACAACTAATCAGTGCACATGAGCTATCTAAGATGCTACTGTTTATCAGCATGCAAGGGGTCTCATGCACACACAAAAAATAATTTTAAAGGAAATTGAGAGCACTATTACTCTCCTGTATATAGACCCTAGTCCCCCAAAGGTTTTTTTGGATAACCACATAAAGACCAGCTCTGTTTCACAGCAGAAGTCACAAGGGACAACCAGAGGTTTATCAGAGAAGCATCTGTTACTGAACTCAAGTTTGGCAGCCCATCACCTGAAAGATAAAAACTCAAGAGATGAATTTTTATTGGAAGAGAACTTGAGGTTTATTTGGGAATCTGGCAACCTAGGAAGAAGGGAGACTCATGTCCAAAAGCCAACTTTGAGGTTTCTGCCTGTCCCACAGTTTTTAATGAGTTTAGGGTTGTTAATCAGCAAAGAGAATTAGTGACATACAACATTTCTTGATTTCATGCAGGTTAGATGATGTCATCTATACACATTATTTCAGTGCTTGTGGGTTGAGTGATGGAGGTCTGGTTCTTATTTAGTGAGGTGCAGGAGTATTTCTTCTTTCTTCAAAGGAGGGGAAGATCTAAAAATGCACAAAAGGAGGTTATTAAAATCATATGTGTGCCCTAAAAATGAAAACTCTTTTGCTAAAAAAAAAAAAAAAAACTGCTGGGCTAATCAGAGAGCTAAAGAGGTTTTAGACAGATTTGCTGGCCTCTGTGGCCTGGGAAAGTTCTGGGGCTTACTCCTCCAGGATAGTGGGATGCAAGTCTCAAAGAAAGGAAATTAGTTATGTTATGAATCAAGGACCTTAGGTCAGCAACTAGGGAGTACATTATGTGAAAGGAAGTTAATACTTAAGTCTGGCTGGAGTGCTATTACACACCTAAAGAAAAAAAGGGAGATTATCAGAAACAGGAGTTTTTTAAAAGGGAAAAAATATTTACTTGACTTGAGACACAAGGCATTCTAGAAAATTTTGTTAAGAAAGAAAGAGAGAGAGAAAATGAGAAATAGAAAGAAAGACAAGGAAGGAAGGAAGGAAGGAAGGAAGGAAGGAAGGAAGGAAGGAAGGAAAGAAGGAAGGAAGGAAGGAAGGAAGGAAGGAAGGAAGGAAGGAAGGAAGGAAGGAAGGAAGGAAGGAAGGAAAGAAAGAAAATATTTCAGTTCTGGTTAGGAATGGTCCCAGAGAGAGCCCACTGCTTAGAGACAGGCCACTGGGACCTTCTCCTCCCCTCTTTTCCTCTTACCATAAAGAGAGAGAAACTAAAACATGAAGATTCAGAAGACTAAAAATATAAAACAGAAATAAGGGAGGAGGTGAAAGGAGAAAAAAAGGAAGAAATGTAAAAGGTAAATAAATAATGTAGTTTTATATATTTTAAACTAGTTAGTACACAGTTAATACACAGTGTAGTATTAGATTCTGGTAAGTTTCTGGTACAGAAATTAGTGATTTATCACCTAAGTACAACACCCAGTGTTCACCACAAAAAGGCCCTCCTCAATACAAATCACCCACTTAACCCATCGCCTGGCCTACCTCAATTCCAACAACCCTCAGTTTGTTCTCTATAGTTAAGAGTCTGTTTTATGGTTTGCCTCTCTTTTTCATCACCATGTTCATTTCTTTGGTTTCTTAAATTTCACATGAGTGAAATAATATGATATTTGTCTTTCGCTGACTGAGAAAGTTCACTGACTATAGTACTCTCTACCTCCATCCCCATTCCTGCAAGTAGTAAAATTTCATAATTTTTATGGCTAAGTAATATTCCATTGCATTTGTATACCACTTCTTTTTTATCCATTCATCACTACTCATCTTGTCTCTTTCTATAATTTGGCTATTGTTAATGATGTTGCTATAAACATTGGGGACCATGTATCCCTTTGAATTACATGCTTGTGTCCTTTGGATAAATAATTTGAGTGCAATTGCTGGATCATAGGGTACTGCTATTTTTAACTTTTTGGAGAACTTCCATATTGTTTATCAGAGTGGCTGCACAAGTTTGCATTCCCAGAAAAAGTTTGAGAGGGTTCCCCTTCCTCTGCATACTTGTCAATACCTGTTGTTTCCTGTATTGTTAATTTTAGCCATCCTGACCAGTGTGAGGTAATATCTCATTATGGATTTGATATGTTTTTCCTTGATTATGAGTAATGTTGAGCATCTTTTCATGTGCCTGTTATCCATCTGTATGTATTCCTTAGAAATAGTCTATTCATATATACTGAACATTTTTTAACTGAGTTTTGGGAGGGGGTTTGGTTTTTGAGTCTAAGTTCTTTATATATTTGGAGGCTAACCTTTTATCAGATATGTCATTTGGAAATATTTTCTCTCCTTCTGAAGGTTGTCTTTTAGTTTTGTTTATTGTTCACTTTGCTGTGCAGCAGCTTTTTATTTTTATATAGTTCCAATAGTATATTTTTACTCTTGTCTCCTTTGTCACAAGAGACAAATCTAGAAAGAAACTGATATGGCCAATGTCAAAATGTTGCTGCCTGTGTTCTCTTTAGGATTTTGGTGGTTTCACATTTATGTCTTTCACCCATTTTGAATTTATTTTTCTATATAGTGTAAGAAAGTGGTCAAATTTCATCCTTTTGCATGTAGCTGTCCAGTTTTCCTAGCATCATTTGTTGGAGAGATTGTTTTTTTTCCCCATTGGATATTCTGTATTGTTTTGTCAAGATTAATTAATCATATAGTTGTGGGTCCATTTCTTGGTTTTCTATTCTGTTCCATTGATCTATGTGTCTGTTTTTCTGTCAGTACAATAAGGTCTTGATCACTATAGTTTTGTAATATAACTTGAAGTCTGGAATTGTGATGCCTTCAGCTTTTATTTTTTTTCTTTTAAAGATTGCTTTGTCTATTCAGAGTCTTTTGAGTTTCAGTACAAATTTCAGGATTGTTTATTTTAGCTTTGTGAAAAATGCTGGAGGTATTTTCATAAGGATTGCATTAAATGTGTAGATTGCTTTGAGTACGATAGTCCTCTTCAATTCCTATTTCTTCTTGTTTCAGCTTTGGGGGTTTTTATGTTTCTAGCAATTTATCCATTTCTTCCAGATTTTCCAATTAGTTGGCATATAAGTTTTCATAATAATATCTTATAATTGTATTTCTTTATTTATCCTCTCTCATTCATGATTTTATTTATTTCAGTACTTTTTCTTTTCTTTTCAATGTTTGTTCTTCCAATCCACGAGCATGAAGTGTCTTTCCATTTCTTTGTGTCCTCATCAATATTTTTCATAAGTATTCTGTAGTTTTCAGAGTATAGATGTTGTACTTCTTTGGTTAAGTTTATTCCTAGACGATTTTATGCTTTCTTGGTGCAATTGCAAATGGGATCAATTCCTTATTTTTTTCTTTCTGCTGTTTCATTATTGGTGTGGAGAACGGCAGCAGATCTCTGTATGTTGATTTTTGTATCCCATGTCTTTACCGAATTTGTTTAAAAATAAGTTCAGGCAAATTTTGTTTTTTTTATATAGAGTACGATGTCATCTGCAAATAGTAAAAGTTTGACTTCTTCCTTGCTGATTAGAATACCTTTTATTTCTTTCTGTTGTCTGGTTGCTGAGGCTAGAGGTTTCTGGTACTTTGTTAAATAACAATGGTGGAAATGGACATCCTGTCTTATTCCTGATCACAGAGGGAAAACTCTCAGTTTTTCCCCCATTGAAGAGGATATTAGCTGTGGGTCCTTCCTAAATGGCCTTTATGATGCTGTATTCCCTCCACGCCTACCTTGCTGAGGGTTGTTACCATGAATGGATGTTGTAATTTATCCAATTTTTTCTCTGTATCTATTGAGAGGATCATATGTTTCTAATCTTTTTTTAAAAAAATTAATGTGGGGGATCCCTGGGTGGCGCAGCGGTTTGGCACCTGCCTTTGGCCCAGGGCGCGATCCTGGAGACCCGGGATCGAATCCCACGTCGGGCTCCCGGTACATGGAGCCTGCTTCTCCCTCTGCCTGTCTCTGCCTCTCTCTCTCTCTCTGTGTGTGACTATCATGAATAAATAAATAAAAATCTAAAAAAAAATTAATGTGGTTCATTGATTGATTTGTGAATATTGAATGATCCTTGTGACCCAGGAATAAACCCAAATTTTGGGAGTTTTTGTTTCTAGGAACTTATTGATTTCTTCCAGATTGTTCAATTTGTTGGCATATAAGTTTTCATAATATTCTCTTATAATTGTGTGTATTTCTGTAGTGCTAGTTGTTATTTCTCTTCTCTTATTCATGATTTTATTTATTTGGGTCTTTTTTCTTTTATTTTTGATAAGTCTGGCTAGGGGTTTGCCAACTTTATTAATTTTTTTTTTTCAAAAGAACCAGCTTCTGATTTCATTGATTTGTTATATTGTTATTTTTTAATTTAAATTCAATTTGCCAACATGTAGTATAACACCCAGTACTCAACCCATCAAGTACCTTCCTTAGAGCCCTTCACCCAGCTACCCCATCCCCCACCCACCTCTCCCTCCACAGCCCTTGTTTGCTTCTCAGTGTTAATAGTCTCTCATGGTTTGTCTTCCTCTCTATTCTATTGTTATTTTTAAATATATTTATTTCTGATCTAATCTTTATTATTTCTCTCCTTCTGCTGACCTTAACCTACATCTATCATTATTTTTTCTAGCTCCTTTAGGATAGGTTTTTTTTTTTAATTGAGACTTTTCTTCCTTCTTGAAGTAAGCCTGTATTGATATACACTTCCTTATTTTTAAAGATTTTATTTATTTATTCATGAGAGACAAAGAGAGAGAGAGAGAGAGAGGGGCAGAGACACAGGCAGAGACACAGGCAGAGGGAGAAGCAGGCTTCATGCAGGGAGCCTGATGTGGGAATCGATCCCAGGACTCCAGGATCACTTCAGCCCTGGGCTGAAGGCATGCACCAAACTGCTGAGCCACCCAGGTATCCCTACACTTCCCTCTTATGTCTACTTTTGCTGCATCCCAAATGTTTTGGACCATGATGTTTTCTTTTTAATTTGTTTCCATGTATTTTTTATTTTTTCATTAATTTTCTGGTTGAATCATTCATTATTTAGTAGCATGTTCTTTAACTTCCATGGTCTTTCCAAATTTTTTCTTGTGGTTGACTTCAGTTTTATAGTGTTGTGGTCAGAACAGGTACATGGTATAATTTCAGGTTTTTTTTACTTGTTGAGGCCTGATTTGTGACCTAGTATGTGATCTTTTCTAGACAATGTCCATTGTACACTTGAAAAGGATCTGTATTTTGCGGCTTCATGATGAAATATTCTGAATATATCTCTTAAGTTCATCTGATCCAGTGTGTCTTTCAAATACATTGTTTCCTTGTTGATTCTATGTTCAGATTATCTGTCCATTGCTGTAAGCATGGTGTTAAAGTCTCCAACTATTATTGTATCATTACATCAAAGATGAATGTCTTTCAGATGGATGACTTTGATATCAAAATCTTAATGTCAGGCACCACATAATCAAAAAGCTTATTGTCAGGTGCTTACACTACAATCCACCCTGCAATGATAAGGCATCAGAGTGAATTGTAAGTGCATAAACAGCATGAGTAGCAGATATATTAGAAGCCAGGAGTAGAACACCTCATAGCCAAGAGAGTAAACATCTAATTAGGGTTCTAGCAACAAATTATATGATAATTGTAAAAAATATAGTCTGAAATCCAGTCTTTCCCAAATTTGGGGGCCTAGGCACAAATGGATAAGTGAGCCTAGGGTCTCTGGGAATCTGTTCAACATTTTAGGCAACACTGTGGAATATCTTAATATCTTGACCTGCCTGGTATAAGTAGGATTGGACCTGCTCTAAGTTGTTTATGTACACATAGCAAGTGGCCCCAGAGAAGGTACAAACCTTCCTTATCCAGTAGATAATCTAGGGCCAAGTGGTTGTCTGAAACTATCTGAGCAAGAGACTCATGGGACTGTTGCACATGTGGAAGGATTTTATGGTGTCATTATACATGTTGGGTTAGGGTGGCTTATACTTGGTGGTTAGTCTCAATTACTCATTTTTTTTTGGTAAGGGCCATTGCACCATTGCCCAGTCAGTGAGTCCAAGTAGAACTGAAATATCCAAAACTAAGGGAATGAAAATGTATCTTTGGGGTTTTTGGTGTCAGCCAGAGTAACAAATGCAGGAGTTTTGTAACCTGAGGAACAAATATCTAGATTTAGGCTAAGAGAAACAGTGGTGCATTGTAGTATGTGGCCCTCAGGAAGCCAGTAGAGAGAATGATGTAGTGGGTGAAGCCCCAGGATGTGAACCTGCAATAAATGTCAATGGAAGACATTCTCAGTGCAAAGTATTCTTTTGAATATCTGGTGAAAAACCTGAGAATTAGTAGCCATTCACTGACTATCTCTGCTATGTAAGTCCTGATAGTCCAGTTAATTGTATCTGTAAGTCAAAAGCTATTTGTACCTGAACAAAGAATCACCAGGGTAGCCTCTAAGATTACTCTACTCCCAAAGGATACCTTGAGAAGTCATCAGGCTGGGAAATGGGTTGGGCATCTAAGTGAAGGGAAGCCTGGGGCAAAAACAAAGATAATATTAGTTGTATCTGGCTGATATTGAATCTGAGGTGGAGTGCAAGCCACTGGAAACCAAATGAACAGGACAGAAAATTCTGATTCCAAATGTGTGGGTAATCTTCTCAGCCTATTGGATAAAATTGTCAGTGAAATTTGTAAAGTCTTACAGTATTGTGGAAGATACATGAGGAAGTTTGGTGGAAAAGATGATGATAATGTTGGAAGTAATCATGGTGAGGAGTTACAGTGGGCAGAAGTTATGGACAGGAATTCCCATGTAAGCACATGAAAGTGGGAGTTCAAGGGTAGCCAGTGTTGTGGAATTAGGTCTTTGGACTCTCCAAGAAATAGAAACTGACTGGGGCCAAGCAGGAACTTCAGGTAAGATTTTTGCTGGGGCTATGTTTGTGCGCAAGGAAGATAGCACAGAGGAAAGGGTCCTTTAGGCTGACTCCAAAACAAGGCCTGGAGAAAGTGTTTACAGAGGCTAAGATAGGAAAAGAATGATGTTAAGCATACATAGATAAAGAGAAACACAGAAAGTTGGGTGCACAGGTGCATTAGATAGAACATTCTTTGTCATTCATCATATGTCTTATTAGAATGTCAAATCCCCATCCTGAGTGTGATGTTTAGTATTATAATGAGTGAGGAAGTTGGTGAAAAATCAGCACTGGGGCCCACCTTGGTGTAGCAGACTGGTTTGATCTGATCTTCATCAGTCTTCACATTTGAATCCTCCTTTGGTAAGTATCCTCCTTCGCACTTCTGCAAGATATGGTACTCAATGGAACATTGAGTTTTAGCACTCAAGGAATGATGAATTTCAAAATCAGTATTTAGGAGACCTGAGTGTAGTTCCTGCTCTGTCTTACATGTATGGGCAAACAATATAAATTGGTAGTATTTATAGGCAAGGAGTTGTCTGCTTCTGAATGCATATTTTGGCTTTTGGCCTGCCAGGATGGAGATATAAGATAATGCTTCTCCACATTCAGCAGGAGATGTATTCACAGTCTCACTGTCTTTGTGGTATAGTTTAAGATCATTAGGCAAGGACAAGGTAAAATGAGAAAGAAAAAAAGTTCAACTGGTACACTATATATTTTACATTAGTACATTATATATATATATATATATATATATATATATATATATATATATTTACATTAGTATATTGTAATCAATTGTTTCAAGACAGTCTTCATTCTCATTGGGGGTTTTTACCGAGTTCACTATTGTGAAAATTAATAAAAGGAAACCTCACGAAAATGGAGTTGGACAACCAGATGGGGAGATCTCATACCATACCATTGTTTATCAGCCCTCTGCAAACCAAACAGGAAGAAGCCTATAATTTACTAGATGAAAATAATTTCCCTTTCTTTGGCAACAGTCTAACCAATGAGAGGCCATTACGACTCAGTCAATGAGAAATCATTATGCTTTAAACTCCCAGTTCATTTCAATGGACTTTGGTTTTTGACAGCCCTCTCAACTCTTTCCTTTCCTCTTTAAAAAGCATACCTTTCCTTTGTTCTCTGGGCTTGCCTATGGTTGTGTTGTATCTTTCATGTCCCAAATTGCAATTATCTGCTGTTCCTGAGTAAATCCATCTTTGCTAGTAAAACAAATGACAGTTTTATTTTTAAGGTTATGGTGACATAGAAGTGGGATTGACAGGAGAGATTTAAAAATTCTGAGGTTGGTATCTGAGCAAACAGGTGCTGGTCCCCACACAGCCAGCCCACTGAACACATTGCTTTCTTTCTGCCCCTAGAGTCTGAGAGTGTCTTTCCTGGATTTCTATTTCCACTCTCTTTGTGTTTTGAGCTTTCTAGGCTTTATTTTAAATTTATTTACTTATTGAGAGAGAGAGAGAGAGAGAGAGAGAGAGAGAGGAGAAGAGGAAGGATCAAGAGAGGGAAGGAGAAGAAGGGGGAAAGAATCTCAAGCAGACTGTACTGAGTGCAGAGCCTGATGTGGGGCTTGATCTCACAACCCTGAGATCACAACCTGAGTTGTAACCAAAAGTTGGACACTTAACTGACTGAAACTCTCAGGTATCCTCAGCTAAGTTTTATTTAGAATTTGTTTTAAGGTTTTGTCTCTTCTAAGAGTACTCATTTGGTTTTTTTTCTGACTCCTTTTTGGAATCAGACTGTTTCATTGGAACTATGCCTTTTGGAACTGATTTGGCCTTTGGTCAAATTCCTCTTAGAGTGGGCTGTTCCTACTGGAATTGTTCTGTTTAGAAATTTTGTCTTTTTTTTTTAGAGATAAACCTCTAAGAAATGGGCTTCCAATCATAAAAATGCTTGAGGGTGCCATCCCCTTCTAGAACCCTGACTTGTCTTGTTTTTCTCAATATTAAATTAAAAAGCCACACGTTCTCCTCAATTTTGTTTTAATTGGATGGGATGCCTATTTTAATTGGTATCTTGAGGCTTCCAAACACTTTCAGGATTCTAAATTAGACTCTGCAAAATACTATTTCTAAGTTAACTGAGGCAAACAAATTATTGAAAGAGGTAAACACAGTTTTTGAACTCCATCTTCTTGGATTCCAGATACACAACAGCAGCTTTTTGCTCAGGCCCTACCTCTGGCACCATTTCTCTATATTTCCTTTGTGCCATCCCCACATCCTGTATACCTCCTTCTCCTTCATTCTAATGCCTTTACTGAACTTCTCTTTTCCTTTAAAATTATCCTCATACACTCTTTCCCTGAACTCATTTAAACCCATATCTTATAATTAAGTCTTCTGAGGATCTAGATGAATCCCAAACTTCTTATGTTTCCTGGACTAAGGCCACATGGTGAGCCATAGTTAAAGAGTTTCTTCAAGTGACTGGAGCCTTCATTGGTTTGCTGAAGCATTTAACATAGTTGTTCAAGCTTACCAATCTGGTGTCTGACTGATACCAATTAGTCCACATGCTTGTTGGTGAGGGCTAGAAAAAATATTGGAGGAAACTAAGTCAATGGTACTGCTCTAAATGGTACTGTTTAGGAAAACACTGATCTCTGTATTTTGGCAAGATGCCAGAATACTCCTGGATATCTCCAATAAGTGATTACAGTAGCTTTTCTTAAGCCTGTTAATTGAAAGAAAATTCAGATTTTCACGCAAAAATCTGATGAAACTATTCATGACTATTACAATGGAATCTAAGTTGTCTTCTTAAAAAATTTATTTATTTATTTATTTATTTATTTATTTATTTATGAGAGAGAGAGAGCAGAGCAGAGGGGTGGGAGAGAGAACATGAGTCAGGGGGAGGCAGAGGGAGAGAGAGAAGCAGGCTTCCCACTGAGCAGGGAGCCCAATGTGGGGCTTGATCCCAGGACCCTGGTATCATGACCTGAACTAAAGGCAAAAACACAACCAACCAAACCACCCAGGAGGCCCTCTAAATCATCTTTAAAGAAAATTCTGATCTTCCTTTAGATGTTGGATCCGCTCAGGTAGAATTTATTTTTTTATAAATTTATTTTTTATTGGTGTTCAATTTGCCAACATATGGAATAACACCCAGTGCTCATCCCATCAAGTGCCCACCTCAGTGCCCATCACCCAGTCACCCCCACACCCCACCCACCTCCCCTTACACCATCCCTTGTTCGTTTCCCAGAGTTAGGAGTCTTTCATGTTCTGTCTCCCTTTCTGATATTTCCCACTCATTTTTTCTCCTTTCCCCCTTATTCCCTTTCACTATTTTTTATATTCACAAAATGAATGAGACGATATAATGTTTGTCCTTCTCTGATTGACTTATTTCACTCAGCATAATACCCTCCAATTCCATCCACGTCGAAGCAAATGGTGGGTATTTTTCGTTTTAATGGCTGAGTAATATTCCATTGTATACATAAACCACATCTTCTTTATCCATTCATCTTTCGATGGACACCAAAGCTCCTTCCACAGTTTGGCTATTGTGGACATTGCTGCTATAAACATTGGGGTGCAGGTGTCCTGGCATTTCATTCATGAAATGGGCAAAAGACATGAACAGAAATCTCACAGAGGAAGACATAGACATGGCCAACAAGCACATGAGAAGATGCTCCGCATCACTGGCCATCAGGGAAATACAAATCAAAACCACAATGAGATACCACCTCACACCATTGAGAATGGGGAAAATTCACAAGGCAGGAAACCACAAATGTTGGAGAGGATGTGGAAAAAGGGGAACCCTCCTGCACTGTTGGTGGAAATGTGAACTGGTGCAGCCATTCTGGAAAACTGTGTGGAGGTTCCTCAAGGAGTTAAAAATAGATCTGCCCTGCGTCCCAGCAATTGCACTACTGGGGATTTACCCCAAAGATACAGATGCAACGAAACATCAGGTAGCATTTAACTCTGTTAATGGGTGATCAGAATCTTTCTCTTTTAGTTAAAAGGATGGAAATATAGTGGAAAACTATGTCCAGTTCAGATTTTGTGAATTTGATAAACCAGCTCACTTGTACTCTAGATGAGTCACTGAAAGGAAGATTTCTACAATTTTTAATTTTCAACTCTGGAAAATAAAGGCCCCTAAACAAAACAAAATAATTCACAGTTTCTCATATTACTACAAAGAGCCAGAACATTAGGACAAGTTATTTGCAACTTAAGAATTTTGGGTGCTTCAGGCTCCTAGCCAGCCTTTCCAGTGTCTTCCTAATTCCCACTGATGTGGCTTTGAGGAACTACAGATGCTCTTCCAAATTCTCTCTCTTAACCAGATCAGAGAAACTACTCTCTAGATGGATAATATCTCCTTATTGACATGGGGGGTACAATCTTGGTGCTCAACCCCACTGCTATAAAGAAGCTTTTGTTGCAGAATTCTAAAACAGTTCATCTTTATCCATTCATCTTTTGATGGACACTGAGGCTGCTTCCACAGTTTGGCTATTGCGGACATTGCTGCTATGAACATTGGGGTGCAGGTATCTCTGTTTTTCACTGAATCTGTATCTTTGGGGTAAGAAGATGTGGTATATGTATACAATGGAATATTACTTAACCATTAGAATTGACGAATATCCACCATATACTTCAACGTGGATGGAACTGGAGGGTATTATGCTGTGTGAAGTAAGTCAATTGGAGAAGGACAAACATTATAGGGTTTCATTCATATGAGGAATATGAAAAATAGTGAAAGGGATTGTAGAGGAAAGGCGAGAGAATGAGTGGAAGCTATGGAAGAGGGTGATGGAACATGGGAGACTCCTGGCTCTGGGAAGCGAACAGGGGATAGTGGATATGGAGGTGGGTGGGGTATGGGGTGACTTGGTGATGGGCACTGAGGGGGGCACTTGATGGGATGAGTACTGGGTATTATACAATATGTTGGCAAATTGAACTCCAGTAAAAAATATACAAAATAAATAAATAAATATAAAAAATAAAACAGTTCAAATAGTGGGGGTATTAAACAAAACTTGACATGTTTCTGTCTCTGAATCTATTTTCCTTTTGTTTTGGCCCTTTGAAATTACCAAAACTTTTTTTCCTTAATCCTTCCACCCCTATTCATTTATTGAGCACACATTTTTATAAAAGTATCATACTGTAATTTCTTTTTCCCAAAAGGGGGGCATAATACTAGAATTTGACAGTACTGATCAAATTAGCCAAACAATTAAATGGTACTTGAAGATCTTTTATTTGTTCCATGTCTGACAGTACTATAGCTGAGACTGGGGACATTGATTATTTGACCCTATTTGATCAGCTACTACCCTCTTTATGATTGAAACTTTTAACTGACTAGCAGAATTCATAGTGCACCTCCCATAAAGATTCAAATAGATCTTTCCAAACCTCTCCTCAGAATTAATCAATACCCTATATTGTGTCCTTCAAGTTATCAAATTCATATCAAATAGAAAACGACAAGGCTCAGGGCCTCATTATCCCTTGCACTAATCCTCTGTTTTATCTATGAGAAAATTCAATTACTAAATATTGAAAATGGAGGTCTAAGAACTCTGAGAAATAAAGAACATTTATTATTACTTGGAACCCTATTGTTCCTAATCCCCATTAAATACTGACATCCATTCCCACTGAAAACAACGTTTTACTGTAATTAATCAATGCAACTTTTTAGTATTAAAGTTGTTAAACATAGCCAACATCCTTTTGCTTTTAATTGGGAAGAACAGCAATACATTGTAGACAGGAATGTCCCAAGGTTTAACAGACATTCCTGTTTTCACAAATCTTAAAAGCTGATTCAAATGCTATAAAATTTTTTGTGGGCTCCACTTTGTTACAATATATAGATGATTTGCTTCTCAGTTCCCCTTCCCAAACCTCTTCACAGGAAAGAAACATCCACCTGTTAGTTATTTTGGCTTTAAATGAACTTAAAACCTTTGAAGAAAAATTGCAGTTTGCTCAAACTGAGGTTTAATATTTAGGACATCTGATCTCAGAATAAATAATACATATTTAGATTCAGACAAAACCCTTCACAACTGCTTACTGCTGACAGAATTCCTCTAACCAATGCTGATTTTTCATGCATTGATAATAATTCTTATTTAAAATAGGAAAATGGTAAGCATTGTATTGAATATGTTATTGTAATTTTTATGACATCATCAAAGCATGATATTTATCTTTGGCTGCTTTGGCACAACTGGCTGAGTCATAAGTCCTTAATTACATTTAGTAACTTGCATCTTAGCCATGGATCACACTGAGAAAATTTATACCAATAGTCAGAATGCCTTTGGCATAGCTCCATAAATTTGGAACATTGTGAAAATAACGTGATTTCCTTGCTCCAATAAAAATAAAATTAAAAATGGCTTCTATGCCCAAAATGTATTGGATGTCATATTTTTTCTGGCAGCTCTCACAATTATTAAGTTTTCTGGGCGTTCCATACTCAACTCTCTGGAGGCCACAGGAAACCATTTAACTGTTATTTCTGCCAAAAATTCTGCTGTTAGAAACCCAAAGCCAAACTGCAACCAAAGTAATGTGAATTCACTCCTTGGTGAGTCACAAACAGAGACTACATCAGGTTGAGTTGTCACACAGAGGAAACTTTATTTCAGCAAACAAGGAAATGACAGGAAATAACTTTGAAAGCTGTGACTCTCAGAGGAGGGTTAAGTGGGTTTCTTTTATTTAAGGTTAGGATGAATATTTAGAAAGGCAAGTTTTCTCATCATATGTAGAAGTGGGCATAACGTCATGCATACATCTTAAGGAAACATGCCTATATATATGCTACATGTTATGTTAATGAGGTTTGTACACTTAGTTGCCAGATATTTTGACATTATAATGAGGTAATGGTTAACTATTGGTTACTCTAATGTCCATATGTGAAGGCGTATGTTGGACAAGCTCAAATTGGTCCAGGCTGGTTGGAGCTTTTCCTGTTGTTTACCTCTAGAAGACAAGCCCAATATTCATGTAAAGAAGAAGAGGATTCAGTGCAGGTAATTGCTTGTGACAAAATCATCCCCCAAGGGGATCCCTGGGTGGCTTGGGATCCCTGGGGGGCTGGGATCCCTGGGTGGCTCAGTGGTTTAGCGCCGCCTTCAGCTCAGGGCATGATCCTGGAGTCCCAGGATCGAGTCCCACATTAGGCTCCCTGCATGGAGCCTTTGCCTGTGTCTCTGCCTCTCTCTCTCTCTCTCTTTCTCTCTCTCTCTCTCTTTCTCTCTCTCTCTCTCTCTCTCTCTGTGTCATGAATTAATAAATAAAAATCTTTAAAAAATCATCCCCCATTTTTGTTTTGACCTTCTTTCTTGAGGGGAATGGGGTGAAGGTCCATCTTCCATAGCTGCTTCTTTCTGGACAAGAATGCAGTCACAGAATTGACAGAGGAATGTCTTTTTTTCTCAGCTAGCTTTAGATGTTTATGTGTCACCAGGTTCAACTCTAATCTGTCCATATCCTTCTGCTATAACCATCTGTAATTTTATGGCCTCTATGCACTTAGATACAAACTTTAACAAGTAGTTAAGTATGAAATGCCCAGTGGTGCCTGAGTGGCTCCATAGGTTAATGACTGCCTTCAGCTTAGGTCATGATCTCAGGGTCCTGAGATCAAGCCCCACATTGGGCTTCCTGATCAGTGGGGAAGTCTGCTTCTACTTCTACCCCTCCCCAGCTTGTTCTTGCTCTCTTTCCCCAATAAATAAATAAAAATCTTTTTTTCAAAAGTATGCAAAATCCAAACAGTAATAAGAGAAGTAGCCCCAGTAAGGGGAGAAACCATGCAATACTGGATAGTGCTGTTTTCATAGGCTACAAAACCTCATCAGGAAATCTCTTTTGGTAAAAGTATATAGTCACATTTCCTGGTCAAAAATTGTTTAAGTACTTATTTATGCTTCAATTGAAGTATTAATCTAGCTATAGCATGAGGTATTTGCTACTGTAAAGAGCACTCCACCCTCTTCTAATAAGAACTCTAGGGTCAAACTATCTTCTAATACTGCATGGCTAAAGAATTCGGTGAAATTTTTAAGTATTAGGGGGCCTTGCCTGTGTTTTTAGCTAATGTTTCTTTTTTGGGGGGTGGGGAGAACCTACATTTTTTTCTGCATTTTTAAATTCTATTTAATACAATGAATTAACATACAATATATTATTTATTTCAGAGGTAGAGGTCAGTGATTCATCAGTTTTATTTCATACCCAGTTCTCATTACATCAAGTACCCTCCTTAATTTCTATCACCCAGTTACCCCATCCTCCCAACCTTCACCCTTCACCTAGCAACCATTGGCTTGTTTCCTATGATTAAAAGTCTATCATAATTTGTCTCCCTCTCTGATCTTGTCTTGTTTTATTTTTTCCTCTCTTCCCCTATGATCCTCTATTTTGTTTCTTAAATTCCACATGAGATCATATGATAATTGCCTTTCTATGATAGACATATTTCATGTAGCATAATATATTCTAGTTCCATCTATGTTGTTACAGATGACAAGATTTCTTTTTTTATGGCTGAGTATTTCATTGTATGATATACCACTTCTTCCTTATCCATTCATCTACCCATAGACATGTAGGCTGTTTCCACAGTTAGGCTATTGTGAACATTGTTGCTATAAACACTGGGGTGCAGGTGCCTCTACAGATCACTACATTTTCTAGGTCATAAGGTAGTTGTATTTTCAACTATTTGAGTAACCTCCATACTGTTTCCATAGTGGCTACACCAACTTGCATTCCTACAAACAGGGTCAAAAGATTCCCCATTCTCCACATCCTCACCAACCTGACTTGTTAGTTTTAGCCATTTTGACTGGTATAAAGAGGTATCTCAATTGCGGTTTTGATTTGTATTTCCCTGATGCCGAGGGATGTTGAGCATTTTTTCATGTGTTCTGTTGGCCATTTGTATGTCCTCTTTGGAGAAATGTGTACTCATGTCTTTTGTCTGCTGCTTGATTGGGTTATTTGTCCTTTGGGTATTGAGTTTGATTAAGATATTTATGGATTTTGGATATTAACCCTTTATCTGTTAAGTCATTTTCAAATATTTTCTCATAATCTATGTGTTGTTTTTTGGTTTTGTCAACTATTTCCTTGCTGTGTAAAAGCTTATCTTGATGAAGTCCTACTAGCTCATTTTTGCTTTTAATTCCTTTGACTTTGGAGATGTGTCTAGTAAGAAGTTGTTGCCATTGAGGTCAGAAGCGTTGTTTCCGCAAGGAGGGGCAAGATGGCGGAAGAGTAGGGTCCCCAAGTCACCTACCCCACCAAATTACTTAGATAACCTTCAAATTGTCCTGAAAATCTATGAATTCGGCCTGAGATTTAAAGAGAGAACAGCTAGAATGCAACAGCGAGAAGAGTTCACGCTTCTATCAAGGTAAGAAGACGGGGGAAAAAGAAATAAAGAAACAAAAGGCGGGATCCCTGGGTGGCACAGCGGTGTAGCACCTGCATTTGGCCCAGGGTGTGATCCTGAGACCCGGGATCCGGTCCCACGTCGGGCTCCTGGTGCATGGAGCCTGCGTCTCCCTCTGCCTATGTCTCTGCCTCTCAATCTCTCTCTCTCTCTGACTATCATAAATAAATAAAACATAAATAAATAAATAAATAAATAAATAAATAAATAAATAAATAAAAAAGAAACAAAAGGCATCCAAGGGGGAGGGGCCCCGCGAGGGGCCCGGCTAAGGCCGGGGCCAGCGCCCCCAGAACAGGAAAGCCCCATCCGGGAGAAGCAGGAGCTTCACCAATCTTCCCGGGCAGAAAGGCACTTGCAGGGAGTTGGAGCAGCACCCCAGAGGGCGGGGATGCCCTCGGGCTCCCAGGGACACTAACAGACACCTGCGCCCTGGGGAGAGTGTGCCGAGCTCCCTAAAGGGCTGCAGGGCACGGCTGGACCCGGGAGCAGCTTGGAAGGGCTCGGCTGGTGGCTCCGCGGAGGGGCCTGCAGGGCGGGAGTGGGAATCCAACAGCGCAGGCCCGGGAGCACAGTGGCCCGGGGACACAGCCCAGGATCCGGCCTCCCCCAGGACAGGCAGAGGCCAGGAGGGCCCAGGACAGCAAGGACACTCCTGCCCCGAGCTGAGCAGATCAGCGCCCCACCCCAGAGCATCCAGGCCCCTGCAGACTGACAGCTCCGTAGTTACTGCGGGAGCTGACTCCAGGGCTGAAGAGCTGGCCGCCACAACTGTGGTGGTTCCTCCTGGGGCCTCACGGGGTGAACAACCCCAACTGAGCCCTGCACCAGCAAGGGGCAGAGCAGCTCCCCCAAGTGCTAACACCTGAAAATCAGCACAACAGGCCCATCCCCCAGGAGACCAGCTAGACAGACAAGTTCCAGGGGAAGTCAATGGACTTAAAGTAAACAGAATCAGAAGATACTCCCCCGTGTTTGTTTGTTTGTTTGTTTGTTTGTTTATTATTTTTGCTTTTTGATTTCTGTTTCTTTCCACCACTCTTTTTTCCTTTCTTTTTCTTTCTCTTTTTCTTCTCTTTTTTTTCTTTTTTTCTTCCTTTTTTCTTTTTTCTTTTTCTCTTTTCTTTCCTTCTTTCTCTCCTTTTCCCAATACAACTTGCTTTTGGCCACTCTGCACTGAGCAAAATGACTAGAAGGAAAACCTCACCTCAAAAGAAAGAATCAGAAACAGTCCTCTCTCCCACAGAGTTATGAAATCTGGATTACAATTGAATGTCAGAAAGCCAATTCAGAAGCACTATTATGAAGCTATTGGTGGCTCTACAAAAAAGCATAAAGGACTCAAGAGACTTCATAACTGCAGAATTTAGATCTAATCAGGCAGAAATTAAAAATAAATTGAATGAGATGCAATCCAAACTATAAGTCCTAATGACGAGGGTTAACAAGGTGGAAGAACGAATGAGCGACATAGAAGACAAGTTGATGGCAAAGAGAGAAACTGATGAAAAAAGAAACAAACAATTAAAAGACCATGAGGTTAGATTAAGGGAAACAAATGACAGCCTGAGGAAGAAAAACCTACATTTAATTGAGGTTCCCAAGGGTGCTGAAAGGGACAGAGGACCAGAAAGTGTATTTGAACAAATCATAGCTAAAAACTTTCCTAATCGGGGAAGGGAAACAGGCATTCAGATCCAGGAAATAGTTCCCCCCCCTAAAATCAATAAAAACCGTTACACAACTTGACATTTAATAGTGAAGCTTGCAAATTCCAAAGATAAAGAGAAGATCCTTAAAGCAGCAAGAGACAAGAAATCCCTGACTTTTATAGGGAAGAGTATTAGGGTAACAGCAGACCTCTCAACAGAGACCTGGAAGGCCAGAAAGGGCTGGAAGGATATATTCAGGGTCCTAAATGAGAAAAACATGCAGCCAAGAATACTTTATCCAGCAAAGCACTCATTCAGAAGGGAAGGAGAGATAAGGAGCTTCCAAGACAGGAAGGAACTGAAAGAATATGTGACCTCCAAACCAGCTCTGCAAGAAATTTTAAGGGGGACTCTAAAAAATCACCTTTTAGAAGAAGTCCAATGAAACAATCCCCCAAAACAGGGAATGAATAGATATCATGATGACACTAAACTCATATCTTTCAACAGTAACTCTGAATGTGAACGGGCTTAACCCCATCAAAAGGCGCAGGGTTTCAGACTGGATAAAAAAGCAGGACCCATCTATTTGCTGTCTACAAGAGACTGATTTTAGACAGAAGGACACCTACAACCTGAAAATAAAAGTTGGAAGAACCATTTACCATTCAAATGATCCTCAAACGAAAGCAGGGGTAGCCATTCTTATATCAGATAAACTAAAATTTACCCCGAAGACTGTAGTGAGAGATGAGGAGGGACAAATATCATACTAAAAAGATCTACCCAACAAGAGGACTTAACAATCATCAATATATATGTCCCGTTGTGGGAGCAGCAAATCTATCAATCAATTAATAACCAAAATTAAGGGATCCCTGGGTGGCGCAGCAGTTTGGCGCCTGCCTTTGGCCCAGGGCGCGATCCTGGAGACCCGGGATCGAATCCCACATCAGGCTCCCGGTGCATGGAGCCTGCTTCTCCCTCTGCCTGTATCTCTGCCTCTCTCTCTCTCTCTGTGTGTGTGACTATCATAAATAAAAAAAAATAACCAAAATTAAGACATACTTATATAATAATACACTTATACTTGGTGACTTCAATCTAGCACTTTCTATACTCGATAGATCTTTTAAACACAACATCTCCAAAGAAATGACAGCTTTAAATGATACACTGCACCAGATGGATTTCACAGATATCTAGAGGACTTTACATCCAAACTCAAATGAATTACACATTCTTCTCAAGTGCACATGGAACTTTCTTCACAATAGACCACATACCGGGTCACAAATCGGGTCTGAACCAATACCAAAATATTGGGATCATCTCCTGCATATTCTCAGACCACAATGCCTTGAAATTAGAACTAAATCACAACAAGATGTTTGGAAGGACTACAAACACATGGAGGTTAAGGACCATCTTGCCAAAAGATGGAAGGGTCAACTAGGAAATTAAGGAAGAATTAAAAAGATTCATGGAAACTAATGAGAATGAAGATACAACCGTTCAAAATCTTTGGGATGCCGCAAAAGCAGCCCTGAGGGGGAAATACATTGAAATACAAGCATCCATTCAAAAACTGGAAAGAACTCAAATACAAAAGCTAACCTTACACATAAAGGAGCTAGTGAAAAAGCAGCAAATAGATCCTACACCCAGAAGAAGAAGACAGTTAAGAACTGTGGAACAGATCAACAAAACCAGGAGTTGTTTCTTTGAAAGAATAAGATAGATAAACCATTAGCCAACCTTATTAAAAAGAAGAGAGAGAAGACTCAAATTAATAAAATCATGAATGAGAAAGGAGAGATCACTACCAACACCAAGGAAATACAAATGATTTTAAAAACATATTATGAACAGCTATACGCCAATAAATTAGGCAATCTAGAAGAAATGGACACATTCCTGGAAAGCCACAAACTACCAAAACCGGAACAGGAAGAAATAGAAAACTTGAACAGAGCAATAACCAGGGAGGAAATTGAAGCAGTCATCAAAAACCTCCCAAGACACAAAACTCCAGGGCCAGATGGCTTCCCAGGGGAATTCTATCAAATGTTTAAAGAAAAAAAACGATACCTTATCTACTAAAGCTGTTTGGAAGGATAGAAAGAGATGGATTACTTCCAAATTCGTTCTATGAGGCCAGCATCACCTTAATTTCAAAACCAGACAAAGACCCCACCAAAAAGGAGAATTACAGACCAATATCCCTGATGAACATGGATGCAAAAATTCTCAACAAGATACTAGCCAATCAGATCCAACAATACATTAAGAAAATTATTCAACATGACCAAGTAGGATTTATTCCCCGGACACAAGGCTGGTTCAACACTCGTAAAAGAATCAATGTGATTCATCATATCAGCAAGAGAAAAACCAAGAATCATATGATCCTCTCAATAGATGCAGAGAAAGCATTTGACAAAGTACAGCATCCTATCCCATTCAAAACTCTTCAGAGTGTAGGGATAAAGGGAACATTCCTCAACATCTTAAAAGCCATCTACAAAAAACCCACAGTAAATATCATTCTCAATGGGGAAGCACTGGGAGCCTTTCTCCTAAGATCAGGAACAAGACAGGGATATCCACTCTCACCACTGCTATTCAACATAGTATTGGAAGTCCTCGCCTCAGCAATCAGACAACAAAAAGACATTAAAGGCATTCAAATGGGCAAAGAAGAAGTCAAACTCTCCGTCTTCGCTGATGACATGTTACTCTACTTAGAAAACCCAAAAGACTCCACCCCAGGATTGCTAGAACTCATACAGCAATTTGGTAGTGTGGCAGGATACAAAATCAATGCCCAGAAATCAATGGCATTTCTATACACTAACAATGAGTCTGAAGAAAGAGAAATTAAGGAGTCAATCCCATTTACAATTGCACCCAAAAGTATAAGATACCTAGAAATAAACCTGACCAAAGAGGTAAAGGATCTATCCCCTAAAAACTATAGAACACTTCTGAAAGAAATTGAGGAAGACACAAAGAGATGGAAAAATATTCCATGCTAATGGATTGGCAGAATTAATATTGTGAAAATGTCAAAGTCACCCCGGGAAATTTACACATTGAATGCAATCCCTATCAAAATACCAAGGACTTTCTTCAGAGAGTTAGAAGAAATTATTTTAAGATTTGTGTGGATTCAGAAAAGACCCCGAGTAGCCAGGGGAATTTTAAAAAAGAAAACCATAGCTGGGGGCATCACAATGCCAGATTTCAGGTTGTACTACAAAGCTCTGGTCATCAAGACAGGGTGGTACTGGAACAAAAACAGACACATAGACCAATGTAACAGAATAGAGAACCCAGAAGTGGACTCTCAACTTTATGGTAAACTAATATTCGATAAAGGAGAAAAGAGTATCCACTGGAAGGAAGTCTCTTCAATAAATGGTACTGGGAAAATTGGACATCCACATGCAGAAGAATGACACTAGACCAGTCTCTTTCATCATACACAAAGATAAACTCAAAATGGATGAAAGATCTAAATGTGAGACAAGATTCCATCAAAATCCTAGAGGAGAACACAGGCGACACCCTTTTTGAACTCGGCCACAGTAACTTCTTGCAAGATACATGCACGAAGGCAAAAGAAACAAAAGCCAAAATGAACTATTGGGACTTCATCAAGATAAGTGGCTTTTGCACAGCAAAGGATACAGTCAACAAAACTAAAAGACAACCTACAGAATGGGAGAAGATATTTGCAAATGACATATCAGATAAAGGGCTAGTTTCCAAAATCTACAAAGAACTTATTAAACTCAACACCAAAGAAACAAACAATCCAATCATGAAATGGGCAAAGGACATGAAGAGAAATCTCACAGAGGAAGACATGGACATGGCCAACATGCACATGAGAAAATGCTCTGCATCACTTGCCATCAGGGAAATACAAATGAAAACCACAATGAGATACCACCTCACACCAGTGAGAATGGGGAAAATTAACAAGGCAGGAAACAACAAATGTTGGAGAGGATGCGGAGAAAAGGGAACCCTCTTACACTGTTGGTGGGAATGTGAACTGATGCAGCCACTCTGGAAAACTGTGTGGAGGTTCCTCAAAGAGCTAAAAATAGACCTGCCCTACGACCCAGCAATTGCACTGTTGGGGATTTACCCCAAAGATTCAGATGCAATGAAATGCCGGGACACCTGCACCCTGATGTTTCTATCAGCAATGGCCACAATAGCCAAACTGTGGAAGGTGCCTCGGTGTCCATCGAAAGATGAATGGATAAAGAAGATGTTGTTTATGTATACAATGGAATATTACTCAACCATTAGAAATGACAAATACCCACCATTTGCTTCAACGTGGATGGAACTGGAGGATATTATGCTGAGTGAAATAAGTCAATCGGAGAAGGACAAACATTATATGTTCTCATTCATTTGGGGAATATAAATAATAGTGAAAGGGAATATAAAGGAAGGGAAAAGAAATGTTGGGAAATATCAGGAAGGGAGACAGAACATCAAGACTCCTAACTCTGGGAAATGAACTAGGGGTCGTGGAACGGGAGGAGGGTGGGTGTTGGAGGGGAATGGGTGGTGGGCACTGAGGTGGACACTTGACGGGATGAGCACTGTGTGTTTTTCTGTATGTTGGTAAATTGAACACCAATAAAAATTAATTTAAAAAAATAAAAAAATTAAAAAAAACGGAGAAGGAGAAACATTGTATGGTCTCATTCATTTGGGGAATATAAATAATAGTGAAAGGGAATAGAAGCATAGAGAGAAGAAATGGGTAGGAAATATCAGAAAGGGAGACAGAACATGAAGACTCCTAAATCTGGGAAAGGAACTAGGGGTGGTGGAAGGGGAGGAGGGCGGGGGGTGGGAGTGAATGGGTGACGGGCACTGAGCAGGGCACTTGGCGGGATGAGCACTGGGCGTTGTTCTGTATGTTGGCAAATTGAACACCAATACAAAATAAATTATTATTTTAAAAAAAAAGAAAAAATAAAGGTTGTTTCCTGTGGTCTTCTCTAGGATTTTGATGGATTCCTGTCTCACATATAGGTATTTCATCCATTTTGATTCTGTTTTTTGTATGGTGTAAAGAAATGATCCAGTTTTGTTCTTCTGCATGTGACTGTCCAACAACACTATTTTTGAAGAGACGGTCTTTCTTCAATTGGATATTCTGTCCTGCTTTGTTGAAAATTAGTTTACCATAGAGTTGATGGTTTATTTCTGGGTTCTCTATTCTGTTCCATTGATCTATGTGTTTCTTTTCATGCCAGGAACATATGTCTTGATGATTACAGTTTTGTAATACAACTTGAAGTTTGGAACTTCAGCTTTGGTTTTCTTCTTCAACATTCCTTTGGGTATTTGAGGCCTTTTCTGGTTCTATAAAAAATTGAGTATTATTGGTTCCAAATCTGTGAAATAAGTTGATGGTATTTTTATAGGGATTGCATATAATGTACAGATTGCTCTAGGTAGCATAGATATTTTAATAATATTTGTTCTTATAATCCATGAGCATGGAATGTTTTACCATCTCTTTGTGTCTTCCTCAATTTCTTTCAGAAGTGTTCTGTAGTTTTTAGGGTATAGATCTTTTACCTCTTTGGTTAAGTTTATTCCTAGCTATCTTATGATTTTGGGTGCAATTGTAAATGGGATTGATTCCTTAATTTCTCTTTCTTTAGTCTCATTGTTAGTATCTAGAAATGCCACTGATTTCTGTGCATTGATTTTGTATCCTGCCATATTGATTAATTATTGTATGAGTTCTAGCAATCTTGGGATGGAGTCTTCTGGGTTTTCTATATACAGTCTAATGTCTCTGCCAATTTGAATGCCTTTTATTTCTTTTTGTGTCTGATTGCTGAGACTAGGACTTCTCGTATTATGTTGAACAGCAGTGGTGAGAGCGGACATCCCTGTCGTGTTCCTGATCTTAGGGGAAAAGCTACCTATTTTTTCTCCAAAAGAATAGGTACTTGCTTTGGGTTTTTTGTATATGGCTTTTATGAAATTGATGTATGTTTCCTCTATCACTACCCTTTGAACAGTTTGAATCAACAAAGATTGCTGTACTTTGTCAAGTGTTTTCTCTGCATCTGTTAGAGGACCATATGATTCTCACCCTTTCTTTTTATTAATGTACTGTATCACATTGATTGATTTGAAAATGTTGGACCTCTCTTGCAGGCCAGGAATTAATCCCACTTGGTCATGGTGAATAATCATTTTCATATTCTGTTAGATCCTGTTTGATACTATCTTGATGAGAGTTTTGGCATCCATATTCATCAGGGATATGGGTCTGTAATTCTCCTTTTTGGTGGGGTGTTTGTCTGGTTTAAGGAACAAGGTAATGCTGGCATAATAGAGTTTGGAAGTTCCTTTACTTCTATTTTTTGAAGCAGCTTCAGAAGGATAGGTATTACTTCTTTAAATGTTTTGTAGAATTGACCCTGGGAAGTCATCCAGCCCTGGACTCTTGTTTCTTAGGAGATTTTTTTTGTCACTACTCAATTTCCGGTTTGTTCAGGTTTTCTGTTTCTTCTTGTTTCAGTTTTGGCAGTTTACACATCTCTAGGAATGTATCTGTTTCTTCCATATTGCCTAATTTGTTGGCTTATAGTTGCTCACAGTATGTTCTTATAATTATTTGTATTTATTCAGTGTTGGTTGTGATCTCTCTTCTTTCATTTATGATTTTATTTTTTGAGTCATTTATTTTTTTCTTTTTGCTAAGTCTGGCCAGGAGTTTATGAATCTTATTAATTCTTTTAAAGAACTAGCTCAGTTTCAACGATCTGTTATGCTGTTCCTTTGGTTTCTATTTCAATGTTTTCTGCTCTACTCTTTATTATTCCTCTTCTCCTCTTGGTTTAGGCATTATTTGCTGTTCTGTCTCCAGCTCCTTTAGGTGTAATTTTAGGTCATGTATTTGAGAACTTTCTTATTTCCTGAGAAAGGTTTGCATTGCTATATACCTCCCTCTGATGACCGCTTTTGTTGCATCTCAAAGGTTTTGAATAGTTGTGATTTAATTTTCAATTGTTTCCAT
This sequence comes from Vulpes vulpes, assembly GCF_048418805.1. Lineage (NCBI taxonomy): Eukaryota > Metazoa > Chordata > Mammalia > Carnivora > Canidae > Vulpes > Vulpes vulpes. Next base: position 84,635,693 of record NC_132793.1, on the reverse strand, counting down.
GGATTTTTAAAATTCTTCTTTAATTTCCTGGTTGACCCATTTATTCATGGACCAAAAATATACAGGGGATGATTCCAATCTTTTGGTATGCATGTAAATGTGATTTGTGACCCAGTACGTGATCTCTTCTGGAGAAAGTTCCACGTGCATTTAAGAAGAATGTGTATTCTTCTGCTTTTGGATAGAATGCTCTGAATATATGTGTGAAGTCCATCTGGTTCTGTGTGTCCTTTAAAGTCCTTGTTTCCTTCTTGATATTCTGCTTAGATGACCTGTCCATTGCACTGTTTTTTTAAAGATTTTATTTATTTATTCATTAAAGACACACAGAGAGAGGCAGAGACACAGGCAGAGGAAGAAGCAGGCTCCATGCAGGAAGCCCAATGTGGGACTCAATCTCAGTACCCAGGGATCACGCCCTGAGCCAAAGGCAGATGCTCAACCACTGGGCCACCCAGGCGTCCCAGTGAGTGCGGTTTTAAAGCCTTCTACTATTGTTGTATTATTATTAATGTGTTCCTTTAATCTTGTTATTAGTTGGCTTATATAATTAGATGATTCCATGTTAGAAGTATACATATTTATAATTATTATATCTCTTGTTGGATGGACTCTATAATTATGATATAGTGTCCTTCCTCATCTCTTATTACAGTCTTTGGTTTAAAATCCAATTTTTTATGATATAAGGATTGTCACCCAACTTTCTTTTGATGTCCAAGAGTATCATAAATGGTTTTCCACCCAATCAGTTTAAATCTGGAGGTGTGTTTCAGTCTAAAATGAATCTCTTGCAGACAGCATATCCATGGTTCTTGCTTTTTTATCCAGTCTGATACCCTGTGTCTTTTGATTGGGACATTTATGCCATTTACATTCAGAGTAAGTACTGAAACATATGAATTTAGTGCCATTGTATCACCTCAAAGTCATTGTTTCTATATATTGTTTTTTGTTTCTTTCAGGTATATATTACTTTTTGGCTCTCTCTTCAGTCAAAGGATTCCTTTTAATATTTCTTGTAGGGCTGGTTTGGTGATCACATATTCTTTCAGTTTATGTTTGTCCTGGAAACTATTTTATCTGTCCTTCTATTCTGAATGCCAGCCTTGATGGATAAAGTATTTTGAGATGCTTATTTTTCCCATTTAGCCATTTGAATATATCATGCCAGTACTTTTTGGCCTGCTAGGTCTCTGTGGATAGGTTTTCTGCTAGTCTAATGATTCTACTCTTGTATGTTACAAACCTCTTGTCCTGAGCTGCTTTCAGGATTTTCTCTTCGTCGCTGAGGTTTGCATGTTTCACTATTAAACAGGCCAAGGTGTTAACCTATTTTTATTGATTTTGAGAAGGGTTGTCTGTTTATCCTGGACTTGGATGCCTGTTTGTTTCCCCAGATTAGAGAAGTTCTCTGCTATCACTTGCTCCAGTATACCTTCTTCCCCTCCTCTCTCTCCTCTTCTTCTGGGATCCCAATTATTCTAACACTGTTTCACTTTATGGTATCACTTACCTTTCAAATTTTCCTCTCCTAATTCAGTAGTTGTTTGACTCTCTTTTTCTCATCTTCTTTATTCTCCATATTTCATCTTCTAGATCACTAATGTTCTTTTCTGCCTCATTTGTCATATCAGTTAAAGCCTCTCATTAATCACCTTTTTTTAATTTCGATTTGATTATATTTTAGTTCTTTTATTTCTCCAGAAAGGAATTCTCTAATGTCTTCTATGCTTTTTTCAATCCCAGTTAGTATCTTAATAATCATTATTCTGAACTCTAGTTTCAGCATCTTATTTATGTCCATACTGATTAGGACCCTGGCAGTCAGTACTGCCTCTTGTTCACTTTTTTTTTTTTTCTTTAATTTTTTTATTTATTTATGATAGTCACAGAGAGAGAGAGAGAGAGAGGCAGAGACACAGGCAGAGGGAGAAGCAGGCTCCATGCACCAGGAGCCCGACGTGGGATTCGATCCCGGGTCTCCAGGATCGCGCCCTGGGTCAAAGGCAGGCGCCAAACCGCTGCGCCACCCAGGGATCCCTCTTGTTCACTTTTTTGAGGTGAGTTTTTCCCATCTTGTCATTCTGTCCAGAGAATGAATGAGAGAACAGAATACTAAAATGTAACTGCTCCAGAGAAATATACACTAAACAATCAGAAGAGACCTGAAATGAAAAAAAAAAACTTAAGAGAATATAATCAGACAGGTGAATAGAAGAGAGCAATACACTGAATCCAGTGTATTTTTTGGTAAGTTTGCTAGAAAACAAGATCCCAAACTGAGGCTATTTGAAAAGCTTATATGTGTACAAAAAATTAAATACAATGAAATGTTAGAGTGTAACTGTAAAAATAAAAATTAATAGACAAAAAAGAAAAAGAAGGAATATAAATAAGTGGGTGAACAGAACAGTGCAATACAGTACATCCTGAGTGTATTTTCACCAGTTTATTAGAAGAAACTGCATCCCATAACTATACAGGAAGAAAAAAAATATATATGGAAAGATAAAATCAAATATAAAGAATGGATAGAATGTAACTGTAAGATGAAAATTTTAAAAGATTGCAAAAAAAAAAAAAACAGAAAAAAAAGAAAAAAGTGAATATGATCAGAAGATGAAGAGAACAATGCCATACACTAGATTTGGTCTGTTAGAAGAAACCGTATCCCAAAATTGTAAAGAAAAAAATTGTACTTTTAATGAAAATTTTAAAAGATTAAGAAATTAGTTGATAAAATAAGAAATTTGTTTAAAAGGGAATGAGAAAAAAATTAAATTGAAAGACTAAAGAATCATGGAAAAACAAAACCATGAATTCTATGTGCTGTATTCCCTTTTCACTGGGGTTTTACAGTTCTCAATAATTAGTAAATTTGGTCTTAGCTGGATGTTCTTGCTGATATTTTGGGGGAGTGGCCTGTTGCACTGATTCTTAAGTGTCTTTGCCTCAGGTCAGAATTGCACCATTCTTGCCAGGGGGCCAGGCTATATAATCTGCTCCAGATTGCTCTACGTGGCTTCCTGAAGACTTTCTGAGCAGCTTTAGAGTATGAGAATGAAAATGGAGGCCTCCCAAACGCCAGTCCTAGAGCCAAAAGCTTGGGGCCCCACTCCTCAGTGCACCGTCAGGGAAAAGTAGTCAATCACTCCTGTCTCCCTGGTCTCTGCAGTCCATGCTCAAACACCCTGTGATTCAGTGTTTCTATCTTAGGCATGTGACCCTGATTGAAGTCTCCAGACCCTGCAGACTTCTACAGTGTGCTCCTGCACCACTCCTTCTGGGAAAGAAAGGGGAGTTTCACTGATTCTGCTATTTGTTGAGCCCATAGAACAGTCATGCCAACTGTGCTGCAGTTTGCAGTTTATGGCAACCTGGAGCTGAGAGCCCACTCTTGGGCTTGCTGATTACATCAGGTTTCCTTGTTCCAATGCCTTTGAGCTCTGCCACACTCAGGCACCCCCAATGTTCCTGTGACCCTGAAGATCCTGAGACCACAGAGTCCCACATAGGATTCTGCCCTCACTTCACTACCTGACCACCTTGCAAGCAGAATCCATCGCCAGACAAGACTTCTAGAATTTCTGGTTTTATGGTCTTCTGCTATATCACTTTCTGGTACCTGACTTATGGAGGCTCCCTCCCACCATGGTTTATTTTCCCATATATCACCTTGGGTTCACTTCCCTGTACCTCCTACTTTGTAGAAAATGGTCATGTTTCTATTTGTAGTATTGCAGCTATTCTTTTTCTAGATATCCAGTTGAGTTGACACGTGTTTGGAATGATTTAGTAGCTATCTAGCTGAATTCCTGGGACCAGATGAAATAGGGTCTCCTGCTCTTCCACAGTCTCCTTTTAGCTAGTGCTTATGATGTGTCAGTCACCTTAAAGCAACTCTATGATATATGAAACCTCCCCAAGTAGTGGCTAGTTCAACAACCAATTCAATGCCAGCCAGAATTAGTCCTAAGGCTTTTTTTTATTTTTAATTTTTTCCCAATGAAAAGGCTAGTGTGTAATCATATGATTACATATGGTAATTCCCATGAGACTCATTAGGCCCAAAGTACATTGTCCAAGAAAATGGACATTATCAATGCACATATGAGCATGAAAGAAGTGAGAACATGATTGTTGCTTTAAACTCTCCATTGTGGGGCACCTGAGTGGCTTAGTCATTTGACTCTTAATTTTGGCTCAGGTAATGATCTCAGGGTTGTGGGATTGAGGCTTGCATTGGGTTGTGCACTCAGTATAGAGTCTGCTTGTCCCTCTGTCTCTGCTCCTCTCTGCCCCACCTCTGTGCTCTCTCTCAAATAAAAAAATAAATAAAATCTTTAAAAAATAAATAAAATACCCACCATTTGCTTCAATGTGGATGGAACTGGAGAGTATTATGCTGAGTGAAATAAGTCAGTCAGAGAAGGACAAACATTATATGGTTTCATTCATTTGGGGAATATAAAAAATAGTGAAAGGGAATAAAGGGGAAATGAGAAAAATGAGTGGGCAATATCAGAAAGGGAGACAGAACAAGAGACTCCTAACTCTGGGAAACGAACTAGGGGTGGTGGAAGGGGAGGAGGGCGGGGGGTGAGGGTGACTGGGTGATGGGTACTGAGGGGGGCACTTGACGGTATGAGCACTGGGTGTTATTCTGTATGTTGGCAAATTGAGCACCAATAAAAAATAAATTTATAAAAAAATGAAATAAATAAATAAATAAATAAATAAATAAATAAATAAATAAATAAATTCTCCATCAGGCATATTACTTATATCTGTTTCACCTAAGCTTCTGACTATGACCTCATCGTATTCTTTCTTTGGGGATGAATTCCTCCATGTTGGCATTTTGTCTAGGTCTCTGTCTTCTGTTAGAAAAGCCTATTATGTTTCTTGCTTCTGAGACTAATGGCCTTACGAAGAGGAGGTCATATTATGTCCAAGGCCTGACAGTTCAAGGAGTATCTCTGGTGTGTGCTGTGTACACTCTATTACTCTGTTTTCACTACTATATCGCTCAGGTTAGTCATCTGTAAGAGGTTCTCCTTGTCTGAAGTAGGTGTGCTCTGGTCTACTTGTTAAATGAGACCTGATGCTATGTCCACTAGAACTGAAGTCTTGCAGAACTCTATGGTTGGTAGATGTGGTGCATGCAGGGGTTCCTACTGGTCTTCTGGGACGAAGCCCATTGTTCTGGTCCTTACGCACCCTTGTACAAGAAAAGCAGTACCAGCAGAGGTGGGGGCTGGGGTTGGTGTAAGCAGGATAGGCAGACAGTGCTTGTAACTGTGCTGTTTACTGAAATTGGTTTATGCTGTGGTTCAGGAGAGGGAAATGGCAACACCCAGCATCTTTATACATGTAGAGGGGTCTTCATGTGTGTTGCTCTTAGGGAAGCATCCGCAGAAGAGTGAATAATTCCCTCCATGTGTCCCAGGTATTTTTCAGATCATTGCTTTCATGTTGTCTGTCTCTGAATTGCTTACCTGAGTGAAATAGTGCAGTGCACTTTAGGTTTTATCCCAGCCAAGACTTATGACTTTTAAAACTCAAAACTTTAAGGATGTGCTGTAGTACAGGGCCTGTGCTGGTCTTCTAGGTAGAGTCGTACCATGCTGAGACTGAAGTAGTAGTGACTGAGAAGGACAGTTGTGCCACAGTGCAGGGGCATGGGATTTGGAGCAAAGCAGGTTAAAGAGCCAATGTCCAGGTTAGCTGCCCTTAGCAGGTGTCTCTATGCATATTCTGGGAGGTAAGGGAGGGAAATGGGGCCCACTGGCTCTTTTGTCACTGGAGATGTGTCTGTAAATACTATCTCTCACAGAAATCAAGAAAAGCAAACTCTGTATCCCTGTGCTCCTTGAGATATTTTCAGATTGCACATCTGCTCTGGGGTTGTTTGCTTGCCTTCTCACCAAGAGTAGGACAGCACCTTCGGGGCTCTATCTCAGCCAAGTCTTCCAAACTCTAAAATTCAGGCCTTTACTGAATAGATATCATGATGACACTAAACTCATATCTGTCAATAGTAACTCTGAACATGAACGGGATTAATGACCCCATCAAAAGGCGCAGGGTTTCAGACTGGATAAAAAAGCAAGACCCATCTATTTGCTGTCTACAAGAGACTCATTTTTAGACAGAAGGACACCTACAACCTGAAAATAAAAGGTTGGAGAACCATTTACCATTCAAATGGTCCTCAAAACAAAGCAGGGGTAGCCATCCTCATATCAGATAAATTAAAATTTACCCCGAAGACTATAGTGAGAGATGAAGAGGGACACTATCTCATACTCAAAGGATCTATCCAACAAGAGGACTTAACAATCCTCAATATATATGCCCCGAATGTGGAGCTGCCAAATATTTAAACCAATTAATAACCAAACTGAAGAAATACTTTGATAATAATACACTTATACTTGGTGACTTCAATCCAGCTCTTTCTATACTAGATAGGTCTTCTAAGCACAACATCTCCAAAGAAATGAGAGCTTTAAATGATACACTGGACCAGATGGATTTCACAGATATCTACAGAACTTTACATCCAAACTCAACTGAATACACATTCTTCTCAAGTGCACATGGAACTTTCTCCAGAATAGACCACATACTGGGTCACAAATCGGGTCTGAACCGATACCAAAAGATCGGGATACTCCCCTGTATATTCTCAGACCATAATGCCTTGAAATTAGAACTTAATCACAACAAGAAGTTTGGAAGGACCACAAACACGTGGAGGTTAAGGACCATCCTGCTAAAAGATGAAAAGGTCAACCAGGAAATTAAGGAAGAATTAAAAAGATTCATGGAAACTAATGAGAATGAAGATACAACCGTTCAAAATCTTTGGGATGCAGCAAAAGCAGTCCTGAGGGGGAAATACATCGCAATACAAGCATCCATTCAAAAACTGGAAAGAACTGAAATACAAAAGCTCACCTTACACATAAAGGAAGTAGAGAAAAATCAACAAATGGACCCCACCCCCAGCAGAAGAAGACAGTTAATTAACTTCGAGCAGAACTAAATGAAATCGAGACCAAAAGAACTGTGGAACAGATCAACAGAACCAGGAGTTGGTTCTTTGAAAGAATTAATAAGATAGATAAACCATTAGCCAACCTTATTAAAAAGAAGAGAGAGAAGACTCAAATTAATAAGATCATGAATGAGAAAGGAGAGATCACTACCAACACCAAGGAAATACAAATGATTTTAAAAACATATTATGAACAGCTGTATGCCAATAAATTAGGAAATCTAGAAGAAATGGACGCATTCCTGGAAATCCACAAACTACCAAAACTGGAGCAGGAAGAAATAGAAAACCTGAACAGGCCAATAACCAGGGAGGAAATTGAAGCAGTCATCAAAAACCTCCCAAGACACAAGACTCCAGGGCCAGATGGCTTCCCAGGGGAATTCTATCAAACGTTTAAAGAAGAAATCATACCTATTCTACTAAAGCTGTTTGGAAAGATAGAAAGAGATGGAGTACTTCCAAATTCGTTCTATGAGGCCAGCATCACCTTAATTCCGAAACCAGACAAAGATCCCACCAAAAAGGAGAATTACAGACCAATATCCCTGATGAACATGAATGCAAAAATTCTCAACAAGATACTAGCCAATAGGATCCAATAGTACATTAAGAATATTATTCACCATGACCAAGTAGGATTTATCCCCAGGACACAAGGTTGGTTCAACACTCGTAAAACCATCAATGTGATTCATCATATCAGCAAGAGAAAAACCAAGAACCATATGATTCTCTCATTAGATGCGGAGAAAGCATTTGACAAAATACAGCATCCATTCCTGATCAAAACACTTCAGAGTGGTGGGATAGAGGGAACTTTCCTCGACATCTTAAAAGCCATCTACGAAAAGCCCACAGCAAATATCATTCTCAATAGGGAAGCACTGGGAGCCTTTCCCCTAAAATCTGATGGAACAAGACAGGGATGTCCACTCTCACCACTGCTATTCAACATAGTACTGGAAGTCCTCGCCTCAGCAATCAGACAACAAAAAGACATTAAAGGCATTCAAATTGGCAAAGAGGAAGTCAAACTCTCCCTCTTTGCCAATGACATGATACTCTACATAGAAAACCCAAAAGCGGAGGCCCAAGATTGCTAGAACTCATACAGCAATTTGGTAGCGTGGCAGTATACAAAATCAATGCCCAGAAGTCAGTGGTATTTCTATACACTAACAATGAGACTGAAGAAAGAGAAATTAAGGAGTCAATCCCATTTACAATTGCACCCAAAAGCATAAGATACCTAGGAATAAACCTAACCAAAGAGGTAAAGGATCTATCCCCTAAAAACTATAGAACACTTCTGAAAGAAATTGAGGAAGACACAAAGAGATGGAAAAATATTCCATGTTCATGCATTGGCAGAATTAATATTGTAAAAATGTCAATGTTACCCAGGGCAATGTACACGTTTAATGCAATCCCTATCAAAATACCATGGACTTTCTTCAGAGAGTTAGAACAAATTACTTTAGGATTTGTGTGGAATCAGAAAAGACCCCGAATAGCCAGGGGAATTTTAAAAAAGAAAACCATAGCTGGGGGCATCACAATGCCAGATTTCAGGTTGTACTACAAAGCTGTGGTCTTCAAGACAGTGTGGTACTGGCACAAAAACAGACACATAGATCAATGGAACAGAATAGAGAACCCAGAATTGGACCCTGAACTGTATGGTCAACTAATATTCGATAAAGGCATAAAGACTATTCATTGGAAGAAAGACAGTCTCTTCAATAAATGGTGTTGGGAAAATTGGACATCCACATGCAGAAGAATAAAACTGGACCACTCTCTTTCACCATACACAAAGATAAACTCAAAATGGATGAGAGACCTAAATGTGAGACAAGATTCCATCAAAATCCTAGAGTAGAACACAGGCAACACCCTTTTTGAACTTGGCCACAGTAACTTCTTACAAGATACATCCACAAAGGCAAAAGAAACAAAAGCAAAAATGAACTATTGGGACTTCATCAAGATAAGAAGCTTTGCACAGCAAAGGATACAGTCAACAAAACTAAAAGACAACCTACAGAATGGGAGAAGATATTTGCAAATGACATATCAGAAAAAGGGCTAGTTACCAAAATCTATAAAGAACTTATTAAACTCAACACCAAAGAAACAAACAATCCAATCCTGAAATGGGCAAAAGACAAGAAGGAAACCTTACAGAGGAAGACATGGACATGGCCAACATGCACATGAGAAAATGCTCTGCATCACTTGCCATCAGGGAAATACAAGTGAAAACCACAATGAGATACCACCTCACACCAGTGAGAATGGGGAAAATTAACAAGACAGGAAACAACAAATGTTGGAGAGGATGCGGAGAAAAGGGAACCCTCTTACACTGTTGGTGGGAATGTGAACTGGTCCAGCCACTCTGGAAAACTGTGTGGAGGTTCCTCAAAGAGTTAAAAATAGACCTGCCCTATGACCCAGCAATTGCACTGTTGGGGATTTACCCCAAAGATTCAGATGCAATGAAACGCCGGGACACCTGCACCCCGATGTTTCTATCAGCAATGTCCACAATAGCCAAACTGTGGAAAGAGCCTCTGTGTCCATCGAAAGATGAATGGATAAAGAAGATGTTGTTTATGTATACAATGGAATATTACTCAGCCATTAGAAATGACAAATACCCACCATTTGCTTCAACTTGGTTGGAACTGGGGGGTATTATGCTGAGTGAAGTAAGTCAATCGGAGAAGAACAAACAGTGTATGTTCTCATTCATTTGAGGAATATAAATAATAGTGAAAGGGAATATAAAGGAAGGGAAAAGAAATGTTTGGGAAATATCAGGAAGGGAGACAGAACATCAAGACTTCTAACTCTGGGAAACGAACTAGGGGTGGTAGAAGGGGAGGAGGGCGGGGGGTGGGGGTGAATGTGTGACGGGCACTGAGGGGGACACTAGATGGGATGAGCACTGGGTGTTTTTCTGTATGTTGTTAAATTGAACACCAATAAAAATTAATTTATAAAAAAGTAAAATAAAATTCCAGCCTTTGAGCCTTGCTGGTTGCAAAAATTCATGAAAATATTCCCATCTTGTTTTCCCAGGCAATAAATTTGGGAAAGTGTTATCCTTGTGTGTGCTCCTATATGCTCCACTTTCTCTCACCTTTCTCCATGACCAAGGCTTCTTCCCTCCACAGCACCCACAATCTGTTACTCCCCCAAACCATGTTTCAGCACTTCCTACTTTACTCCATGTGGCCTCTTCTCTCCCTTTAGTTGTGAAATTTGTTCTGTCAGTCCTCAGGTCAATTTCTTGCATATTCAGGATGTTTTGATAGTTACCTGGTTGTGTTTTAGGGAGAGCCATGACTAGGGACCTCCTACTATGCTGCTATCTTAGCACCCTTGCCCTATATCTTTTAGTTTTATTTTTTATTTATTTTTTATTTATTTCTTATTTTTTGCCTTAACTTTCTTTTTTTATAATAAATTTATATTTTATTGATGTTCAATTTGCTAACATACATAATAACACCCAGTGCTCATCCCGTCAAGTGCCCCCCTCAGTGCCCTCCACCCAGTCACCCCCAACACCTGCCCTCCTCCCCCTCCACCACTCCTAGTTCATTTCCTAGAGTTAGGAGTCTTTATGTTCTGTCTCTCTTTCTGATATTTCCCACACATTTCTTCTCCCTTCCCTTATATTCCCTTTCACTATTATTTATATTCCCCAAATGAATGAGAACATATAATGGTTGTCCTTCTCCAATTGACTTACTTCACTCAGCATAATACCCTCCAGTTCCATCCACGTTGAAGCAAATGGTGGGTATTTGTCATTTCTAATGGCTGAGTAATATTCCATTTTAATTCCATAAACCACATCTTCTTTATCCCTCCAGTTCCATCCATGTTGAAGCAAATGGTGGGTATTTGTCATTTCTAATGGCTGAGTAATATTCCATTTTAATTCCATAAACCACATCTTCTTTATCCATTCATCTTTCGATGGACACCGAGGCTCCTTCCACAGTTTGGCTATTGTGGACATTGCTGCTATCAACTTTGGGGTGCAGGTATCCCGGTGTTTCATTCCATCTGTATCTTTGGGATAAATCCCCAACAGTGCAATTGCTGGGTCATAGGGCAGGTCTATTTTTAACTCTTTTTAACCTCCACACATTTTTCCAGACTGGTTGCAACAGTTCACATTCCCACCAACAGGAAGCACTGGTAGCCTTTCCCCTAAGATCAGGAACAAGACAGGGATGTCCACTCTCACCACTGCTATTCAACATAATACTGGAAGTCCTAGCCTCAGCAATCAGACATCAAAAAGACATTAAAGGCATTCAAATTGGCAAAGAAGAAGTCAAACTCTCCCTCTTCGCCAATGACATGATACTCTACATAGAAAACCCAAAAGCGGAGGCCCAAGATTGCTAGAACTCATACAGCAATTTGGTAGCGTGGCAGTATACAAAATCAATGCCCAGAAATCAATGGCATTTCTATACACTAACAATGAGACTGAAGAAAGAGAAATTAAAGAGTCAATTTCATTTACAATTGCACCCAAAAGCATAAGATACCTAGGAATAAACCTAACCAAAGAGGTAAAGGATCTATCCCCCAAAAACTATAGAACACTTCTACAAGAAATTGAGGAAGACACAAAGAGATGGAAAAATATTCCTTGCTCATGGATTGGCAGAATTAATATTGTGAAAATGTCAATGTTACCCAGGGAAATTTACATGTTTAATGCAATCCCTATGAAAATACCATGGACTTTCTTCAGAGAGTTAGAACAAATTATTTTAAGATTTGTGTGGAATCAGAAAAGACCCCAAATAGCCAGGGGAATTAAAAAAAAAAAAACCATAGCTGGGGGCATCATAATGCTAGATCTCAGGTTGTACTACAAAGCTGTGATCATCAAGACAGTGTGGTACTGGCACAAAAACAGACACATAGATAAATGGAACAGAATAGAGAACCCAGAAGTGGACCCTCAACTTTATGGTCAACCAATATTCAATAAAGGAGGAAAGACTATCCATTGGAAGAAAGGCATCTCTTCAATAATTGGTGCTGGGAAAATTGGACATCCCCATGCAGAAGAATGAAACTAGACCACTCTCCTTCACCATACACAAAGATAAACTCAAAATGGATGAAAGATCTAAATGTGAGACAATATTCCATCAAAATCCTAGAGGAGAACACAGGCAACACACTTTTTGAACTTGGCCACAGTAACTTCTTGCAAGATACATCCACGAAGGCAAAAGAAACAAAAGCAAAAATGAACTATTCGGACTTCATCAATATATCTTTTAGTTTTAAAGAAGAGTGTCTGCTTAACAGTACTAGGTAAGGCCTTGCCAATACAGAGTATAGTTGGTCCTGAAGTGTCCAACTTTTATAAGTTTTGAGGTAAACCCAGTCCTAAGATATACTAAATTCCTAGGGTTGAAGCTTAATTTTAGTTGGTAGAGGGAGGCAAAGTTTTCATGCTTATTGAGTGCATTCACCACCTGTTGGAGATTAATTATATGCTTAATGGCTAGAGAAACCTCCAGGCCTAAGGTGAGGAGGAATCGGGATCTCCTTGAAAGTGTCTCCCATTAGTTATTTTTTTAAACGTTTTTGTGTGTTTGTTTTTTCTAAAGATTTTTATTTATTTATTAAGGAGGAACACACAGAGAGAGGCAGAGACATTGGCAAGGGGAGAAGCAGGCTCTCTGCGAGGAACCTGATGTGGGACTCAATCCTAGAACCCCAGGATCATGACCTAAGCTGAAGGAAGACACTCAGTCACTGAGCTATCAGGTGCCCCATGAGAAGGGCATATTTAGAATCAGTATTAATAGTTAACACATTGTCTTTTCCCAATTATAATATTCTTTTCCCAATTATAATATTCAGCAATTATTTCTGTGTTTTGGGCTGAGATGCCTATGACCTGTATCTTAGCCTTTACAAGAGATTCTAGAAACATTACTGCATATCCTTAGTCTGCATGTCCTCCTTAGTCTGTTTTCAATAAAAGCACTACAGTATGAAAATCAAATTTACAATACATTGGACAGAGGCTTACTCTGGAGATCTTTGTGACTAAAGTAAACTTGATCAAGTATATCTGGATAACTATGCATAACTCGGTGATTAAAATTGGAGAGTAGGGTGGCTAGATTTAAGGCATATGACTTTAGCTTCATCCGGGGTGTATCTATCAGTGTGGCCTGACATTGTAGTAGTCTATTTGGGGAGAACTGTAGACATCCCTTGGTTTCCAGGAGGCTGGTCTGTAGTTAGTTTCCCTGCTTCTTTTATTAAGACATATGTGGGTGCTGCAGCTCTCAGGCAGGGGTGCCAATCTCTGTCCACTGTGTCCAATTGTTTAGAGGAATAAACTGCCATTCTTTTTAAGGGCCCAAGAGTTTGAGTTAACACTCTTACAAGGATTCTTTGCCTTGTGTGCATTCAAATTAAATAAATTGAACACCAATAAAAGTTAATTAAAAAATAAATAAATAAATAAATAAATAAATAACTTGTCCAAAAAAATAAATAAAAAATAAATAGCTTGTCCAAGTCTGGTAATGTGAAGGCTGGAAATTTTCATTAGCAGGGCTTTAAATTTTTTGAAGACTTGATCACAAGACTTATCCCATTTGAACATACCTATCTCAGATCCTTAAAGCTTACCATAAAGGTGTTTTGTATTCAGCCTCAAGTTAGAATCCAAACACAGCATAACCCAGTCATTTCCAAAAACCCACACAGTTTGTGGGTTTTTTGGGAGGCTAATTGACATATTACTATTTTTTTTCTATCTTGAGAAAGCATTGCTATCCTTTTGAAAAATAAATCCCAAGCATTTTACAATTTCCTTGGAAATTTGGACCTTTTCTCTTGAAACTTTATATCCCTTCTTTGTCAGGAAACTTAACGCAGTATTTTTGTCAGAAACTTCCTGAGTGGGGCTAGCTATCAAAATATCATCTACTTTCATCCATTCATCTTTCGATGGACACCGAGGCTCCTTCCACAGTTTGGCTATTGTGGACATTGCTGCTAGAAACATCAGGGTACAGGTGTCCTGGCATTTCATTGCATCTGTATCTTTGGGGTAAATCCCCAACAGTGCAATTGCTGGGTGGTAGGGCAGGTCTATTTTTAACTCTTTGAGGAACCTCCACACAGTTTTCCAGAGTGGCTGCACTAGTTCACATTCCCACCAACAGTGTCTGTGAGATTTCTGTTCATGTCTTTTGTCCATTTCATGAATGAATGTTTGTTTTGTCTTATTTTGTTTTTAAAGGTTTATTTTTTTATGAGACAGAGAGAGACAGAAACAGAGAATCCATAGTCTAGCAGGAGGGGAAGAGGGAGAGTGACAGAGAGAAACTCAAGGGGATTCTGCACTGATCCTGACTCAGAGCTTGATCTCATGACTCTGAGATTATGACCCAAGGTGAAACCAAGAGTCCAACACTTAAATGACTTTGCCATCCAGGTGCCCCAACAATTTCTCCTTTTTAACTCTACTTTTACAATTATGGCATTAATAGAATAACACACCTTCCCCTGCACCCAGACTTCTGGGTTGACTTGGCTTAAGGCATTTTGTGGGGTCTTCTCTCATTCTCTCCTTCTGCTGGCATACGTTGAGAAGGTTTAAGGTACTGTAGGAGGCCCCAGTTTCATCTCATCCCTGGAATTCAGCTACAAGTCATCAAATCATTCTGAAACCTGCAAAATCAAGGGGAGATTTGGGAAAAGAATTGCTGCAATTCTACAAACAGAAAAGCAGTCACTTTTTGCAAGGTGGGAAGTAAAGAGATGTTAATCTGGGGTGGTATACCAGAAGATAAACTGTGGAGGGGAGGGAGCTTCCTTAAGGAGGCTACAAGAAAGCATTATAAGTAGCAGAGTGCAACATCAGAACTTTTAGAAATCTGCCACAGTTGGGGATGTTCCTGGATTAAAGGTGCTCAGGTGGTGAGGTGGGGCAGAATACCAGGTGAGACAGAGTGTTCTCAGGATCTCTGGCATCACAAAAAGAATGGGGGTGCAAGAGTGTGGCAAAGTTCTCAAGTATTGGAGCCAGGAAGTTGGCTGAAACCAGTGAGTTTAGGAGCTAACTTTCTAATTGGTGTTACAATAAACTGTGAACTGCTGCACAGTCACATGGCCACTCTCTGGGCAGGGGCCCAGGAAAAGGCAGAAATGTGGTGAGACTCCCTCCCTCCTCTGGGAGGAATAGCATGGATGGGTCTGCGAGGAGTCCTTGAAGTTTGGAAACCTGAAACTCCTTGAGATAAAAACTCTCTATCATAGGCTGAGTGAACACAGGATAGAAAATAGGAATACAGTAGTGATTTACTGCTTTTCTGTGAGGGCACACTGAAGAGAAGGGGCTGTGAACATTCAGCACTGGGGCTAGAGATCAAGGTGCTGCCATTTCATTCCCCACCTCACCCACTGCCAGTGTTGAAAGTCTTCAGGGAGCAAAATAGCACTACAAAGTGCAATCTGGAGCCACTTACACTGCATTTTTCCTTCCTTTGTATTTTGGGATCTAGTTTCTTTTAACAGACAAAAATACATGCAGGATCTACTTTATTGCTTAGTTTTCGTTCTTTTTGGATTTTTTTTTGATTTTGTTTTGTTTCTGTTCTGGTTTGTTTTGTTTGTATTTTTCTGCTATTGTTGCCATGTTTGTCTTTTCTCCCTCATTAATTTATCCTTTTCTGGACATAATGATGAGATAGGGAAACTTACCTCAAAAGAAAGAACATAGTATTTACTGCCAAGGATTTGATCAACATGAATATAAGTAAGATGTCAGAACTAGAAGTCAAAACAATGATTACAAAGACATTATCTAGGCTTTACAGAAAGCATAGAACACAGTAGGGAACCCCTTACTGTAGAAATTTAAAAAAACCCTATAATCTAATCACACTGAAATTAAAAATGCTATTCCTGAGATGCAGTAAAAAATGGAGGCTCTAATTGCTAGGATAAAGGAGGCAGAAGAGAGAATTAATGATATAGAAGATAAAATGATAAAAAATAAAGAAGCTGAGAAAAAGAGAGATAAACAGCTACTGGGTCATGAATGGAGAATTTGAAAAATCAGCAATACCATAAAGTGAAATAATATTTGGATAATAATTGTCCTAGAAGAGGAGAAGAGAGAGAGGTGGTAGAAGGTTTTTAAAAACAAATTACTAGGAACTTCCCTAATCTGGGGAAGGAAATAGACACTTAATTCCAGGAGACACAGAGAATTCCCCTCAAAAACAATAAACATAGGTCAACAGCTCAACATCTAATAGTGAAGCTTGCAAATTTCAGAGACAAAGAGAAAATCCTGAAAGAAATTGGGGACAAGAGATATTTAATCTACAAGGGTAGACACATAAGGCTGGCAGTAAACCTGTCCACAGAGACCTGGCAGGCCAGAAAAGACTGGCATGATATACTCAAGATGCTAAATGGGAAACATATGCAGCCAAAAATACTTTATCCAGCAAGATTGTCATTCTTTTTTTTAAGATTTTATTTATTTACTTAAGAGAAAAAGAACACGTGAGAGAGACAGAGCAAACAGGGGGGAGGGACTGATGGAAAGGGAGAAGTAGACTCCGCACTGAGCAGGGAGCCGTATAAAAGATTCAATCCCAGGGTCCTGGGATCATGACCTGAGCCAAAGGCAGACCCATAACCAACTGAGCCACCCAGACATCCAAGGCTGTCATTCTTAATAGAAGGAGAGATAAAGAGTTTCCAGGGTGAACAAAAACAAAGGGATTTGTGAACACTAAACTAGCCCTGCAAGAAATATTGAAGGGGATCCTTTGAGCAAAGAGAACCCAAAGGTAACAAAGACCAGAAAGGAACAGAGACAATCTACGGGGACAATGACTTTACAGGTAATAAAATTACATGAAATTCATAACTTTAAATAATTACTCTGAAAGTAAACAGAATAAATGTTCCAATCAAAAGACATATGGTATCAGAATAGATTAAAAAAGAACAAGATCCATCAAAATGCTGCATAGAAGAGACTCATTTTAGACTCAAAGTCACCTCAGAATTGAAAATGAGGATGTGGAGGACCATTTATTATGCAAATGAACATAAAAAGAAAGCTGGGGGTGCCATCCTTATATCAGACAAACTAGATTTTAAAACAAAGACTGTAATAAGAGATGGAGGAAATTATATCATAATAAAGGAATCTATCCAACAAGAGGATCTGACAATTATAAATATTTATGTCACCAACTTGAGAACAGCCATATATATATATATATATATATATATATATACACACACACACACATATATATACACACACACACACACACACAATTAATAAAAAATTAAAGAAACTCATTGATAATACTGCAATAATAGTAGGGCATTTTACACCCCACTCAGTAATGGACAGGCTATCTAAGAAGAGGATCAACAAAAACAAGAGTTTTGAAAACCCTCCACCATGTAGCATGGAGGGAACATACCTTAACATCACAAGTACCATATACAAAAGACCCACAGTGAATATCATCCTCAATGGCAGAAAAACTAAGAGCTTTTCTCCAAAGACTAGGAACACAATAGGGATGTTCACTCTCACCACTGTTGTTCAACATAGTACAAGAAGTCCTAGCATCCACAATTAGAAAACAAAAAGAAATAAAAGACATCCAAATAAGCAAAGAAGAAGTCAAAATTACACTCTGCAGATGACCTGATACTCTGAAGAAAGCCCAAAGGACTCCACTCAAAAATTGCTAGAATTCATACAAGACTTCAGCAAAATCAATGCACAGAAGTCAGTTACTTTTCTATAAATTAAATTAGGCAGAAGAAAGAGATATCAAGGAATCAATCCCATTTATAATTTCACCTAAAGCCATAAAATACCTAGGGCTAAACCTAACCAAAGAAACAAAGGGTCTGTACTCTGAAACTATAGAATGGTTATGAAAGAAATTAAGGAAGGCACAAAGAAGTGGAACAACATTCTCTGCTCATTGGTTGTAAAAACAAATATTGCTAAAATGTCTATGCTACCCAAAGCAATCTACATATTCAATGCAATCCCTATCAAAATACCCACCCTCAACATTTTCCACGGAGCTGGAACAGCAATCCTAAAATTTGTATGGAACCAGAATACAGACCACATACTCAAAGGAATGTTGAAAAAGAAAACAAAGGCTGGAAGCAGCACAATTCCAGACTTCAAACTCTATTACAAAGTTATAGTCTTCAAGACAATATGGCACACTTATAGGTACTTGGGTAGCTGAGTATTCATTTTTTTCTGAATTTACATCTTTACATACTGATGCAGCTGCTCTGGAAAACAGTATGAGAGTTACTCAAAATTTAAAAATAGAGCTACCCTCTGACCCAGGAATTGCACTACTAGTTATTTATCCAAATGATGCAAACATAGTGATTTGAAGGGGCACCAGCACCCCAATGTTTATAGTAAAAATGTCCAATATAATGTTTATAGCAAAAAGGTCCAAAATTTTTTTTTACTTTTATAAGCAAATTTAATGATGTGATAATCTTTGTAAAATTTACAAATGTACAATATATTTATATAATTACCTTCAGATAGCTTCAGTGCAAAGAAATACATATAGTACATTGTGATAATTATTTGTAAAAATATGAGATGGCGTAAGTAAAAAAGGAAAAAAAAGACACACAAAGCAGAGTTTCCATGGACACTTCCAACTATAGGCAAACCGGGAAAAACATATTTTTTTAATAAAGTACTGAACGTTAACTTTTTCTTTATTTGTTTGTAAAAAATATATGTGTAAAAGTGTGTTTCTAATTATTCCCTAAATAGCTCTCTCAGAGAGAGAGAGAGAGAGATCCACAATGTAATATTAACCATCATAAAATGAAATCCTGTCATTTGCAATGATGTGGATGGAACTAGATGTTATTATGCTAAGCAAAATAAGTCAGAGAAAGATAAGTATGATATTACTTCACTCATATATAGAATTTAGAAATAAAGCAGATGAACAGAAAGAAGGAAAAATAAACTAGATGGAGCCAGAGAGAGAGACAAACCATGAGACTCATAACTCTAGGAAACAAACTGAGGATTGCTGGAGGGGAGGTTGGTGGGCAATGGAATCACTGGGTGATGGACATTAAGGAGGGTACTTGATGTAATGAGGACTAGGTGTTGTATGCAACTGATGAATCACTGAACTAATAATGCACTATATGTTCATTAATTGAATTTAAATTTTAAAAAATACTAAAAAAATTTACCCCCCCCCCTAAAAAAAGAGAAACAATGTTATCATGATACTATGGCAAAGTGATTTTTTTATTTACTTTTTTTCTGAAGGGTTAGAAGTTTCAGGATTCAGAAAAGGTTTTTTCTTCATCTAGATTATTAATTCATTGCAGATTGTAATCCAAATTCATTTTTTCTGAATTTACATCTTTACATACTGTATATTTGATAATGCATTCGGTTCCAAACAGTCCTTTTGAAATAACAATGCTATTTTAAAACATCTTTGAAACTTTTCTGTCTTGCAAAAAGTTTATCAGCTATTGCTTTCTTTTTATTTCTGCACTGTCTTCCCAATATGTTCTATTCATGCTGTATTCACTGTTCTATTTTCCTTTTGTAACAAATCAGAAGACTCCCATTGGTCCACCTAGTTAACCCTCTATTTAGCTGGTGACCCATATTCTTGATCTCCTGGTTTATATAGTCATCATGCAATCTGAGATTATATTGTATTTTTTATTTAGTACTTGCCTGAATACAAAACTTTGCCTGTCAAAGTTTTGTAAAAATTATATACCCAATAAGGTGATGCTGGAACGATGCCTTGAGATTATCTCCAATTCTTACAACTTTGAGGAACTATGGACTTTTCGTGAGAAAGCTCTGGGAGTTCCCCTCCTAACATTTTTTACTCAAATGTGGTATTAATTTATTTACATCAGCTGTGTACTTTCTTTCTTATGTGAGACATAACAACCAGGAAAATCTTTCCTGTCACTGAGGCACAAAACAATTAAATCTGGAAAACTTAATATTTTATCAGTCGTGCTTTTGAGGAAAGATATTAATCAAAAGGGAAAATTCAAAATTAATAAAGGAAAACTTTACTAAAATGGGAGTCCATTCAGGGGAAATCTCATACCATAAGACTACCTATCAACTCTTTGCAGATCCAACAAGAAGAGAGGTATCTTGCATTCCCAACAAGAAGATTATACATTATTACCCCAGCAGGAGGAAAGAAGGTTTTTTATTTGTTTTATTTGTTCACTCATTTTTTTGTTTTGCTTTGTTTTCCTGGTGGGCTGTAGCTCAGCCACTTAAAGACTTTAAACAACTTAATCAATGAAAAGTCACTACACTTTGAATTCCCAGTTTACCCCCAAAACCTTTCTGTTTACAAAATCCTCTTCTAATATCTCCTTTCTTCTACAGTAGTCTTTTCTTTGTTCTCCAGACTTGCCTACAGCTTTATCTTAGCTTCGTGATCCAAATTGAAATAATCTACTATTCCTGAATAAATCCATTTTGTGCTGGGAAAGTAACTGACAGTTTTACATTTACTATTAACACTGTGAACTGGGGAAGGGGGCCCTTAGGCAAGGAGTGAGGTCTCTGATATGGTTACATGTCCCTGGAGTGTCAAATATTCTGAAGGAGGCATAGGAAAGCTACAACAAACCTTTGGTCTGGGACTACTGAGATGGTGTCCTATCAACATTGAGTCCCTCTCACTCAGGGACAAGGTCCTGAGTCCTTCTATGTTGCAACATAGAAGATAGGCAATATTTTGGGTATTAAGTTGGTGTATTGGTCGTGGCTTCAAGATAGAGTGGCATGATATAACTTGGAGGCTTCCCTGAAGATTAAATTGCATGTCTGGTGTTGGTTGCTATTAGAACAAATTGTGAAGAGCTCCCTGGTGCCATCAAGGTCATGTTCAACCACAGAATCAGCAGCTTCCCTTTCATTTCCTAAGGAACTCATCCAGTGCACATGAATTACTTCAGCCTATGTGGGGTAAGGCCAGGACCTGTAGCTTCCCTGAGCACTCTCATTTCCAAATATAGCTCATGTCCATCAAGTAGAGTTTCTTTACCCCTTTAAACACCCAAATAGTGCCACTAGTTGGTTACAGGATGGTGGTTTCCACTTTTTGTAAACTCATAGGGGGAAT